>NC_040011.1:4120582-4487368 GCF_000972845.2 Larimichthys crocea | reverse complement strand
GGGATCCTCCCGCACCGTGCGGCCATCCCTGACCCGCCGAGTTGCGGAAAAATCGCGGTGATTGGTTAAAATTGCAACACCACCCTGAATTCACGGGGATTCACTAAAGTTGCGTTGAAGTTGCGAATTGCAACATCGCGGTTTCCGGGGGTCTGGTCAGTAGGGAGGACTGACTGGGTGACAATGACTTTGGCTATTTACAACTGTTATAGTGCTTTTTGTTGTTTGAGTGTTTAAGTATTGAATCAAACTTGGTTTAAAAAGCTCCAAATGCCACATATTTGGTACCCAATTAAAGAGGAAGTTGAGATGAGTTTGTGATTGTCAATGTTTCTAGAGGGTTAAGCATGTCAGCGTCATAGAGCTGATAGCACAGCTGTAGACTCTTGTTTGTTTGTATGTATGTAGAGCGAAAAATGGAACGTGACAGGCAAAGAAGCAGTTAACTGTATATGAACTCAAGCCAACCCGACAATTTATGATTCAGCCTTTTGTCTTGTGTTTAATTCAAAGCTTTTAATGCATTACCGCTGTTGAACTCCGACCTCTCTATTGACTAGTCCTTTCAGTTCACTTTCAAAGCGGTGATTTACAGTGCTTTCATATTTTCAAAAGGTGGAGATATGGCGGTGCACAGTGCATATCTGTGTGTACATTCATGAATAAGCATTTAACAGTGAGAAAGAGACAAACTGAGGGGAGAGAAAAAAAAAAAAGCCCAGCCAGCGAACAGGGGCACCCAGAGGCATGAATCATTCCAACTGACAAGGAGACAAAGGTCTGAAACATGTAATAACTCAACTCTTACTGTGAATCTGTCACTGTGGTTTGAATGCTGAATTTTACGCAACCGTGTGCGTGAGTATGTGTGTGTGTAGAGACAGAGAAGAAGATGCTAAATTCTCCCACATAAATGAAGGGCACCTCTGTGGGAAGAGGGATGGGAAGATTCGGCCCTTGCGGGATGGAGGGGTATTTGTCAGTGATGACGTTCCTGGTCAAAATAATTCTAAACTGATATCGCTGGAGGAGACGCGAGGGAGAAAGAGAGAAAGTGAACAAGAGACAAAGACAAAAAGAGGAAGAGAGAGAGAGAGAGGCACAAAGGCAAGAAAGGAGGAGTGAAATTGAGAGACTTGGACAGAGATTCTTAACTTGGCTTACTATTCACCGTGACGCTGTGCTGCTGCAGAGGTGTCCTGTTGTATTAACTGCATTACGGTATCAAGGAGAATAATCTATGCTCTGTGGATTGGGTGTTGCGTGTGTGTGTGTGTGTCCCACGCCTGCAAATGTGCATCTGGTTCAAACAGAATTCCCTTGTGTGCAAATGAATGTCGCCTAATCTCTATATGGATTCCTACACGAGTGCATGTGCTTGAGGGCGTCCTTGCACATGTCAGCACAAACTCCACACATACATGCAGACACGCAACCCTGGACTCGGAAAAAAAAAAAATATCCCTAAGGCTTGAATCAGTCAGGAAAGGCAGAGAATTCCTGATTCTGTCACTGATACAACACAGTGTGACCTTGAGAGCAGAGAGCAACACTCGTGCAGACGGCTCAGATTTTCAGTCCTGATTTTGAGCATCTATGCCTGTGTGTGTGTGTGTGTGAGAGCATTTGTGTGTATCATGTCACATAAGATTCCCTCAATCTCACCAATCCATCAAGTGAGAGGCTTTGAAAGCTTTTGTGCTCGGGTAGGAGAGCAAGGTATTTTATTTACACCTCTGGGCGTGCCCTTCCAAGGTCGAAGGTGTACATGAAAAGAAATGGAAGACGGATTTGTCCATTTATTTCATTTTAATAATAAACAGTCCATCTATTCATTTTCTGCCCCTTATCCCTGGCAGTTGTAGCTGGCTAAGCAAAGTAGCCCAGATTCTTCTTTGCTATTTCCTCTTGCCCCTCCAGGGAAATTCTGAGGCACTCATGGATCAGATGGGATATTTAATCCCTGCAGTGTGTTCTGGGTCTGCCCTGGGGTCTCCTCCCAGATGGACGTACCTGGAATACCTTTTTAAAAAGGAGGCGAACAGGGGGCATCCTGATCAGATGCCCAAGGCACCTTCGCTGGCTCCTTTCAGTGTAAATGAGAAAGGGGTCGACTCCGAGCTCCCCCAGGATGTCTGAACTCCTCATGTTGTCTCTAAAGGTGAGACCCTGTGAGGGTAACTCAACTCCTTGCATGCTGCTTCCATGTGCAGTGTTGTTCTCAGTCAGTGAACTCAGTTTGCCTCTGACACGTCATGTTGATGTATATGTTGGCAGGGGTGGACTGGGACAAAAATTCAGCCCTGGCATTTTTTTGTCCAGACCAGCCCACTACATTATCAGCAAACACTACATAGAAGTCCACAAATCTCGCAGCATCTCCTCTCATGCATACTACAAAGGAAAGTCATATTCCTTGATAGCAGTTAACAAATAAAGCACGTAACTATGAACTCAAGGACTAAAATTGACAGCTATAGCAATCAATCAATCAGTCTTTATTCATTATCGTGTCAAATCACAACAGAAGTTATGTCATGACTAGGGGTGGGGCGAGACTAACAGGAAGAACCCTCATGCTACCCTTTCAGTTTTTAGTCTGTGACTGTGAAAATCTTTTGGTGTAAGCCCCGGCATTAGACCAGACTCGGACAGTAATAAAATATCCTGACAAATAATCTAAATAGAAACATATTACAGACAGTAGCAGCATTAATTTTGCATTACAAAATTCATTTGTTTTAACTGGTGACTCAGCCCTACATGTTACTTACCATGTATGCCTCCACTCGCTCAGCACCTGCTGGGGTGGTGACCTGGCACCAAATAGGTCTGTCAATTTCGAACATTTAGCAGCTTCCACCTCCAGAGACTTCAGCTTTTTAAGTCGCAGTTTTTCAGCACCACCCAGACGTTTCTTACGCTTATCCATTTTCAGCTCAGCAGCAGCCCATCCCGCAACTCCGGCCCATGCCATGAGGTCCCGCCCACCGTGGTTTGTGTTGTGATTGACAGCACTGTCAGGGCCTGTCAGCCCATGATTGATTGACAATGACAAACACAGACCAATAATATGTGTCGATGCTGGCAACACACTGCTAACCCTCTGTAGCCAATTGACCGGCCCAATTGGAGGGAATTTAGAGAGAGAGAGAGAGAGACAAAAAAAACAAAACATAGTGGACTGGACCGGCCCACATTGGGTCAACGGCCCACCAGGACGATGCCCGGTATGCCAGATGGCCAGTCCACCCCTGTATGTTGGCTAATAAATAAACCAAGGCTCAATAAAAATCAGCTACACCTGTCAAAACTGATGTGCTTACATTACTCATGTGAGTAATGTAAGTACATATTTGCCCTTAATCAGGCTTAAGGGATCAGAGGGATGCCGAAATAACTACACTAATTTGTCTTCACGTCAAAAGCAAAGTAGAAATTCAGACTTTTTTGACAGAGTTGACAAACAACTTTTAAAAATGCTTGTTTTCTGAACAGAGTTCAGATCAATGAGGGCTACGCTTAGTTGGTTCATAGTAAAGTATAAATGACAGCTGGAGGCACATCATTGTAGCAATTAACTAAAATAGTAAGAGCTAAACTGCTCGGTTACGTTTCTGTCTGCAGTCTCCTATTTTGTCCAGTGGTAAACTAGAGTGAAGATCAATCCACATTTTAATCCCAAAAGTTAAAAAAATAAACTCACAGCTCTTGAACAGCTCTAGTTAAGAGCAGAATACAATCTGTTTTATCTTTCTTACTTTCTACCTGGGGAAATAGTCCACTTAGTAAAACTGATGCATTTTTGGTTCATGTGTGCCAGTCATTAGTGAAATATTTTATACTATCTTCCAGGTAAAGTGAGAGAACACATACACAAAACTGTATGTAGGCTCACGACTAAAACTGTGAAAGCACAAAGACAGAAATATGCGTACATGCTCTTCTAATGGAGTCTCTAAAGCCGAGTAAGTGCATGGCTCTGTGTTATTCATCTCATATGGTGAAACACAAAGAAGTCTGAATGGATACCTGCCTGCTTCGCCAATCTATAGACCAGCCGAAAGAAAAGAATAACAGCAAAGGTGGTATTTCTAAGACTGGTGAAGCCAGAGACACCGACCACTGAGCAGGCCATGGCATTCAGGTGAAACTGCCAGTGGTGGCAGCGAACGTAGGTTAGCTGAAGCAGATAGAATGTAGATATAATGTGCGGTCAAGCTGCAGAGGGTCTGCTCTTTGCTTGTGTGAGAGCAGAATTCAAAGGCAGTTTAAAGGCACATTAGGTCAGGGCTACAGAGTGGTCACCTGTCAGAATCTACAAAAGAGTAGATTTATGGCACCCCAGCCTGATACCCACCGCAGGGCCTTATGAGCCTAAAATATCATTTAACATGAAGGATATCAGGTTTTAGTAGCATTTGAATGGTGGTTTGATGGTTTGATTATGCTGCCAGATCACTGTCAGATCTGATCACACCACATACGGTACATATGGTGAGACAGATTCAGTCAGTTATTACCATCTTCATGCATAAATCTTCGTTTGATTGCTGGCTATTAAAGCGACAATATTAAAGCTTTTAACTATTTCACTGATTTTGGTGAAACTGAATCATATTCAAATTACAATTCAGTTACAGTTTCCTAATAGAGAGAAAGCTTAACTTGCTGCTAAAGTAAGTTAACCGCTAAGCTACATTCCTCAGTCCATTCTGGCCAGAGTTCAGTGCACCGAGGGAGTGTGGGTATTTACACTGCTTTCAATCGCCGGGAGGAGAAAGTTTTCAGTTCTGTGGTGAGGGGGAGCCAGTGGAAAATGTTGAGCAGAGCCAGTGTCGTGCCAGAACCGGAGCTGAGGGAGAGCAGCCACTGCGGACATGGCAGAAAGGAGAAGGAGATTGCTGTTGGATTAAGTAACATTAGCTGGGGCGGCTGTGGCTCACAGGCAGAGCGGGTCGTCCCCTAATCAGATGATCGGCGGTCGATCCCCCGGCTCCCCGGTCTGCCGAAGTGTCCTTGGGCAAGATACTGAACCCCAAGTTGCTCCCGAAGGCTGTGCCATCGGTGTATGAATGTGTATGAATGCTTAAATCCTTAAACCGATGAGCAGTTGGCACCTTGCACGGTAACCAATGCCATCAGTGTATGAATGGGGTGAATGAGATATGTAGTGTAGAGCGCTTTGAGTGGTCGGAAGACTAGAAAGGCGCTATATAAGTACAGTCCATTTACCTTTGTCCTTAAATGTGTCTTGTTGTTTGGCTGACAGCAAGAGACCTCTGTAGCCTCAACTCTACTTAAAGCTACATTAGCTGTTCCTAGCATTGCACACCGCACAATCTCCAACTTAACTGTCAGTGGTCAAGTTGCTTGTGGGTAATGTAAGTGTCAGGTTTGAAGAATGTGTGAAATAAAAAATAGATGATAAATGCTGATTCTGCTTCTTCAATTTAACTTCTTTGTTGTAAAAAAAACAAACAAAACAAACTGTCCACCGTGAGTCTGACAGTGTTCTAGCAGTACAAAGTTTTTCAACCAAAACCAAAAGTTTTCAGGGACTTTAAAAATGCGATTGACTGTGTGAAAGGCAGCGTGCACAAAGATGAGCTGAGGTGTCATGTTGAGTTCAGATAGTTCATATTCATCATTTCAGGGAGACACACACCGGCTCTCACAGCAGGCTTTTCAGACGGTCAGGGGCACAGAATGGACGTCACACTGCGGAGGGGCTTCAGATCTGCTCTTGATGGACCACGAGCGATAAAAGAACGGAAGAGAAGAAAGCAGTGAGCTCTCCTGCTTCCCAAACGCCGCAGCATCTGCAAAGAAAATGGACTTTTAATAGAATTACACACACGCCGACTCATACATATGCACACACTCAAACGTGAGCACATACGTGTGCGCACACTGAAAATTGCGTCCTCTGAATGTAGAGAAACACACAAACAGTTGCACTTCTGCTGTCATAAGCAATTTAGCTGCCATAACCGCTAAACCAAATCTAAACTGAGGCTTGCCAAAAGTGGAGTGAAGGCCCAATTTATTTTATTGTAAATGATACGTGTCCAGCGATTACTGTTTGTGATAAATGTTTCACTGTTCAGCCAAAGTCCTCTTGAGCTCAGGTTGCATTTAATAATTTCATTCTGTCCGTCAGCAGAGTGGCATCTTTTTTCCCTGACACACACAAGAAAAGGCATCATAAATATTCTCTATTTATGGCTCAACAACCAAATGGCTTTTTTTTCTTAGTGCAGGTGCTTACTTGCATTATATCTGCAGCCATTTAATATAATTACAGGCAACTCACAGACGCTATAATGATCTATCCTTGTCACATTTCTGCATGCTATCAACAAATTTTTCGCAACCTCAAATTGTCAAAATATCAGTATCAATCACAGAAAAACAAATAGACACTGCTTGCATAGAAGGAAAAAAAAAGGTCAAGAGGTACATCTGTTTAACATTTAGACCTTGTCCGATATCAGTGACTGTCAGGGGATCAATGGGAAACAATGATGCCACTGTCAAAGAGAGAGACAGAGAGGATGAGACAGGCATGCTCTCTGACAGACAGAAGACAAAAGTGAAAAGAGAGACTCAGTCTCACACTCAATCTTTACACTGAACGTCCCTTTCGGCTGTTTATCTGCTGCTGTTCACACAGAGAATTAGGTTGTACAGAAGCACCTCTGGCACGATTTATTTTCTCTATCTCAAGATGAGTCATTGTGAATCCAGTACAGCTCAGAGCAGCATGTTTGCATAGAAATCTACAAATACAACCCAAGCCAAATTACACACAGCGTTTAGAGAGGAAGTTATAAAATGTTTTAACGGGTTAAGAAGCCTGCCCTTTTTTGGAAGCAGACAAATTTTATGAGAATGTGCTTGTTGTTTTTTCACATAGATTTAAGTAACTGATTGCTCAGCTGCTGTTAGCTTTGGCTTCAGCCAGACACTCAATGGGCCTGAAAACTTGTTTTCTCAATGAGCTTCTTAGTATAAGTGATAGGATCTAGGAGGAATAATACAATTGGAAGTAAAAGTTCAGATAAATAAATAAAATATCTAATGAGAAATAACCTAGACTGTTTAAAGTTGATTTTCTCACTGGTTTGAAGTGTTCATAACCTTAGCATGAACTCCACACTGTTTCCAGTGTAAAATTACAATAGTAAGCACTGTTAAATATCCCACAATGCAATGCAGTAGTGATGACAACAACGACACAATAAGAGACAATGGCGGACAGCAATCAAAGCAGGTCTGACATAACATCTCCAATAACTGTAATTATAATACTACATTAGGTTATAAAGCCACTTTGCTAAGCATAAAGCATGTGATGTATTTTGGACACTTGTACTTTGAGTACATAGTACATAATATGTGATTTCAGACTCAGCTTTAACTTGACTTATTTAGTCATGAATATAATTAAATAACTTGTTTTCTTCTTGTTTAGTTACAAGAGGAATTTAAATTAAATCTGTTGGTGCTCACCCACGTTCCTAGATCAGGAGGAGGACGATAAGAGTTACATGAATAAATTAGACCTCAACTACGTTCTTTTGGAAATGTAAACAAGGTGTTTGCCAGCTGAAAACCAAGCACACACCTACTATGATCCTGCTCTGCTAACATTCACATTTAGATCGATACATTTATGTAACTGCCCCTCAAGTTCATATGAGTCATCAAAAATACTTTTATAGAAGAAAAAAAAAAGATGCATTTTAATATAAGAAATACTAAAAAAGCATATGGGAGATGCAGCAACATTGCCAAATGACAGATTGTATTTTTTGTATTTGGTGGTGGTGATTGGTGATCCCATAGGCATCCAGTTGAACAAAACAATTTTTCTTATGAGTTTACTGATCTTAATTACAAAATACACATAAAACAAATATGCTGTCCTTGCTAAGCATAACCACCTTGCTGTGGCTGGTGTTTGAGGTGCATCTGTTACATGGTGGAGGTTAAACATCCACTGAACCACCACCAATTTATTGTAAATAAAATAAGATAAAACTGTCTGAAAGTTTAAGAGAAAGGGGGGAGTAAGACGTTTGAAAATATTGCAGGCTACTTCTTTTTGTCCTTCCCTACTGCCTATTGGTTCTTGAACTAGGAGGCCCGACAAAGCACACAGAGAGGAAGGAAGTTCACATGTTACTAAATAATGTTGAATGATCATAGATCGCTTGGATTTTTTATTTGACATGGTTAAGTCTAGGGTTAGACTGTGTGTACTATCCAAGCGGCTGGGAAATGGAGTCAATGTGGAAGTGCTAAAAACTAATTCCTCGAACGCCCGCTTGAGACAGGCTGCAGAAGTGAGTCAATCTCCATTACATAACAACATGATTACAGTCTGGTTCAGGCAATGGTTTTGGTCTCTGCAGCTAATTTCCTGTTCATGACAACTGTTCATGACTCACCTGTTCAAATCATATTAAGGCTTAAAGATGGGCATAATGAACAGCGTGCCCACTTGACTGACAGGTAGGTGCCCCTACAGATGGCTTATAGGACATCCAGGCATCATTCGGCCCGCTGATGATCCACATCTTTGCTGATATTTAGATTAACCAGGAGGCGGAAGAAGCAGTACATCCAACATGGTGGCCTTCAGTATCGCATATATTCGGCTTCAAAACAGCACTTTGGAAACCTATGGGTGATGCCACTCAGGCTCTGTCCATTCGTTATAATGTCATTGGTACACAGTTGTGTGGTTGGTCCAATTTGTATTTGTACCACAAACAAACAAATCATCCTTAAAAACTTTTAATATTTGGGTCTTGGTCTAGTGGTTTTGTTCCCAATGGAGCTTGATTGACAGCGTTTAGGTGGACCAAATGGGCTAAATCACCGGAGATCTCAAGTAAAACTCATTATTCTCCAGTAAAAACAGCAATTTTATCACATTCATTTCCTAAATTGGCACAGCTCAAACAGGGAACACAAAAGAAAGACCCAAATATAGACTCAGAAGCATAACTGCAAATATAAACGTAAAAAAATCCTTACAGATAGTCGGAGAGCAGGTGATATCTAAAGTCCAAAAGGCAGGCAGGTAGTGGAGTGCGATACTGCATATTTTGGTACCGATCTGATACCAAGTAAATATGGGCCAGTATCGTCGATACCGATATATTGCTAAATCTCAATTAATTTTCATGACCTGAAGTGTTTTTTGTGATGTTTCCTTTTTTATTATTAAATAGTTAAAATCCATGACAGAATTAGGACAAAGTTTATAAAATAAATAGAAAATGCTTGATTATCAATTTTTGTCACATTTTCCATCTGAGCCCTCACTTCAAATGAAGACAGCAGCACAGACAGAAACATGTAATATTAAGTAACCAGAAAAGTTTTTACTTTGACAGAAAATGTTGTATTCTTGTAGAACCACAAAAGCTCTGAGTAAGAAGCTAATTGAGAAAATATGCTTTCATGGCCTTTCCAGTCTTGTCTACAAAAACAATCTGTTTCTGGGTGGCTGGTATGTGTCAACTCTATGACTGCGAGCAGTTTGTATGGAACTACTGTTTTAGGTGAGCCAATTTCAAATTAACCATGAGTTATATGGTTAATTCCTTAGTTTTAGGGATTTGTGAAGTTAGTGTGTTTATGCTTTCGTACCATTCATACAGTAGTGTCTGAGAATGATACAGCTGTGCATAATATAGCCTATTGTAGTTCGAGTGTATTTGTCTGGAAACTAAAAGGTCAACCTAAAGAAAGGCATCTGAAAACAGTCGCCGAAAGCAGCATCATACCACAAATATACTGAAAAAAAGCTTTGTGTTGTGCAATGTAAAGTCAACACAACATTTTGGATTTCCAAGTAATACAACCACACAGTTCTTCCCTGCCTGCAGGATGCAGCATCTCTGGGGAATAAAGTTGAGGTTTATTGGTGTTGTTGCAGAATTACATTTGAAATTGCTTCATTGTTCTGATTTTTTTTTTCTTCCCCCTGCTGGTATGGAGGGGGAGTGGTGATGTTGAAAGCGAGGCTGCAGAGATGTTTAGGTGATGGAGAGGTTGGTTCTTTTTTCTTTTTTCTTCCCTACCCTGCTCTTTGTACACAGTTTCTGTCTGCAGTATCACTTCTGATCTCAGTAGGGGTTGCCAAAAAGGCAATCTTTCCCAATGTCTGAAAATAAATTCAGACATCACAGCACCACTTGATATCATATATCCATATGTACAACGTTCTGTGTGCATGTTGTGTAAGTCCATTGCACAACATTGAAATTTCATATGTATTTCTTTAGCCTCTTGGCTGCAACAAAAGAATATGTTTCAGTAGATGATCATTATCATTAGTAACTAAAGGTGTGATGTGGATCCATGGAGCCAAAATGGTTTTGACAATTTAACTTCTACATTGCACCTCCACAGAAAGGTCATTAATATAACAGCATTCTGAGCAGCCAAGCAGTATTTGGACCATTCATTCTAGTCATTATGCTCCAGCCTTGGGGAACCTGGACATGAGTGTACAAATGAAAGCATAGAGCCACCTTTCACTGCTCTGCCTGCACAAAACCGTGACATTTGCCCATCTTTGGCCTGAATTATGAAGCAAGATTATCAGTCCTTGGGCTTGACTCATCATCACAAAGATGTACCAATCAAACCAGGACCAGTCACCCTGGTTACCAGTGCTGTACGGCTCCGAAAGAGAAAAATGTGTGAACTACTGCCCAATCAGTTCACAGGAAAAACCATCATCAGAAAAAAGACGAGCATAAAAGAGCAGTAGTTACAAGTAGTCTCCTCTTTATTTCTTAGCATGAAACATAAACTGTCAATGGATTATGGATTGGTTTAGGGGTAAAATATTTCCAGTGAAGAAAAGTGGTACATTTTGGCACTGTTGTTGAGGTAGTGCATTTGATTTTGACTCCAGAGACTAATGTTTGTGTCCTGAGACCTACATGTGGTTAGGTTTAAGCAACATGCACACTTTTAAAATGAGTTGAAACACAATACTCAGGGTTTTTCTGAAACCTTAACCACTTTTTTCAACATTTATCCAGGACCACAATCTTTCCCAACCTTAAAGAGTATGCCACCAATCCACAAACCCTGGCACCTATGTTACCCACAATGCAACTAGACCGCCAACACTTCAGTCAAAGGTTAGCCTTATAGCGTCTAATGTATCGTTGAGCTGCAAGCGGAGATGGTTGTTTGATTCAATGTTTCGATTCAATTCTTTTTAACTCTACAGATTTCAGTTTTTTCTCCAGACCTCAGCCCCAACAAATGCTGACTCAAGTGATATCACCTGAGGGTATTTATCACACAGCTCCCTCTCGAGACTCAAAATGATTTATACAACTTATCTCACATATTCTAATTCTGACCTAGAATTTTTGTAAAATCGAAATTTCCCCTTAAAAAACGTGCTTTGATTGCCTTAATGCAACCATCGCAAAGTTAAATCATGCCGTCTTTTCTACAAATGGTTGTTGTACGGAAACAAATACTGAAACACTGAAAACTTTGCAGAAGTAACAAAAACTTACAGTATGTAATAATCTGCTTTTTTATATTTACTTATTTTTTCTGTAGTGATTAAACAGATGAGATATACAGTACCTGTAAATTGAGCTTTAGAGGAGCTAGCAGGTGCATTATATCAGCTGTTTCCTCCCTCCTTCCAGTCTTTATGCTAAGGTAAGCTATCCGTCTCCGGGTGGTAGCCTCATATTTAGTATACACCTGGCGCATGTTTGTTTATGTGCAGACTGAGAAGAACGTACCAGCCTGAAATTGAAGTCTATTCTTAATAAGGGCCCATGATCATACGATATCACGAGTCCTCACTGGCAGTCTGGAATGCAATCACTTGAATCAATCAAAACAAAAGTAGCGTCAGCATGATTTGCTTTCAGGAAAGAGTATATGAAAGAAAAAAAATACACGTTTGATGCTATAATTATGTACACTGGGGGAAAAAAAATGACTTTTTAAATTTCAGGGATGTGCTAGAAAATTGCTGTTTACTTGGTGTGTGCTTGTGGTTGCATTTCCATATAATGTCTTGATCACACTTAAAGGTCCCATGTGGTGTTGATCATCACTTAATCATCCATGCATATCCATGTCCACACTTCTCATCAACCCTGTATGCAGCATACATAACAAGGTGAGCATGTTTTCATGCATCCTTTTTAAATTTCATCAGTGCCAGGAAAATTACCACATACGCACACACCTACACACATACACACACACACACACACACACGCACACACATGCTATAAGCAGCCCATTTGTTCTGTGATAATGTCTTTATGATTCCAGCCCCCTTGGGGGTACAAGTTGCCAGCATCGTCGTCACGCAATACCATGACGCTTTTTCATCAGACTACATCTTTGCCAGTGACAGTCGGGGTCATGATACAGCAGCTCATTTACATTAAATTCCTCTTTCAGCTTATATATATATACTGTAATGTTGCAGGGTTCATAGAGACTATCAGTAAATAGTTTGAGGATGCCAGTTCATTGTTGACCTTAAACTTGCAAACTCTTGAAACCTCTAATTTTATTTCAAAGCCTGCATGGTTGGCTAAAAATATATACATATTTAATTAAGTAATTAATGTAGTTAATCATAATTAAATTCACTTTTAAGCATGCATTGCTGTTGATGAGAACTATATGAATAAACATGATGTTAAACATCATTGATGTCATTGGTAATCTGGTAATTTAGCATCCTCTATCTGAAAATAATTACACTAAGTTGATATTGTTGTGCGTTTTGGCCACATTGCATCACACTCACATGCTACAGTACAAAGAATGCATAAGACGGCTCTGATTATAAGACGACACCCGCACAGCCTCTTCTAACGCCTTTTTGAAGATATGATGAAACGCTTTCAAACTTGCTGTGTTGGGAGACAGGCTCAGTCCAAGGAGATAATAGTCCCCATCCTTTTGAAGGATAAAACACAAATTGTCTATCAGTTACATTCTGAAAGTCTCCTGTCAGCTTCTTGGAAACAATCAGAATGACGGGTAGCATTTTTCAGTTTGTCTTTTTTTGGGTACTTGTTCTGATGTTATGCAACTCTGGGAACTGGCTTGATCCGATCCTGCAGCAAAGACAACAGGAGACGAATTCAGCTTGTTTTGACTCATCAGAGATTTATTTCCCCCATAAACACATTACAAAGGCCATCAGAAGCTCTGTAGGTTACACTTGAGTTAACTTCACACCATCAACAACCATTAAAAAACCCTTTGGCCTAAAAACATGAAAGTATTGACTAACACTAAAAGACACTATAAACAATCTTTAAGAACCTTCCTAGCTGAGCAACATTAAGGCTACAAATAACCCATGATGCAACACTCTGTGAATATCTAAATGTGCAACTTAAATACAATACAACCCCATTTTTTGAAATGTAATTTTCAGAGGAAGAAAATGCGTAATTGAATAATTGCATTGTATAAGTAAATGTATAATTAATGTAAAGGTCATCACGATTCCAAAAAAGTTGAGATGGTTAATAAAAACAGAATGCAAATCCTTTTTTACCTCATACAAAACACAATATTTAATGTTCAAACTGATAAACTTTATTGTTTATGCATTCTGGTTTTATTTACATTTTAAACACTGTCCCGACTTTTTTTTAGAATCAGGGTTTAATTTGGGCCAATACAGTTAGCACCACTTCCTGTGTGATGTGTTTCTTTTTATATGTTAATATTTTTATACACCACTTGTAAAAAAGGATACAATCCTGTCATGATGAAAATCACGTTCCATACTCAGATCATAACTGAGTCTGGCTGATTTGAAGACTGAAGACTATGGGATGTAGTTACAAAAAGCTAGAGGTAAGATGTAAATATCAGCCAAAGCAAAAATTCTTTCATGTTAAACAAGGTCTGACAAACAAAGACTGATTTAGTCGTCTCGGAAGAATCAACCAGACCAACTCGTCTTCGTCTAGTCTGCTTGCTTAATGGCTGGATGCGCGTCAGTGCCATTGACGTGTGTGTTATTGATGTACAAATGACATCCCACAGAGACCAAGATTGTGACAGCTCTCTCAGAAACACTCAAGCTCGATTAGATAGATGGATGATGGATAGATAACAATCCTGCCACTTGCTAAAGGACGGAAAGGGAGGGGGCTGGGTAAATAACTAAATCATAATTGCTGTTTCTTTGTGAGTCTGGAGTCTCGGTGTGTGTGTGTGTGTGTGTGTGTGTGTGTGTGTGTGTGGTTGTTGGGGGGGTAAAACAGTCCCAGTTGGGATCCTCATCTGTAAAGAGAGTCGAAGGTGCAAATGCAAAAGGAATAATAATAAAAAAAAAAAATCAGTCAGCCAATAGGCACAAAATTACCTTCAGTTGATAAGATATAGTGAGGGGAGAGGTGTCTGAAGGCCAGTGTCCACTACAAATGGCATTAGTAATATGCAGCAAACATGTGAGAGCCTGCAGCTACACAGCGATCAATCTGGCATCTGGATGAAGGCTTCGCTATTGAAAAAGAAGGAGCCGATTGTAGAAAGTGTTGTGACTTTTAGTTACAACAGTACTTTTAAGACCTTGTTCTAATGTGATGCGTGTCATGCACACACGCGCACACACACACACACACACACAGCCTTGTCTATATCACATTGTTGGGACGCAAGACATGGACATGCAATCTGGGGACCACCCTTTCTGAAGGTTCTACAGCACTGAAAAAAATCAAGCAGTATACTGAAGCAACCATAAACACAGGTGTCACTTCAAATTCTCAATCAGACAAAGTAGAGTCACCTCATCTGACCAGGGACACACACACACACACACACACACACACACACACACACCAATCTCAATGGGAACAATTTGAACTCTGTGGCTTTAAACTCCCCATCCGAGCAAGAATGAGAAACAACAGTGGAAAACCATTAAAGGGCCACGTCCGGAGCCAGTGTTTGGTTTGTCCATTATTGGCTTCTGAAGAAACATGGGGGGTCATCATGTGACTCTGTGGTCTGTATGTATCTACAGACACCTTGGGTCCTCTTCCATAGGTACACCTGTACAATCCTGTATTTTTTCTTTTTTTTTGGGACAATGCCATAGAGGGATTCATTTAATCATTATGTTTACAGTTGAGGTTGTAGTTTGAAATGTGTTAAACTCGACTGCATTATATTGGATTATAGGTGTTTCTCATATTTTGGCTACCCCATTTACATAAAAAAGGCCATAATATTAGAAACACCACTTAATATCATGCAGTCACTGACAGAGTTCACAACAACTGAATTATTATAACCTTCAGAAAAGTAGAATTTATGGCTGTGTTGTTGTAATGGATCACATTGGATTTTACTAATTTACCTAATGAAGTGGCTGGCCTGGCTTATTCTAATGTAACAAACATCAGAATTCTTATTTTCAGCTGATTAAACACTAATGAAAACATCATATCCAATTTCTGCCATATTCTGTAAATATATCTTATATATATCTATATCTTTAAACACAGATGAACAAAAACATCAGCTGCACTTGAAGACACTAACCCAGTTTGTTCATGCGAGACCAAGGTCTTTGCCCCTAAAGTGTCTGGACACACTCAGCGAATCTTGCGGTGAACTGGTTTATTCACGGCAATGAAATCACCACGATTAGCAGATTCACATGTGGGGGCAAAGAAAACCTGCTTCATGTCAAGTACAAGGTCAGCCATCTTGACACAGCTGACCTCTGAGTGAACGGAAAGCCGAAGACACCAAAACGGGGGAAGCTATCGCGTCAAGCTCCATTGGCTGACCTCAGTTGCACTCTGTTTGTTCAGGTCAAAGGTCACATAAAGCTGCTATAGCCATGTGGCAGAAACATAGCCGAAGACATTTGACGTTAGCTGCAGTGGCCAATCATTTCTACACAATAAGCAGTTTTGGAAAAAGACACATTCCTTCACAATAACCAATTTAATGTATTGATCTGACCAAAAATACTACTTGGTTATGCTACTTTCTCAGGCTGTCTTTGCTATAACTTGCCAATAAACCCCTCATATAATTCAGATTTTACCACAATGAAAAAAAACTGTAAAAGAAGCTGCAAATGGAAAGAGATTTTAAAAAAGAAAAAAGAAATACTCAAGATTTGTCCAGAAAAGAGATATCATGAAACATTTTGAATTCTCCTGAGGATTAGATTTAGGTGCTGAAAGACCTGGTGATTCAGCATTCTTGTGAGGCTCACATCTTTATTTTAGGGACAGGACAAACTGTCTGCATGAGCGTGATGAAGATGAGGTCACAAAAGGTGAAAAAGGTCGTCATAGCTAGAATTCCGTCACATGAAGAAAGGTTGGTCGAAGCGTTAAAGAGCTGCTCTGGATTTTCAGATTTTACTGTTTTACTGTTGGGGTTTCTCATAACTGTATAGAACATATGTGTAGAGAATGTCACCAATATGTAGTCAATTAAAAACGTTTTTAAGTTCTTATGCAGTTAAAAGGAAAGTGCAAACAAGGCAACTCTGGCAGACATAAAACAAAGGCTTCTCTGTCTTTATTAGCTTTGATTTTTTCAAATTGTAGATTTCCTGTCATTGCATCATCTGCTTTTCCAGAATGCTTTATGATTGTTGACATTTCAAGGTCAACAGCTCAGTCGATATGAGGGACACGTAGAGAGCGAGAGTTATTCATTTAAAAGTCAATTATAATAGTGATAAGGCACAAAAATGCTTATTGTAGCCTGAAACTAAAGCCTCATTATGAGACATTGTTTATTTCCTGCGAATCTCAATAATTATAGTGTCAAAAAATGATTATACGACTTTATAGACTGCTCCAGATCTGATATCCTCACCCAAACACCTTCCTCATGCATATGCTGTAAGAGCACCACGCTGTAATAGCCTATATCAAACTTCATTAGGAGTGTTAAGTATGCCGAGCTATTTCAAAGCTCCAAAGCTTCTTTCTCTCCATCCATTAGTGTGTGCTCTTAATGTGCTCTTGTTCACATATTTACTTAATAAAGTACAGCACCGTTTTAATGGAAGGGATACTGTATAGAGAGGCTTGTTAACAAGTAAATTAAATTAGAGCAAAGCTAACAGAAGCATCAAAGGAAAGTGGAGACATAAGCATGTGTGGAAATCATAAAACTTAATAGTTACAATGCGCTTTACAGAGAGTAGGAAAGTCCTCCTAATATCCATTCATGGTGCTTTTATATTAATTATTCATTTCAAGGATGAACCCAAGCTCATCTATCTGATGCACAATTAGGATGTAAAGCAGATAGCATACTTTAACAACTCTCTGCATTAGTTCACTAAGAGGACTTGGTGGCTTTGCACTGTATGTACAAAAAATAAAATAATTACAGCAGGCTATATGGTCCAAAATCCTTTTTTTCTTCTCTGGAAGATGACAACTCTTTCTCAGAAACCAGCTAACAAAATCAAACTAAAACACTGAAATGAGACATTCTGATTCCCCCAATGAAACAAAACTGCACGTTTCAGAGTGGCCTTTTATTGTAGCCAGCCTGAGGCACACCTGTGCAATATTCATGCTGTCTAATCAGCATCTTGGTATGCCACACCTGTGAGGTGGGATGGATTATCTCGGCAAAGGAGAAGTGCTCACTATCACAGATTCACACAGGTTTGTGAACAATATTTGAGAGAAATGGTTATTTTGTGTATATACTGTAGAAAATGTTTTAGATATTTGAGTTTGTTCAGTGTAGGTTCTCTTCCTCCCACAATCCAAACATACACGTTTAATATATTAACTGGTGACTTGAAATTGCCCGTGATTGTGAATCTCGCCGAGGGCCAGCTGTAATAGACTCCAGCCCTACACGACCCTCATATGGATAAGTGATTACAGAAAACATTGTGCGGGCGGTTCTGAGCCTTGACTCGCCTGTTTATGTTTACCTCAGTTGGTACACTATCAATAACTAGGATGTCCTACATGTTTCCAGAGAGCACATTGGCCTAGTCAAAGGTATTTTACTTTTTTAGATTGAAATCAGCATAATCCAGGTTAATGGCTGTCTGACACTGACGCGCCTGCATCAGTCTGACATGGTTCAGAGAGATCACAGAGCTTGTCGTCTATCCTTGTCTCAAAACCCAGAACGTTATTTATCCAATGCTCCTCCCTCTATTTATCCTACATCCATGACATAACAAAACATCTTTTGATTGGTCAATAAGATTCCAAATGCTGACCGTAGACAGAAGAATATCCATATTCCATATATAGAAAAAAACATCAGCCCCTTATGCACTAAGACAGCCAAACTTTTAATTACATGCAGTGACAAGTCCTTTTACCATTTTGAAATGTCCATCTAACAGCTATTATAGGGATGTGTAAGATTTTAATTAGTTGTTGTTAAATGCCAGAGACAATCACTTCATTTCTAAAGCCCTTGGACGCTTTAAATGTTAAGCATTTTTCAGTTACATTAAAACCCTCATCTACTATGTGGGTGTAGTTTCACCTGGCAACCAAATCACACATCAGATCTTGATTCAAATGTTACGGTGCAGAGAAATACATAACATCACCTCTCTCCATTTGACCCCTGCTCACTTCAGAATAACACAAAGACTGAAAAGGTTGCATGTCAAAGGACCACAAATGTTTCAGCTTTGGCAGAAAATGTTCTTGTTAATGAGCAAGTGTTTGAAAAAATACATTTTCAGGGCTGACCGATTCAATTTAACTACCAAGTTTATTTAAGGCCACTTTTTAGCCATATTCCTCTCTGGTACTATTATGGTTTCAATGTTTAATCATCTGAAGGGCTCACCAACATGGGAAATATCTTTAGTTCTTTGCAAGATAAAGCACTTTTTTTTATCGTGACCAGTCAGAAGACAGGAGGATTTTGACAAATCTTGTGAGGAAAATTTGAGAGAAGTAAACCTTTTTTATTTCAACTCATGAAAACTAGAAAGAAAGTGTTGTGTTTATATGTTTGTTGAGGGTAGCGAGTGGGAAAAATTCATTTTGTAATACTTTTCAATTACTGTTATAACAATGAAGAAGAAGAATATTAACTTTATTGGTCTCTCAATGGTGAAATTCATTCTTTTACTCAAGTTTTACAAAATCCAAGGGGCTTGTAGAAAATGTGGAGCGATGGGTGGCCATGTGGTGGCATTAGTTCGGGATTCATTGCTTTGCCTGATGAGGACTTGGCGATGCCCCAGGAGGTGTGCCGGTGACTCTCCAGCCCTTCTGCTTTTTTGTAGGCACCACCTACAAAAGGTGTGTTATCAGAACCTTCTTGAAAATGAAATGATGCATCTCATCCAATAAACAGTGAAATATGTTATCTTCTAGCTGCCTCTTTTTGAGAGCGTCAGAAGTTTTTGAACATTTTAACCTCGTCTGATGAACTTGTAGTGCATTTTTATGTTATAGGTATAACAAAACTGGAATTATGACCTGATTCTGATCACTTTAAAATGTAAAGTATTCTTTATTGCTATTATAGCACATCTAAAGAACCATTTTAGTGAAATGATGAATTGTTCTGCCCAGTAGATGCAGTGTAAGAGGTGGCTTCATGGCACCAGAGGAACTTTTCATAACACAGGCCATCTGCGCACTGATTTATATATAGAAAAGTCAGACACTGACTCAGCTTCCACCATTTTTCCAATTTATCACTTAATGAGTCATATCTCTACTTCCCTGACTTCTATGTTGACCTTAAAACAACGTGCACTGGAGACAAATCGCTATCTGAGCAAGTGACATTTCTTCAAAAGTTTGCAATTGGCTGACTTCCTTTGGAAGTATTTCCTGTCCTCCATGTTATTGACACAATAACAGGCGGCACACACACACACCTCATTTCCTCTGCTCTTGCTACCCATGCATGTGAGTCAAACTACCGGTTAAGCTTCCTTGTTAAAAAGATACAAATCAGCATAATTGAGAACAGATGGTGGGGAAGTATGTGTGTGAGCGGAGAGGTTGGGGGGGGGGGATTGGGGGCACATTACAGGACATTTGTACCTGAATGAGGCCTGTGTTACGAGGTGAAGTGGGCACTCCATGGAGCCAGCTGGCGGCTGATAATAAGGCAGCCTGAACTGTTCCTAGCTGTGGTTTTCAATTAAACAGCCTATGCATCAGGCACAGGTGGAGAAGAAGCCTGAAAGCTTCTACAAAGGCCCCAAAAAATAACGACGAGTGACATTCAGCCGCTGACACTGAGCCCTGCCTGTGAAGCAACACGTTGACGTGTTAACAGGAAGGGGAAATAATAAGCTCTCCTTCTCGAATGCCCTGAACGCTGACTGCATTTGGCTGCCATTATGAATGCAAAGCTGCAAATGCTCACCGAGCCCAGGCGTCCATAACCATTTCCATAACCTGTGAGCCACGGACAAAGCTGAAAGTCAAATGAGGCGGACTGGCTGTAATGTGCTTTGAGCATCTATGTGCTCACTCAGGATGGGGTGTCCTCTGCCATCTCAGTCCTGTAGGCCTCTCTGACTGTGAAATTGCCTACTAAAGGATACATTTATAAGTACTTAGCCGTTGAAATCCCTGATTTATTCGGACACAGAGACTTACCAGCCTTGAGCCATGTCTCTGACTGTCAGAGGGGAATTCATGAGGCAATCAAAGAAAAAAAAGATTTTTAGATTTGTTTTCAAGTGAACCCCATTACAAACGAGTTTCTTTTTGCAATTGTAATGTTTCAAATGTCCAGCACCTGATTATTATTTTCCTCTTCTTCTCCTCCTCCAGTCTGGTAAAAGGAAAGACTTATTTAGCCAGAGATGAAAGGATGAGGTAAGACCAGGGAGACTTCAGAGGGCTCGCTGTGTGATGTGCTGTTTGAAGCGGTCGCACACGGACCATTTCAAAGACATCTGGAGACCGAATAGCCAGTGGCACTGCGTTGCCATGGCAGCCACGTGCTGTACTATCCTCCACTTTTTATCCAAGCAACCTCTGGTTAGAGAAATATATCATGTAATAAGAAAGCTAAAGTAGATTCTATGTTGGACTGGGAGACAGATGGTGAAATTATGGTTTATTATCTCAGTAGTGTCCAACTGTGTCACTGCTATTTGAATTACTGAACAGAAAAGACAAATCATCAGGCAGGTATATCGAACGCAGCGTGATTAACCTGTAATCAGATAGATGATGCCTCTGATATTCACACTCTGCTTCCTGTATTTCTCCTGTTCTTGCTCTATGTAACTAAATCACACACCACTAATTATTTCACAGATTTTGGTGAAACTGGGTCATATTTTCTGATGTCCTGAGCTTGTACCACAGGCGTTTTGGACCACCAAAGAGGTGAAAGAAGAGCTTTTAAGGCCTGGGGCACGGGCGAATGCTGACGGGCAGCGGAGTCTGTGTTATGCCAGAACAGGAGCTGGGCAAGTAGGCAATGTAACTGGTCTAAGAATCATCTATGGACATAATAACAGAGTTGAAAAAACTGAAGACGACGTTGACAGAGCAGAGGGTGACAGAGCAAGAAGTTGCTGGACAAGAGTTAATAAAACTGACTTTAAGTCGTCGGTGAGAGACTTGAAAGACAGAGGCCGAGCTGGGCTTCTTCCTGTTGCACTAGTAAGTAATATTAGCTGCCATGCCTTCTATATGTCTTTGGCAGTAAGCAAAGTTGTCGACTCGGTAATTTCTGATCATAAGTAATGTGAACTTGCACTGTAGCCAACATGTCATCACACTACTTTGGTGGTATTAAAGAGAAAGTTAGGGCAGCAAGCTTATGACCATAAAGTTGTAGGTTCAATCCCCCGGAGCAGTAGAATAAATCTGGGTGGGGAGAGTGAAGAAACACCACTTGCCCCTCCCTCATTACCACTACCGCAAATCCCATAACTCCAACTGTGGCCAACAGATTAGACTGGGGTTGAACTGGGCAGCTTTCATGTGTGTAACTGTGTGAAAGTGATCAAGGCATTCCCGAATAAGAATGTATGATTAAAGGTGGAAAAACATAACAAAATAACTCCAGCAGTATCTAGACAGACTAAAGGGACATTTGCATGTTTGTATGTTGTTTAATGTGCTGCAGCTAACTGGCTATGTAGCTTACAAACTGATGTTAGCAGTGCACTTTCCCTCTGTGAATGTGTGAAGAATGAATGCAGGTGCGGAACAAGCCGTGTGTTCATATTTGTGAGGTGGAAAATGTGGGTAGTTGTTCAGAATCAGCAGCTCTTGTGTTATGTAGCAGGCCGCTGTCTGGCTCAGTGTGACTGTGTGCTCTGCCTATGATAGACCAGTGATGACGTCACTGCTTTATGCAAGACTTGATTGACTGCATGGAAATAAAAGGTCTCCATCTCTACAGACAACTGTATTGGCATAATTATTGCAAAATGAGGGCGCACCATCACAAAACCAAAAAACTCCCATTTGGTTTTAGATTTCTCTCATCACCTGTCATCAAATACAAACTGCTTTGTCACGCTTCTCCGCAGAAATTACCCTTCAGTACATAAGATGTTTTAACATCTGGTTACTGTAACGTTGCAAAATGGTTGCAGTTTAGTTAACTTACGGTTATGCAACACAGATACTGAGCTAGGTTTAGAAAAAGATGCTTACATCTAAGTAACTCATCTATGTCAGGCATCTCAGGGTGTATGAGGGGCGTGACAAAATGTCAGAATTTGATAACGCACTTGTTGTACCAGACAAAAAAATTAAAAAGAAGAATAATACCAGTTGGATTTTAAAAGCCTTTGGAATTTAAATACGAGTGTGATGCAGACATGCTTGTCCTCGGGGCTGCTGTTTCAGAAAAGAAACCTGAGATAATTGATTCAGTATGAGATGTTCGACAGTGTATAAAACATGACACCTCTTTGGCTTAGACAAAAGGTCAATGGAGGGGATTCTTCACCCTCTGCCTTCATTCCACTGTTGAAGTATTTCTGCTATTTCTTTTTCCTTCTACTCTCCCACACCGTCAAAGTCTTTTTCATTCACAAATTCTCATGTTCCCATATCTGACCAATGATCATTCTGCCATATTCCCCAAGCCAATCAGTCCTTAAAACTGTTCTTTTATAGGACTGTGATGCTGTCATTGTGCAACACACCATTTACTCCAGGATGTTCAAGGTGATTCAACTTAGACTTTCCATCAACTACCTGCTGGTTTTCTCCACCACCACTTCCACCAGTCTTTGGCCTACACTTAAAGAGGAACAGGACAGATTTTACACATCAAAATGTCAGGTCTTGGGCATTAATACTGCATATGTGGGGGAAGAAGTAGTAAAAAAGGGCTTTTGTAGCTCACAGGGTGCTGTGTGATATCTGTCTGGGTCCTCAGTTCAAGTCTGAAGACTTGTGAAGAAAGTTTAAAATCCGGGGGTGTGGAGTTAGAAACAAGGTTTATCAGACCTCTGTAGCCTGGTCCTCGTCTCTGCTTTAAGCGAAAGGCTCAAGGCTACATTAGCTGCTTTTAGCCTAACACACAGAATCTCAACAACTTATCGAGGCAAAATGTTTGACAAGGGAGAAGAATGCCTGGAAAAAAAGATATCTCTGGTTCTTCTTTGTCGATTTTGATCTTTTCTTTTCTAAATCAAAGTCTGAACTCTAAATCTGATTGAGCCTAATTGCTTAATTGTGTTAAATGATATACAAAATGGCCCCCAAAGTGGTGTAGTATTTATATGCCATCCCTTGATATCAGGTTAGAGTTAAAAAATAAGTTTAGGGATACTTTTATTTAAAAAATGGATGCATGGATTTTTAAGAAATTACCAAAAACCTAAGAGAATATTGCTGGCCAAAGTAGGAACCCATCATTAGTTGAAAATGTTTTTTTCTTTTTATAAAACAAACTAAATTTTCTCCTTGATCTCCAGCCCCTCTGGGTTTTTTGGCAAGAAATCAAGAAATAAATGAAGCACAAAGTCTGCGTTATAGAAATGATGTTTTTTAGGTGCAATAAGTTGAACGTTCTGTCCTCTAGTTTAATCCTGATTTAGGTGAGGACATGGTGACATCAAACCGTGCATTCTGGCTCCTGAAATAAAAGACAAATCTCAGTTTTTGGCTCGGAGAGATTGCTGCTGTTCAACTCATATCGTGTGGAAAGCAAACCATATGCTCATTTTGATTTTTTCCTACACCTACACCTGTTCCACAGTAAGCACATACAGCGTAGGCCTTCTGTCTTCTCAACCTCTGACAGTGACTAAAACACAGAGATGCTCAGGTTCAGAACTACATGGCATCTCATCAACGCTCATGTGTACCTTTGTGATGGATAAATAACTTGCTTTTATCACAGATGCAAAAAAAGCACTGAACATAACACAGTCATGAACACGTCTCCTGTTACTGTTGAAAGTCTGTCAGACGTCTGACAGACGTGTCTTGGCATGAAAACACAGGCATTCCTTCTGGAGCAGATGTTATTTATGTTTTGCTGCCTCGTGTCTAAGAATGCATACTTGCGTGTTCAAATGCGTATTTTCCCAGGGTGAAAAAGAAGAAGCTATCACTCACATGTCATGTGCAGGAGACAGTAAAAAGCATTTACTTTGCTTTGAGTGCAGACTTTGTTTCAAGGACACTCTGCTCTTGATATTATAATTAGCTCGCTCCCCCAAACTTGTGAATATTGCTCCAGTATTTCCTCAGACACGACACACAAGTGCGTCCAGTTTAATTAGACATCTAATAAAGCAATGTAAAATATATTCTCTGATGTAACGGAAAATGTCAAGAAATCAAACATCTTTACCGAGAACACTTTGACAAACTTGCTTTTTCCTCAAGATGTATAACATGCTTAGAAAGATACAAAGATCACAGGAGTGAAAGTAGCCCAGGGGAACTGATCGTAATCCAGATCTGGATCAAACCACGAGCTGATCTGTACTGGGCGTTGTGGCAGCGCCCTGTGCAGACGTAGAGAGGTAGATGTGAAGAGATCAAAAGAGAAGTAAATAAAGTAAAATAAAAGCAAAGAAATACACAGAGACAAAGTGAAACGCCTGAAGCTGAAAGCAATCTCATGAGCTCTGTTCCGCTGAGCACCACATATAAGGTCAGAGCTTTCATTCTGTCCTTTCATTTTGGAAGGAAAGAAAAAAAAACTGACCACCTACTATGACTGTTTGCCGCTTGAGATATTAGTTCTTGCCAGGTGTGATTTTTTTCCTTTATTTTGAGAGAGAGCGAGAGACATCTTGGCTGAAAACTAAGACACAAGAAAAGTGGAACAACAAAGTTGCTGAGAGCAATAAACACATCAGCAATCACTCAGAGACAAACAAAAGCACTTGACATGAGCAGTAGGGCTGTGTCCCGTCTGTCAGCCTCAAGCCTTTGCAACTTTGACAGTTTTCATCTCTGAGATTCAACGTAGTCGACACTACAGAGGCCAGCAGACTGATCATGAAATACAGTGAAGCAGGTGTGATGGTAAACCATCATTTTTACCTTTAGATCCAGCTGAGTCGACCTAAAAGGATCAAGCTCAATGTCAATGACTCTTTCTGCTTTAGAATTAAAGGACTAGTTTGACATTTAATTTCTTGCCCATGAGAAGCTTGAAACTCTCATTTTGGGTTCGGGAGGCAGACACCATCAACAATTTTAAGAGTAGACTCAAGACTTTCCTTTTTGATAGAGCTTATAGTTAGGGCTGGCTCAGATCATCCCTTAGTTATGATGCTATAGGACTAGACTGCTGGGAGACTTCAAATGGTCTCTCTATCACTCTATTTGTCATCTTGTTTAAATACAGTATAACTAAATAGTGATTTATCCAATACTGAGTTCATAACAAAGCAAAAAGAAGAGTGAATATGACATTTCTATGAAGGCATTGTCATGTGCTATTTAAAGTTAAACATTATTACCATACATCCCATAATATCTTTAAAACTTCACTCTATGTAGTCCAGGAGCTCAAATGTGTGGCTTCAATAGTCCTGTGCTCTGGGCTCCAGAGTGTGGTCCAGGGTTGTAGAAATCATCTGTGCATTTGATGGAGGAATAGCAGATATTCAAGTGTGCTTAGATGAAATCTGGTTACTTTAGTATATAGTTTATACTGTATATAGTTGCTGTATAGTTGTATATAGTTTAGTGTTTTAGTTCCTTGTTAAGGGCCAGCCTTCAATTTTGTAATTGTAATGCAAATTCCTGTTAATTCCCCTGGAAAGTTTCAAACTTTGATAATTCCTGAAATTTTGCAACCCTAGTAGGGACGCATAATTTGACAGGCGGAGCAACAAGTGAGCGTTAGCCCCTGAAACTTTCATAGTTGTGCTTGTTTCATGATAGACAGTAACTACTGACCACCCTGGATACGAGGCTGATCCCTGTGGTTTGTTATGTGAAACTACATAACTGTTATTTAAGGAGTTAACAGGGCATTCACATGGCAGAGCCATTTCAGCTAGGCCATAGTTAAGTTATGACTATTCTATTTTAGCTAACTCTTGCTATCGACAATAATAGTCCTGTGGTTGAGAGACAGGATCCATGTGTCAACCAATAAACCTGTGATTGGGGATATCACCACAGCCTAACTTGATCATATTTCATTTAATTCTCCTCAATTAACACTAGTCGATATTCATATCTGTACCATTTCCATGGTTACCGCGCACAGAGCGCCTGCGGTTTACTTGTGTAGCGCTTGTCTGCCAATCTGTTCACATGAGCATCGCAGTGAGAGCCTGTGGATTAGAGCAGGTAGGCAGGCAAACAGAAGCTCCCCGACTGAAAAGACCTTAAGCAGGCGATTATGTATTAAAACTTCATTGTCAGCGTTGTTTGCAGCTTCTTTTGCTGCCCACAAGTGATGAAAAAGCTTTCTGACTGACTTCTGTTTCTTGCCCCTGACTTTTTTTTAATGTTAATGTTAATGTTCTGAAATCTTTGCACCTGGGGTGATAGAAACAATGACCAAAGCTACAAAAACAAGCTCCAATTGCAATTAGCCTTCAATGAATACGAGTTAAAAAAAGACTGATGAAGAGTCTAGCCCTGCTTTGGCATTTATGTATTTAAGTATCCACCCACAGAAGGAAACCCTGTTAGGGACACAGCTATAGAGCCACTGCTAGTAAACAAAAACTCAATGTCCCATCACATCAGTTTTTACAGGTTACAGCAGACACAAAATCAATTGCATTAACCTGTTTGCAGTAAAAGTCAACCATGGAAGTAATAAGGGCCCATTTCCTGTTTGGGCTTGGTTCAAAGAACAACTCCAGAGCCTCTCTCAGGACTCTAGCATGCCATGCAAGCTCAGCGGCCTCAGCACAAACACCGAAGAGGGCCAATGCAAATGAGTAGATTGACCCAAGGTCAGTGAATCAGGCTTCAACACTGGCAGCGCAGCCCTTAAGGACCCCCACCACACCATTATATCAATCTGTCTGCCTTCAAAAGCAATTCCAGCACATCAATAGCCTGCTATTGTGGAGACCAGACGTGGCCACGAGGGCCGATCGATGCTCATATATTCCTTCTGTAGATACTCTCTTTGTCTCTGGCAGGGGTTGAGAGGAGCATTTACTAGGCATAGGCTTTTCTCTGAAAGCAAGTCTAATTTATTGTTAAAGCTAGGGATGGGGACTAACATGAAAATGACAGAAAGCATAGAATGCATTGACTTTGGGAATGCTGACTGCATGGGGACAAACACAGAGAATATCTGTCAGCCAAATTAATACAAAAACAATACGCAGTAAGAGCATATGAGATAAATAGCTGCCTTTTTGTTTTGTTTTTTTGCAAACGCATGGGTGGCGAGTGTGGGACATCAATACGCTAGGAATCTTTGTGGAGAATGCTGATTGAACTTTCTGTGAAGTGGGTGATTTATAGAGATTTTAAAAAGGCACATTTTGTAGGCGAAGAAATGATTATTGCTGTTTTTCCCCTTTAGCTCACATCTTCTCCTCTTCCTGGAGTTGACGAGAGCAGCACACTTGATAATTTCTAGCCCACAAGGGGGGTGGCCTTTATCCAGCCTCATATTCTCTTCAACTTATACATGAGTCATTTCAGGGAAAATGTCATTTATTTTTCATCTCCATAAGAATAGATCACAGCAAACAAGCAAAGCAACAGCCAGCAGACATCCAATAGTTTCAGCAGTTTAGACATCCACTGTTGGCAAGTTAACAGAAGGAAATATGTTTTTTTTTTCTTTTGTGTCTCTCAGAAATAAACACATTTTCATTTCTTAAGAGATCTGCAAAGTGCTTCAGCCCCAGATTACATTATTCTTTAAAGGGAAATTGGTATTTTTGCAATTTAGCACATCCATGCATCCATACACGTGTTTGTTATGATTATAGTACTTATGATCAAAAACTAGTGAGAGAACAACTTTGCTAACAGCAGCAAAACATAAAGCGAGTGCAACAACACAAGACATAGCAGCCAACTAATACATATAGTATTACTTCCTAGTCCTACAGTAAAAAGACCAGCTCGTCGTCTGTCTCTCAGCCTTTAATTTCACAAAGCTCTCACAAACACCCAAAACTCAGATTTCGAGCCTCTTGCTCAGTCACTTTCTCCTTATCTCTTAAGTTTTCTCCAGCAACACTCTTTCTTTTGTAATATTGCCCAGCTCCAGATCTGGCATGACACCGGCTCCAACAGTTTTACAGACAAGTGACAAACCATAACAGCAAAAAGCAATAGCTGAGATGTGCATGATGATGCTGTATTAAAAAATGTATTACGCATTATCTGTGCAATAGAAGCAAAGACTTTTATTAATGTCAATTAATGTTCTGTATTCTTCTACACCTACTCGAAAAGGTCAGAAATGAATCCTGAGCTCCATCAAAGCTGTCTAAAAAACTAGATATAAGTTAAAAGTTGAATTATGTTTCCCCCTGGAGAGTTTTTAGTCACAGTTTTCAGTTTTGCTGCGTCAATATTATCAATATTGAATATTATTAATTACCAATTTTAATTATTTTATTGTCAATATTTGCATCAGTGACATTACTGCACACATGGCAACTTTAAAAATGACAGAAAGCAGACTCTCATCACTGAGGTAAATCGTTAAAGAAAACAACCATACATCAATACAACAGACAATAAAGAAATCATCTATAAAGCTTGTGTTTTTTTTCTGGCAGGGAGCTGGGATGAAGCACTTTTGCTAGTTCACCACATGCCAAACTACTTGAGTAGCACTTGCTACAAACTACCCTTGAGTAGAACTATAACAAAGATGTCAATAGGCATGGCCTTGCATGTTAACATTAACATGTTAATAATGGAAAACTCAGTAAAACACACCTACTGAGCCTCGTGTCAGACTGGAAACTTTTGAGGCATGCTTCCAACAAAATGAATAATTCCTGCCCTGAAATTTACAAAGCACTAAAAAGAATCATTAGTTCAGTTGACTTACACTGAACTCCCAACAACAACCCATAAAGAAAGCAAAGAAGGAAGTAGTATAATCACAAAGACAATATTCAGTGATAGAAACAAGCAACAATATAGCTTCAGCAAACTTTTGCCTCTATTTCATTTTTTGACTCCCACTTGTTGAAGGTTTTCTTGCTGTCGTGAGATCAACATCATGTTTTCTAGCATGAAGTGGATTGAAAGATGGTTCATCACTTTGAGCAAAACCCCTTTCATATAATACATAATACATTTCATTCATTGTTGAAACAAAAACTATTGATTAATGCAGCTTTAAACAAACACTGAGGTCAGCCAAACTTTTTTGGAAGAGAAAAAGAAAGTCAATGGTAAAATCTAGTTTTATGTTTAGTATTAGCATCATTTGATTTCTTCTGTTGAATATTTGTTAATAATGTGTGTGTATATTTCCCTTTTGAGTTAGTTCAGTTACATTTGAATCACCATTATTCTCCCATAGGGATGTATTACATATATTACAAAATAACAACAAAATATGCCCATTTCAATTCTTGCCTCCATTGCAAAGGAGCAAGACCTAACAAGAAAGTCCCTGAACAGAGAGACATTAGCGTTCAGAACATCTTTAGAATATCGCAAGTTGTTTTTTTTGTTTTTTTTGCAACACAACATTGGCAGATTGTTTTCGCTGGTTTTATTATACGAGTTGTTTGTGGTGTGGCAAAGGTGAATTTGAGTGACTTGGACTTGTCTCTTCACATGGCTGCTCTCAGAATTGGTTCTTTTATCTGCACTCATTCTATCCGTGATGACCTTGGACAGACATCATTTCATTCTCCATTAACCCATTGATACAGCGGCATCGAAGGCCGCCCTCTTCTCACTTCCTGCCTCGAATCGCTGGCCTGCCTGTGCCCCTTTGTGTGATGTTTATTGCACAATCACTCTGTCCACAAAAGCCTTGACCATCACTCAAAGCTTTATGCAACTTTGGAAACTATGTAAACTCAGACCATACACTGTCAACAAGTCAGTCTTGGAGTAAATCAAACATGATTTCTCCCAGTCCCATAAGAAGCAAAACAATGGCAGTGGTGAGTATAGTGGTGATACGGTTGTAAGCATTGTTGCGACTGCAGTCATATTTTAGCGCGTTACTGTAGTTCAGTGCAAAAGTATGCATGTGCATCAGGTTGGAGCACATAGCTCAATGTCGGGACAAGGTTGTGATTGGTTCCTCATGGACAGAAAGATCCATGGTGGTGTCAGCTTAGGACAGAGGTAATACTTAGCTTCCTCATCTGCTGGAGGTAGTAACAGATGAGCTTCTTCACTCCAATTATGCTCAAACAAAAATAAATAAACACATATATTCTATCTAGAGGGTAAAGGACTGAGTCGTTGGTCCAACATAACTAATATGACCGCTGATGTTTAATAATTAAATGTGTGTCATCTGTTAAAGGTGCCCTGTGGTGTTTTCCTGTAAACCAAAGAAGCTGTTTACATTTGGTGTTTTATCACTGCAAGTGTCCTTGAGGTCTCCTCATTAAAGTTTTCTTTGCTTCTAGCTGATGTTTTAAAAATCCCTGTGTTATTTACATCCATGTTTGCTCACTGGAAGTAGCTGATTTATTGCTGTGTTTCTTCATTCAATAGCTCCAGTGGGATAAAGCCAAGCGAAGATGTTGACGCCATTATGAATCTTTAGAAATAATCAGAAAAAATATATAAACTTCTTTTGGGTTAATTATGGTAAATTATTATAGGAGGGAAATGATCCAGAATTGGTAAACTAGTTTAAAATGTGTAAAAGATAGTTAAAACAGCTTTTTTTATTTCAATTTTGTGGTGACGCGATGATGCACCTCCCACAGACAGGTGGCTATTTAATTTTTCTGAGTGAATATTGTGTGGTGAGTGGTTAGGTGGCAGAGCCACAAGTTCCTTGTTTTAATTTTGTTTTGTAATTTTGGAAAGTCAACCGGAGATTTCAGTTCAATAAAACCATCATCATAATACTTGGATGAGTATCTCTGCACGTGCTTATTAAAACATCGGTCGTCTGTAACTCCGCAACCTAACCTCAGCTGGCTAAAAGGAAAAAAAAAACAAAGGATTAGCCAATTCAGCAGAAATGTCTATCATGTAACCCACTTATGTTTTTATTGTTTTTTCCTCCACTTGTTATGGATCAAGGATCATGGTCATTTGCCAATCACAAGGTCAAGGGGTTAGTTTTTCTTTGGCATTGTTTGCCCTGTACTTGCTCATGATGGAAATTGTTGGGTCTCTGTGAATAATATTCTTAAGAGTCTGGTCTACATCTGCTCTATTTGAAAAGTATCATGAGAGCGTCCATTGGTCAGACCAGCACCTTACATGTCAGTAGCTCACTGCCATAGGTAAGTGAATTGGTGAATCAGAGGCAAACCGTGAAGTTCTTTTAAATAAAAATGCTACATAAATGCAACAGTTTACAATGTTTTTAATGTCAAAACTAGAGAAAAGGTGGTTTTGTGTTTGCTCTGACTATAACAAATTAAAAGTGATTTTATAATTTCCAAAAAAAAAAAAAGAAAAAGTGAAGACTTATTACACAGCTGACTTAACTAACCTTAACTAACCTAATCTCATTGGTGGAAAGAGTGGAAACTTTTCACTCTGCTGTCACTGGCCAGCAACCTTACAGCTACACTTTGTGAATACAGTGTGGACACAGTGTGTGTGCACCATCATCTCCATGAGGCGGGCAGCCTGCTGCCACACTTTTCAGCCAGTGCCATGTGAGGCGCTGTTCACATTGAGCAAGATGATATGCACTGTGTGACTGCCCAGCTCTTTCTTTCATTTCCTCCCCTAACAGCCTCCCCCCTGCTGTGCTGCACAGACCCCATGCCAGCAGGCTCAATCGTATAGGCTAAACTATCTGAAAACAGCAGCCACCAAGAGCTTTTAAGAAAATGTAATTTTCTGAACAGCAGCACTCTGAGTATGGATGTTTGTGACAGAGAGAGAGAGGCAAAGAGAGCGAAGCAGTACAGTCAAAATTAAAGAAACAAATACAAATGTAGAAACATAATGAATGCAGATGCTTGCATACAGGGTTTGTGGGCTCAAACCTCATGAGCTGACATCTCAATCAGCTGATCTTAACCTAATTGAACCCCTCTGTAAGATTTTAATCAAAATCTGGTTGTGATAACGGAACATTTTGAATTTTGAGAAGCATTTCTGGAGCTTTTTGTTCATCACACATCCACTGCATCTTCATAAGTGTATCAACAGATGCAGAGATGTGCTTTGAAGTGTGTCCAAGACGAGAACCTGAATTTGATTTCATGCAGTTGAGAACCTGATATCATTTTCTTTGTCGTAATATATGGCAAATATCAGCCCTTCTCATTGACATGAATGAGAAGATCCTGCTGACAAGGTAATCCAAGCCAATCGGGCCACAACATCTTCTGCACACTGGAACAGAATTTAAAACAAGTATCAAGTCTACAGCCATACTAGCTGCTCTGTCAGGCTATAAAGTTGCAACTATTGCAAAAACGGTTTTACATTGAAGGAGAAACGTGTGTATGTATGAAAGTTAAGTGCAATGGAAACATAGGTGATAAATAAATCATGATGTACATCAAGCATATGACTTAAACGTCCACTGAAGATTCCTCTCCGGAGAGATGAAAACATCAGCGAGGAGAAGCTTTTTCATCATGTTTTCCACATTGTTTTTGCTCATTTAAGGTTTTAACGGTGCTCTTTTGATGGATAAACCAACTCGCAATAATCACACAGCAGCAGCAGGTGGAAACATACTTTAATTAGCTTTATTTAGCATGTTTTCTGAAAATTCATTTAAGATATGTGCTATATTTAGATGGAAACATGAATAAGTGTATGCAAATGTTTAGCAGGTATTGTCACACGTTCACACGTAAAACTTGGACATGGTACAGTAGATGCCCCCTGTTGAGCAGAATAAAGACGCATTTTGTAATAAACTGCCGCATTTTGTTACACAATGCACTTGCAACTTTTTTATTTTCTAGGAAATGTAATAATATGGTGCATTATGTAATAACAATTCTAAAGCATAGTTTATTTGTTTGTTAATTGTATTTTATTTTTCTATGCCTATTATTAGTATCACTGTATTAGCCTAGTAGCAGTACTTAGCAATTACTAAGAATTACTATCAGTACACTATTCAAAGGTTGCATTAACAGAGAATATTATGTAAATTGCAGATTTTTTTCACTTGGTAATAATCTTGTCAAAATGTAATAACTTATTACATAATGCGGCAAAATTTATTACAAAATGCGTTGGGGCAGTTTATTACAAAATGAAATGAAAAAGTTATTACATTTTGGACGTTTATTACAAAATGCGGCTCAACACCCCCTAGTGCCTCCACATATGGAGGCAGATGTGGTGGAATGATGAGTCACTTTCACCTAGCTATTTGTGTACTGTGTGAAACCAAGTAAACACTGACTAGTTTCAACTTAAATTACTCAAGTCTTGTTACTTATAGGGTAATACAATACATATTTGTTTCATACTTTTAACTTTAAACCCAAATCAAGTAGTTTTTGTGCTAACACCTGACCAAACTGCAAATGTGAAATGTTTCTCAGCAAGCTTTAATTTAAAAGGCGAACTGGATGTATGCACATTTATTATTGTTAACTTCACTGGATGTTGTGCATTAATGCGATGCTAGATGGGTTACATCTTACCAGCATACTACATAGTTGTTGAGGCATTTAACCTAATAGCACAAAATGTCAACCTCACGGTGGTACTGGAGGGAGAAGCTAGGAGATCACAGTCAGCAAGATTCATCTGCAAAAAAAAACCCGTCAGAGCAGTCCAACCAAGAGTTGTTTACGCTGCTGGCACAGCTACAAAACACACATCTGTGAATAACAGAACAGTTGGGTACAAGCCAAACCATATTCACCTAAATTTGCTGAAGTGATTTTTCGCTGTGTTAGTTAGTAACCCCTTAAGTGACATTAATATTACACGCAGATGTGACCAAACATATGGTGCCACAATTAAATCAGATCCAGTTTTTCTTTAATCTCTTTTATCTTTATTTTGTAGTTATCAGCCCAAGTCACCAGAGTCTGGCTATGATTAGCAGATCTTATTTGCTTAATCTTAAAAAAAGCTATGATGGACAACTGCAAATATTCCACAGAAAAGACCCTCTGATTGAGTGACACTTAGCTCCTCTGATCCTTTGACAACCCCAAAAAAATGGCAGCATAAATCTTCGCTGCCCACTGTAATTCGCTGCCATTCAATCCACGTACCAGTTGTGCCGGTGCTGTCTCTGCCTCTCCTCTCTTTTAGTGCCGTGTCTGTCCAGGCAAACTAAATAACTATGACTTAAAATGTTACCAGGCTGACAGGCCTTGAAAAGGCACTGTCTGCCCTGGTGACACATAGCTCCCTTTGATCCCCTGCCGTCAAGACCAACACTGCTCGTCATAAAAACCCGCCTCAATGAACTTTTCAAAATTGCTTTTTTTTTCTTTTCTTTTCCTCTTGATCACACTCATCGCTCCCCCTCTCTACACTGCACTGTTGCTTCTCTCCTTCCCTCACTCTCCTCTCCTCTTTGCTCCCTATTGGTTTCTCTTGTCTGTGTCTCTTGATTTGGCTTAATGACGACATCTGACACAGTATAGTAATCAACTGAAATGATTCCCCCTGCGGCTCGTGACAGACGCAGAGAGGAAACTGGAATCAGCAGATGACAATTGGCAGCTTTTTCCCATTTGCATATCTTCTGTTTAACTTTCTGTGCCAGACTTTACTAAAGGGGAATATGTACACGCAGCAGGGAGACCATATTCTGAATATTTTGTCACCTGACTATCGGCAACAGATTTTGTGAAGCAAAGTGTGTTTATCCCCACGCCGCCTGAAAGGAAGTTAACATTTCTTATGTAACTGACTGAAATGGTAAAGCATACTGTACTATAAGTGACACTGAAGAAACACGTGACAGCCGAATCCATTAGCAATCGGACTGTATGACATTGGGGAATTTTATCAGCTTGTTGACATCAGCATAGACTTTCTCTGTTTATGACTTATTCATTTTACATGGTGGCAGAATACTATTGGAATGGAAGAACGTGCTTCTTTATCTCTGTAGAGACGGTTAATGCTGCTATTTATATCACATACATACTTTCTTACAAACCAAGCTGGCATCCACCTTTCTGTACAGTCTGTCAGCACAACGCTGAATCTCTGCTGACTCCGAAGTTGCTCTTCTGCAGCTGACTGACCTCCGACCTCTCTGTTACTGCTACTGTACGGGTGCTGCTTTCATCCACAATGTATTTACAAGTAAACCCGTTTCTGCAGTGCAGGGTCGGTGTCACTTCAATCTGTGGGTATATTTTTTCCATTCCTGTGTTTTATTTTTCTGGTTACTTCCTGACCCCCCCACAATATAGACGAGATATATATAGTAAAATGCATTCATGTTATATTGAAAAGATTAGTTGTTCAGAAAAATGTGTTCATTAAATTCTAGTGGCTTATGCAAGGCTCTTACGGCCAGATTTCTGTGGACATATTGAATAAATGACCCTGTAATGTTTCATTCTAGCAAACATAATAGTTTTTTTTTATTATTTTAGTATCCCCCTGACATACTTGTCATTGCCCCTGTGTGCACTTTACCTCTCCCAAAGTGTACAAAAAATACAAATGACAGAGAACATACGATTGCTTTTTTTTCCTGATGTTTGTTTTTTTGTAGAAACTGCTGTTCCAAAACCATCTTGATCAAATTAATGCACAAAAAGTGTAACTCAGAAACAATGTAAAGAAATAAAAAGTCCATGGCATGTACGCTATTTTACATGCACATGTGTCACAATTTACTGCTCACTATAAACTACTGACTGAACGAATTGAAAAGAACAAAGACAACTTATCAAATGTTGTTTTTGGAAAATGATTTTGTATTTGATGATCATTTTTACCACTCTGTTGCATCAGCTCTTCTTTTAACAACACTCTGTAGTCACCTGGGAACTGAGGAGACTTTTCTGTATTCTTCAAAGTGGAAGGTTTTCCTGCTTGATGTAGTGTTTCAGCTGCTCAACAGTTCAGGATCTCCTTTGTTGTATTTTACGTTTCATATTGCGCCAACGTTTTCAATGGGTGACAAGTCTCCAGGTAGACCAGTTTAGTACCTGGACTCTTTTATTAGGGAGTCATGCTGTTGAAATACGTGCAGAATGCAGTTTGACATCGTCATGCTGAAACGATGCACCATTAATGCATTAATGTGTAGGATACCCATCATCACAGATGCTGGCTATTATGTAAGCATTCAGTGTGCAGTGCGCTAACATGCTTACAATAACAGCGCTATATTGATTTAACAGGTATACAGTGTTCATTTTAGGACATCCTCAGATCTCAGACTGAGGTGTCAGACTCAAACGAAAAGGCATCAGAGTCGCCTAAAGTCACTCAGTCTCAGAAAAACCTTTGTCATCTTCAGACAAAACGGCCTCATCCTGACACAAAACGGCCTCATCCAAAATGGCCTCATCTTCACATGACCCAAGAAACTGAGTGACTTTTAGGCGACTCTGATGCCTTTTCGTTTGAGTCTTAGAGGTATCATGTTTATTATGCTCACCATCCTACTTTAGTATGCTAACATTTGCCATAAACACAAAAATACAACTGAGACAGCTAAACACTGATGTACTTGATGTAAAGATTGTTGACATCCATAGTTGGTCTGGTATGATCAATACCTTAAAAAGGTACAGTGTGTAATATTAGCAAAATATCGGTATATTGGACTTTATGAACTATTACATGGTGTTAGAAACTGTTGTCAACAAGTTGCTATGAAATATCCAATAGGGGCTCAATCTGGTGACTATAAAACACTGAAATGTCTGGTATATTGGACTTAACTTTTTTACTTTAACTTGTCACCTCTGCATGTCTAACATCAATTTGTCCTGGTAGCAAACGCAGCATATCCCAGTACTTGTGATGTTATTGTTAAAAGTGATGGAGCCAAATCCCTCGCCAATCTTCATTTTGATTTACGGTGACAGCATAATGTTGCAATAGTCGTAAAACAATTTTCCAAAGGAAACAGCCGTGATGTCTGATAGCACTTTAATGCCGTCCTCATGACACTCTGTACTTCTTTGCACTCTTTTTAATTAATCAGTCCGTCCCCTGCTTGCCCCCTTCAAACTTTTATTCCCAAATTCTCTTTGAAATACAAAAGAGAGAATGCATTATTTATTCACTATCAGTCGTCAACAAGGTACTTCAGGTCACAACCAACAGACTATGAACAGACTTTTATTTAGACTGCAGCTTTGGACCAGATCACTCTGTGTGTGCTCATATGGGTCTGCTTTAGCCTGTATGCAATTCTTTAATACACATGTGCATCCATGCGTGTATTTCTGTGTATATTTATGGGTGGATTCTTATGTATAGTAGGCATCAAGCCTTGTTCCCGTGCAGTACAAGACAGAATTCATTTCAGAACTAGGCTACAGTGTTCTTTACAGCACCTCCATCTTTGCCATAGGGGAGTAATGCTGCTGATTTAGCTCCTTTCACATTACAGCATACATGACCAAGCAGACCTCATTTATTTTCTCTCCATTTTACCCCCCCCATCCCTCTCCCTCTTCGTTACCTTACACCGGCTTTCTGTGTCTCTCTCCTGGAATATTCCCCTCTTCTTCTGGGTTGAACACTGGGAAGATTTTACAACTTTACATTTAATGCAACACTGATTTGATCCAAATGTTTGGCTGTTTTTCTTCCGGCTACTAGTGTCAGCTCTGCACGTCTTCCCTAACTGCCCCACAATTTGGGCCACAAAACGGCCACAATCACACGTTTCCAAATGCTTAGCGAGGATAGCAGCAGTTAAACTTGTTTTATTAGCTGTGTCGTTTTGAGAAGCTCAGCAGTAAATTTGCCCAAAAATTCAGCTTCAGTTGTCGCCTTCCTCTCTCTCTCTCTCTCTCTCTCTCTCTCCACTGCTCTCTCTCCATCTCTCCATCTTTGAGTGGTCCACGAGGCAACTAATTAGGCCCAAGTAACAGACTGCACACTGACCTCCACTTCCTCCCCTCTTTTCTTTCTTCCATCCCTCTTTCTTACTCACTTCACTTTAGTTTTCATGTCTCGCCACAGTGGTACGCCATATGCGGGACGTTATGGTGTCTTGATGGCATCTGTCTCTGTCTGTCTGTGTGTGAAAACATTTTTGTGAATGCAATCAATCAAGTGAAATACAGATATTTCTAAGAAAACTATGGTGGAGTGCAGGGGTTGGATATTAAATGTCAACCATGGCTTTTGGACTCGATTCTCCACATTGTTTCCAACTAATATCTCAACAATGATTGGATGATTCCTAATGACACTTTATCCAAGCCACCACAGTGTTGATATTTGATGTTTTCAACATGTTTTTTACACTTTACACTAACAGGAAATGATACATATGCATGAACATACTGAAGCCAGTGTCATGCCAGAACCTGAGCTGGGCAAATAAGCAGTATAACCTTCTCTTTCTACCCTGCCATTCCCTCCTCTCATCCTGTCATTATCTGGTTTTATCAGTCGTCATAGCTGTTCTTGTCATCTGGTCACATCTGTCTAATAGTATAACAACACACATGCTTTGTTAGCCTCTCATCTTGCTGCTGTCTTTTTAAATATAATTCCCTCTCTCTGCCTTAGGTACATGCTGCTGTTATGCATGTCCTTCCACCTCCCGGTCTTTGCAGAGTCATCAGCTTCATAATTTCATCAGCCTCAGCAGAGTCATCATCCACCACCACCGGTGTCTAGACTCAGTGGGGAGGGATTTATCTTGCTGCTGTTTAGGGCCAACACCCTTCAATCACAAAACTCTCATTTTAGAGTGAAAGCACCAAAGATGGTCTGTGAAGACTTCATGTATCAACTTTTATAATAAACAGTCATCTTTACTTACAAAATTTGTTTTAGGGCAGACATTTTTGATGCCAATTTGGCCCACTGGTGTATGGAGTTAATGATCTGCTGTCTCATATGTCATCACAGCAAACAAACAAGCCTGTCTGGGAGAAAAAACATCACCGGCTTCTCTGTAAGATAAATTTAATATCAGATATTAAACAAAAGGTGGACTTCTGTTATGTTATGCGTTAAGGCCCAAATGCAGACTTCCAGACGAGCAGGTAAAGTTGAGCAAACAGTCTTTATTTGAAAAATACAAGCAGGAATGATGAGATGGTGCACTGGCTTAAGGTTGGAGTTGAGCTGATAGGAGGTAATTTACAGGGAGGCTTGGCAGAGGGAATGAGAAGGGATGAGAGAGGGCCGGCGGGCTTGGTAAACTGGTGAGACAGATAAAATCCTGGAGACAGGAAGAGCAGGTAGGCAAACAAACTATAAACTAAGAAATGACAAAATAAACTAGCTTCATAGCAGGAAGTTTAATGCTCTGACCCGGTGAAGGTTGGTGCAAAGTTCTTGTAGGAGGAGGTGATGGCTTGATGGCAAGAGAGAGGGCAGAGCCAGAAGCCACATCCACAGACAGACAGAAGATACAGGGACAAGTTAAAGGTCCATAATACAATATTCATTAGTATGTTTTCATTAGTGTATAATCACCTGAAAATAAGAATGATTGTGATTTTGTTGTCTCATAATGAGCCCTTTAGATCTATAGTGATAGCGGGTCCTCTTTCATGGGCTTCACGGTAGCCCACACCAGACATACCAAACACCGATCTAGAGATCTACTGTAGAGGAGTTCTTCCTTCATGCTTGGAAGAAGAGGGTGATGTCTGGGAGAATATTCATTTGGCTGCAATTTGTAACTTCACAGTTAGGTGTCACTAAATCCTATAGTACAACACTAAGATAAAATCCTCTTTCACGGTCACGTTACAAAAGCAAGTACGCATAGCAACTCAGACTAATTAAAAAAACACTTATTTCACACATATTTGCACAATTAACACAACCTTGAATACCATGTGATGTCTCTTCATAATTATAATCCTGTAAGTATAAAGATCTAATTAACCGTCACAGTATTAAAAAAGCGTTCTGTGCACACACATTTTACCACAGGGCTAAAACAGCCGTGTTTACATGCTACAAAGAAATATCTTTTCATGTTGAAATGGAAAAAAAACAAAAAAAAAACAATCCATCTCTTTTAGAGTCTAGCCGTTTAAGGGCAATAGCTTACATTTTAATTAAGTGCTGTAGTTTAATGGCTCTTTGATGTAATCATCCCATATATCCTATGTTCAAGGGACTGAAAGGTTTTAACTGCTCAGTTAATGAAAACATTCTGAGTGCTGCACTCAAAATATATTTCATTGTTTTATGCCCGGGTATTTACTTATTCTAACATTTTCCAATGTCAAACTGTTTGTAGTTTAATTCAGAGACAAAGATGAGTGGAAATATATCTCTATTATTGCATTTCTCACTTTGAAAAGTTTTGTTAATGATCAGGATGTCTCGTCTGATGCATGGCTACAGGATTTCAAACAGTTATTCTCAAATATAGTTAGTTAGTATAGTTCAGCACTGATTTGAGACCAAAGCTGGAGGAGGACTGTACCAAATACATGACAAAGATAATGTTTTCTGTGATTTACAGAGTTTGCTGATGGACAGTGAAGTAATCTGTTGCCAACTGTAACTGCTGTTAGCTGATGTGAACTCAGTTTTTTAGCCGGGCTGCCTGTGAGCTCAGAGCACCAGGGAAGTGTAACCTGTACCACAAGTGTTTTGGACCACAGGGAAGAGGAGATTTTCAGGTCTGGGGGGTGGGGGATTGCTGGGTGGGAGCGGAGCTGGTGTTGTGCCCGAACAGGAGCTGGGCACACGGGCAATGTAGCCACTATGTACATAATGACAGATGATAGAAAGCTTAGAATAGAAACAAAAGAGTGTGAGTTATCAAGCAGAAAGCTGCCAGACAAAAGTAAATCTTGGGCTGACTTTTAGTCGTTGGCGAGAGTTTTGTGAAATTAGGCAGCTCTTGCTGTTGGACGAGCTATTTTGATGATAAGTAATGTAATCATAAGAAACACATGTACAACTGTTCATACTGCACTCTGAAACTGGGAGACTGGGATAACAATTTCCATTTAATGTTGCATTAAAGTGTTTCCTGACAACTGACACCAAACAGTGGACAGTGACATATCCTGATTCTGACTCCACTGATGGGTGTGTTCCCCCTTAACCCAGAGGGGGAAAGGTGTTTGTCACCACCCACACTGCTTTAAATCAAGCAAACACTTCTAACAGTACTCCAGTGTACAAAGAGTTTGTAGCACTTGGCAGTTAACTTAGTAACACAATAGTACAGTAGGCAGGAGACGTTTCATCAATACTTACTGGATTCTGGATCAATACTTATTGGATTGCAAGGCAGTACTATTTCTTTTCTCCCAAAAAACGATATGTATCAGTGCAGACTGTTTTTCAGTTTCAAAAAGAAGTGCATGCAAAGTCACTGGAAGACACAAGCAAATGTTTCTATATAAAGCTGAAATGTTACAAGAAAAAAATAAACTTGACCTGAGTGACTCAACTTAACGAATGAATAGAGAATTAAGTAAAAGAAGAATGTAATAGAAACAAGTTGAGTTCCTGATGGTGCTGTAGCACACTGCTGCCCCTTCACTTCACATTACGGAACAAATGGGCAAACATCTGACAAAGGAAACCCATTTAATGTGCTCTATCCCAGTGCTGAAATGTGGCTGTCACATGGCAGCTGGTACTGTATATGCAGACTGTCTGACCACACAGTGTACATGAAAAACGATGAACAGATGGAGGGAGACTTTAAGTGGTGGATTCAGACTCTTCCTCAGCGAGAAAAGTACAACAACACAAAGCAGGTGCACTTCAACACATATGGATGGAAACATGTTTGGGTGCTTTTGGGTAACGTCCTTTCATCCTCGCACACACACTTTAGTTTGCTCTGTGTGATTGTGGAAAATTAGAACCAACAAGTCTGTTTACTTCTTCTCGTCCAGCCTGGATATACGGCTGATTAATTTATTTATATGAAGGAAAGAGAAAAATGCAGGTGAATCTACAAGGCATTTTTGGGGGAAGTGGTTGACTCTCATGGTGGTCTTGCGATCCCCTCTCTCTCTCTTTCTCAAGCAAATAAATACTTTCCTGTTAAATGGTCTCATCTCTGCTTTTCCATATGTGATCTCGAGGCTGGTCTTGATTGGATGATGGCCTTGAGCAAGTGCACCTCGGCAGTGCCCAGCTGAGGAGCTGGGCGCTCCTCAGGGGGGCTGCCCATCACTCCACCATCTCTCTCCACATTGTATGTCTATGAGCCCTTGTACTGCATGTGTGTGTGTGTCTGGGTTAAAATGCATGTAAATTAAAATGAAAAATGTGAAAAAAAGAATTTCCCCATCGAGGGATTAATAAAGTATATCTTCTTCTTCTTCTCCTTTAAAATATAAATTTCATTCACTCATTCAGAAATTAAAAAAATATATATCTAAAAAAGCTTAGATATAGTTCTAATGTAGTATTTATACTTCATTTGAAGGTTGTTTTAAACACCTTAATATCAAGAATGACTCCCCCTGTGAATCTTTGGCTTTGTGACCACCCAACCGGTGGTCATCCATAATATATTACTTGACAAAACTGCAGCCAATCTGATCAGGTAAAGGAAATACTATATGCCCGTGATCTGTTTCCTGGCCTGCACACATACAACATTGTGTATAACGATGAATTTCTCTTAAACTAGCTAGTGATAGTACCTAGATGTCTCCAACACTGGAAACAGTCGGGTGAAGCAAATAGTTTTTTACTAGTGCGGTGCCCATTCAAAGCGTGCCTGTTCAGAACAGGCTGATTGCTTGGCCTCCAGTATTGCTGCCTGCAACTTTATAAGCACCGCTCATCTAAACAACTTCACACTCGACATTGCACTTCTGTGGTTCCTCAGAAATAGAAGGATGAAGTCAAACGGATGAACAGTCATTGAAGAAATTGGTCATACAGACAGACAGACTCTTTCTTTTTTAGTTAGATTCTAGTACACTTACTGTAGATTAACTTCTGTTTCACAAAAGACATTTCAGTTGCCAGTGCTGCTTCAGAACTGCTTGCTGAAAGGTCCAGTAGCATCGGAAACCTCCTCCTTACAACCCACATTCACAGCTCATTCATGCTTCTCTCTGGCTGCTTATTGGTCCTCCACTCACTGAGTCGGTCATAGACACAATGAGAGCACATTTGTTGAGAAATTGGCAACTCTACTTAACGGAGAGGAGTAAAGATTTGTGGCTTGGTGTGTTTTTGGAAAAAAGTCTGTAACTTCCCCAAACCAATCCAACTTTCACAGCTACTTCATGCCACAAATAGCCAACTTTGTAAGAGGTGAGAAAAGAGCCAAGGTTTGAACTTCTCTCTCCATAGCTCTCTTTTTTCCTTTTTTGAATTATATTTGTCCCTTTCCATGTGAGCAACTGAGTGGAACACTATAAATGCTTTGCACAACCTGCATCTAGAAAATGAATGCACTTTACTTGCAGAACCTTGAAGAAATAACTCCAAACAATTCTATTTACAATAGACCTTGTAGCCATTTCTCATCGTCACCCTCTATTCTATGTTTGTCTTTGTACTGTATGAGAACAGTGAATTTCTTCCAGTGTCAGCTGTAGACGCATCTCTTATAATGTACTTTTTCAGTCCTAGTGTTGAAGGTTGCTGGCTTAAAATCTAGACAAGGTCACAGACAATTCAGTAGAGTGTGTGGAAGTGTTGGATTAAGAGTCGGTGATACACCCTTAACCCTGCCAACTCAACTCACCAACCATTTGGCTTCTACTCTCTCTGGCGGATGTTTTGAACAATTTAGACTTGGTCCTGCTGCAAAAATAAAATTCACTTTCTATGAATTGTCCATAATCATACAAAGGCGTCAGTATCTATTCTTGGATTTAAAAAAAAAATCCATGGACTGACAACACTGTCAAAAAGACATATCTGTGCACAGTAACAGCAGCAGCAGAGGATGTCACATCCATTCCTGTCTTCATAGCACCTCTGACTTTTGACTGAATTGGGGTGTCTCTCTAAATAACAGAAAGACTGCCATGTTGAGTCATATTGTTGTGTCTTTGATGCGAATGCTAGTTCAGCTAAGCTGCTGTGGTGCCAAAACTATAACAACATGACTCAGGCCAGTGATGTTAGTTAGAAGTGTCAGGGCGGATTTATCACAATCTGTGTGTGTCATATTTCCATGTAACCCAGACTGAAGGTTGTTGCTATTAGAAAATTCTATGCTTTTTGCAATACCCCACAACACAAATGTTGTACCAAACAACCCACCATATACACCAATTTTACACTGAGTTTGTTGATCTCTATCAAAGGTCTGTTGTCACTGTAAATTATGAATGAATTCAGAAATCACTTCTTTGGCCACTGAGGTCTGATCCCTAGCTTTGAAGCCCTCCATCTGTTATGTAGTACAGAAGTAAGTACGAAAAGCCACTGGTTCCAGAAACATCCTCCTGGTTCTCAGAGGATGAACCCTACTGACATTGGTGATCGCCTAATTCGTCCTATCGCAACCACAATTTGCTCTGAGTTAAACGACTCAATAACTTTGAAACTTGAATTAATTGCCATGAACACTCATGCCCATCTGATACCGTCAAAACTAACGATATCACCATCAGCTTCTGGTGTACTTGAGTTTAGCACATGCTAACACACTCTTACATTGCCCCAGACTCATTTACTCTTAAAGTAAAGTGTTCCTTGCTGGTGACTGAAAGCATTGTTAGCTCGGTTGCTCCACAGTAAGTTACTTCCTCATTAAGACCAGGTGGCTGCTGAGCTATTCATCTTACAAATACTGCTTGTAGAGTTTAGTCCACGAATGAACAGTTGGAAACAGCAACTGACTGAACTTAGTACTGAACTGAAGACAGTTGTTATGACTGGTATTTCCCAAAAGGTAGGACTCAGAAGCACGACTTGAAAACAGTTCGGGGTTGAACCATAATCTGTTTACTGGTCAGAAAGAAGGTTCGGTACACGGTAATCAGTCAGATCAGGCAAACAAATCCAAAAAGGGCTAGGCAAAGGCAGAGGTCAGTAAACAGGCAAAATCCGAAAAACCAGGAAAATCCGATCACTAGAAAAACTCACAAAACTCACAAGGCTGGGACGTAAAGCACTGGGGTACAAAACAAACTGGCACAGAGAGGGGGAGAAACACAGACTAAATACACAAGAGAGGGGAGTGGTAACAAGACACAGGTGAATCTAGTGAGGGCGGGGCAGACAATCAAAACTGGAGGGAAAAACACAAAGGCAGGAAGTGAGGCGGTCTGAAACGAGAGGAAGGGTAAGTTTCACAATAAAACAGAAATCATAATGTTTCACAATAAAACAGAAAACAAAACACATAACCTTAAGAGGCTTGACGAGATGTGTCAACAGTTGGAAGTAGCAGTGAATGCCACGACATTATGACACAGCAGAAAATGCTTGACATAAGGTGAGTAAATGCATTAGGATATTTAAAAAAGAGGGAAAAAAAGGAAAATAAAAAGCGATTTTCAAGCGGACATACTATATTTGAGCACACATAGAGGAACATGTACTCATGAGGCTAGTGGATGTTTTTTTTTTTTTTTTTTGCTGGGCCCATGTTTTTAGGTTACGAGAGACACCAGACCTGGCATAGACTGCCTGTCTCCCATTATAACAGCAGTAGTCTGCAGGGCCACAGAGACCAAGCATCCAACAAGCCATTATATTGATGCTGCGCTTGACAGAAGCACAGAGAGCAACCATCAGACCTCATCTGGAACTAAATGACAGATAACCCCCTTTCCTGTCTGACTCTCTCTCTCTGTTTCTCTCTGTCCTCGCTCTTTCCCGTTGCCTTTTTTTGATCTTTTTGTCTCTGTTCTCCTTTCAATAAGCTCTCTCTTCTCTGTCCTTTCTCCCCCGTCGTCACTCATCTCTCTTTTTTAACTCCCCTTCTGCCATGCTGTCTTTCACTCTGTTTTTATCTTTCTGCCCATCTTCTCTTTCTTCTCACTTTCATATTCCCCATTTTCCTCAATCTGTCTGTCCATCACATCCTGTCATCTCGGCGGGCCTGACAGCTCGGTAGATGCAGCAAATGGACGATGACTTACTCTCCCCTTTCTAACACACCCAGGGTGGGGCAGCGCTGAAGCCAGGCCCTGAGTGAGCATTAGTGTCACGGTGACAATGTGAAGCGGGCGCTTAACGGTACAATTTGGAAAGCTGACAGGATTCACAGCTTTGGTTCAGCAGGGGCAGAGCACGGAGAGGACATGAGGAAGTTTGAATTGAGGGCAGGGAGGGCGGCGGATGACGACATCCTTCGAGCACCTTCCAAAAAAATCTCAGCTTTACCGACACAGAGAAAAACAACACAATATGGTCTTTATTTCCAGTGAGTTAATGGGGGCAGATGTACTTTGATTCTATCATTCTTTGTATTTTAATGGTGACTACTCTGATACGAAGGTATCCGATCTGTAATAATCCAATAAAAAAGCCCAGCATGCTCTGTAAACCTGTGGAGGCTTTTCAGTTGAATCATAAATCCTTTTGTAACCACTTCTGGTACCACGTTGACGATCCACAGGAGACCTGGCTGAGTGGAAATTACAGCACCACAACGTATAACAAAAGAGTAGACAGAGACACAACATACCTGACAGATTGTTGTCCTCAAGTTGGTCATAATGTTGAGGGCGAACAGCTTGATAAAGCACGTTGTTAAAATGTTAGTTTTGTTACGAGATGTTGACTCTGGCTCCCTCTACAAGGCAGAGCCTTCGGATGAGGTCATGATGCATAAAGGCTTTCAGCTGATACTGTGTTGTAGTCGTACAAACAATTTTTTGGGAAAAAAATTTAACTAATCGCAAAGCAAATGACACAATGTGTCCAACCATGGGGCCCCTTTCTCTGGTCAGTAATGGGTCAGTCAGGGTATACATGAACCTCTACATTAGACTCACATTAACAGGAATATATTATAGACCAATCATTCTTCTCTTCAATGAATCACATTTCTGTGTGAAAACTAAAAAGGCACAACGTTCCAAAAACAATTTGAGATGTGGACGAATCACATCACTCTTTTCAGATGAGTTTGGGTCAAGGGAAGTCTGTGGTGTTTCTGGATGTAGCGACAAATCCTCCCCCTCCCTTGGATTCTCTGAATCTTAATATCTATCAATCTATAGATTGTAGATTGCGAAATCCATAAATTCCTTGCAATCGTGCATTAAGGAACGTTGTTCTTAAGCAGTTGGACAATTTGCAGTTTTTCATAAAGTGGTAAAACTCGCTTGTAAACGACTCAGCTTTTTCAGAATGAGCACCTCTTACCAATGAATCATTAGTGTTGTGTTGGCCCTGTCCCAACTTTTTTCAGAAAGCTTTGTTGTTGTTTTTTTTGAACAGAACATTAAATATCTTGTCTTTGAATGTAAGTCAAAAAGGATTTGAAAATCGTTGCATTCTGACTTTATTTAGGTTTTACACAGCATCCCGACTTTCTTTGGGACTAGGGTGGTTCTTACATCCCAGTTCAAGGGGAAAAAGGAAGTAACATAAAACCAGATGTTTAGGTGTAAACAAAGTTATTTATTGAATGAAATTTCAGATGACTTAAACAAAAGGGGTTGAGGTAAACTATAAGGAAACAAAGGGCGCATGGATGCTGTTAAAAAAACACAAATAAAAATCACCAACGAGGGACTGGCGATCACACACCTAGCTTTGCATATAGGAAACACACGCACTGCAAGCCATATTGTACACGCCACAAAGGCAGCAGCCGTAACAGTTGTAAATACAGAAGATGTCACTTCTTAGTGTGAAGGCTTTGGCACTGTTCCTTTGTCATGCCTAGTCTCCCATTTTTTCCCCTGACAAAGATGTGAGGAAAAGAGAGTTTTCCCTTATCCGAATCTAGGCTGAATGCTTATAGGGTTTTGTACTGAATGCTGTACAGATAGTAAATCCCTCTAAGGTAAAGTGATTTTTGGTCTATACAAATAACTTTGATTCAGCTTCCAGTGCTTGCTCCTGCACTGTGATATATTGGTAGCAGCATGGAGATATCAGCTAAACAGCAGGAAGGACCATCGCAACAGAAATGATGAGATATCAGACGCTGTACATCTGTATCTGTATGCCTACACGAAAACCACTTTGCTTTGGCCTTCAGACACATGCAGGGATGCTCTTACATGACTCAGTTTTCACATTGTAACCTTCACCATGGTGCTGGGCAAAAAAATACTCTGTAACCTTTCACTACCAAAGCCAAAGTAGAGAACACACATTTCTGAGAAGAGAGGACATGAAAACGCCATCCTTTTAAAGGTGACTACTTCCCCACTCTCCAAATCACTCCCCTTCTTTTACTGTATCTGTGGAGAAGATAGGAATCAAAGCTGTATGCATGGGATGTTCCATATGATCACTGTCAGTGCAAATAGGCAGAAAAGCCATTTCAGCCAGGAAATGAGAAAGCAGCGACTTGTGGAGGTTCTCCGAAATGATACTTATCTGCCAATCAGAGAGGAAATCTGAGATAAGGAAAAAGCGGATCGCAGGCGAAGAGACACAAGAAAGTAAGGTGTTCGCTGAGAGCTGAGGGTGAGGAGGTGAAGGAGAGAGCGACGGTGGGAGATACAAGGAGGGGAACGAGCGAGTGTACCATGTTCAGATTTCTGAGAGTGAGCAAAGAAGATGTGGAGTAGGTAATAGATTGCTGCTGAAAAAAAAGCACACATGGGTCATGCAAGAGAAAGAGAGTGTGCAGGAGAGAAGTGTGACTCAGACAAATAATAAGTAGGCGATGGAGATGGGGGGGAGGGGGGACTTTTTTTTTCATCTTGTGCATTTGGGGAAGATACCAATTTCACCTCAAAGTGAACATCAGATGGAAATGTCACCTCCATACAGGTAATTTACTCTCCCCTGCTTAAAATACGCTCTTCAAATGGCAAAGGCCAGGAAAGAAGAGGCTGATGGCCATATGGAAGGTGCGATGATGAGTAGGAAGAGCAAGAGGAAACTCCCCTCCCTACATAAAATGAAAGATACTGAAATATTATGGATCTCCCAGTGTTCATTGTTAAATACATAAATCAAACTTAATCATTACCTATTAAGTATAGTGCCATATATTTTTACCTCCAACAACTGATTTTTCTGCTGTATTACCCTCAAAATAATATCCAGCCAGCCAGCTAACAATTTGGCAAACCTGCTGGTATTGTGGCTGAGGTTGATGTGATTGGCTGAAATGCCAGTGGGTGGGAACAGATGATAGCGCTGCAGTCATCAAAAAATTATTTGACTTGCTGCGTTCCATTTAGCTACCTCAGAGGTTGGAAGTCAGAGCTGGAAAATAACTACACCCAAACTGTCCGTGATCCGGTACAAGCTGCTAAACCAAAGATGGATGCCTCGAGCCATTGTTCGCAATTGTAGCTGACAACAACACCTCGTCTATTATTTTAGGTTTTTTTTTTTTAGATAGAAGTGATAATAAACAACTTACTGTCTTCAGGGCTGCTCCAGTTGAAATTTTTGACTGAGAAAACAAAAAAAAAAACATTTTCTTGTCCATGTTTACTATAATTCTTTATGTTTACTGTACTGTACTGGATGTAAATTCATCCACATTATAGTGGCCTCAAAAACAATAAAAAATAGTTTCCACCACTGTCTGCTAACAGTGATGATATCTAAATTCTTTGCAGCTGAATACTCAGCAAAATATGGAGTGCTCATAAAGTTACTGAGTGAACTGAGGGGTTATTTCAATAGTTGAATAAAAAATTGTTCAGTTTTTGCACTAAACAATCAAATTTTAAAAGTAATTTATTTCACAATTTATTGGTTAATTGATATATTTTACTCACTCGTATTTTTTCACTATTTTTTTTTTTATTTGTTTGTTGATTTAATATTAGACACTTTGGGCTCTGTAAACTTTTTTTTAAAACACACAGTATGTAATTACACAAAAGGATGGTTTTTGGTTGACAGGGAAACAGAAAACATCCATCACACACTTTTTTCTTCATTGGTGTCTATCTGAACGCTCAGTTGGAAAACAAAAGTGCGTACAAATGTGTCTCAGCTCTCCAGTATGTACCCAGCCTTTATTTCCCCTCAGGAAACATTCTCCTCTGGCAAGCTGGGTGGCTCAGATAAGCAAGTGCGCTGTCAACTCAGCACCTTGGCTCCGTGGTAGAAAACAGTCCAATCAATACATCATTAATCATCGGTTTAATGTGGCCAAGCCCGATGTGGACAAGCATTAAAATGGAGGGATTAGTGGGAGGAGAAATGAGCTTGACGGCCCGCATGTGAAGTCGGAGAGCTTTGTAAAAGAATCCAGATAAATGATGAGAGAGAAATTTGTTCCGAGTGCTCAAACCCAACCTGATGGATAGTAGCTACAGGCTCTGAGTGTGTATGTGTGTGTGAGTAGGTGGATGTGTCTCTGCTTGCAAAACGAGTCCACATATATTTCATACATGTCTGTTATAGCATTCATCTCTTGACTTTCACATGTTAAATGATTCATCTTCATCATGTGAGTGCATCCAGTCGTTACTACTTTGCTACAACCGGCATCCTGAGCGAGCTGTAAACTAGTGATTCATAGCTCTGACTCATCTATGGGGACTTGTAACACAAAATTTATTACCATCACTGACATAAAAATTGACCAAGAGACAAAATCACCTGACAACCATCTTACCTGCGCTGACATTGTTCCTCGAGTGTGGCTGAAAATAAAAATTGTGAGTTAATTAATTGCCATGTAAGCTGGTTGAACATTATACGCTAGAATCTGATTCAAAGTCTTGCATCCGTATGTGGCAATAAAAGTCAGCTCCAAAGAAAAAAACATTGCATGAGCGTTGACTTGCAGATGGATTCTTGATTCTCACTACATTACCGCACTAAATAATAAATAGTGAGCACTCAGAAGCCTTCCCGTCTGTCTGTGCTTTGCTGTTTGTGCGCCGACTGTGGGACAGTGCGAGTGACAAGACCGGGCAGAGCTCAGACAGCCACACTAGAGACAATTTTCCCCTCTGCCATAAATTTTTCACCAATTTGTCAAAGCACTTGGAACACATTACATGGCTTAACCTCCTGCAGTCTTCATGTGGGCCACTGAAGATAACGAAGGGTTCAATAACTGCCCCCGACGGTGAACAGCGGTTGGAACTAAATCCTGAAGTTAGGAGAAAAGGGAGCCCAAAATTGGCACCCTGAGGTGCGCCGGGCTTATGCATGTATTCAGTGTCACATCTGATTTCCTCTCACTTACTGTTAAATATCCTGACGGCCGTGTATCAGTTGGTAAAAAGTTTACTAAGAACTTAAAAGAAAAATAGAACAATAAGGCTTCAGAAATGTGTCAACTTACAAACATAATTAACATTTTGCTTGCCAGAGTTTTTGATTAATCAATATTTCAAGACCTCCAGAATATAATGTTCTAGTGAATATATATAAAAAAATTCTAAATGACTCCAAATTCAGACATGAAAAACATTTGATTTAATTTAATTAATTTAATCGAGAGAAAATTGTATTAAAAAAAATCTATTTTATTTTTATATTTTTGTCAGTTTATCATTTTTTATATGGTAAATAAATAAATAATAATAATAATACTTCACATTTAATAATAAATAATAAACAATACATTATTCCTGAATACTAGTTGGCAAGATGGTTTGTTTACAATGGTTAGACATCTTCCTACAGTAACAATGGTCTTCTTACAAACTTTACACATTTAAATAATATTCTGCTCATGGGGAGGCTGATTTCATCTTTTTTTTTGCAAACAATTGGTCATTTTTGAAAAAAAGAACAAAAAACAAAACTGAAACTACAGTTTTTCTGCATTAAAAACTGCAAAACAAAACCGAGCGAGTGTCCATGCCATCTCCTTCACCTCCGTGAATGTCCTGTCCATGCGTGTCACTGTCACCCACGCGGCGATTCTGATTAAACCCCACTGCACTTGTTTGCTAACGTTGCTTCATTCAGATCAGATTCAGAACAATGATTTAATCCTGAATTATCAGAGCCCATCAACAACAACTGCAAAGCTTGTGCAACCGTAAACCTCTTCATGGGAGCTGGAGCCAGGTTCACGTACTGCTGCATCCTTATCCTGTCCTTGCTGACGTTACTTTTACCTAAACTTTCTAAAATCTATCCAGTTTGCTTTTACACTTTTTTACAGATAAAATGCAAACATAAATAAATAATAAATACATTATTTGTATTTAAAAAAAAATAAAAATAAAAAATGAACATGGCCGGTAACAGAGAGAAAATGGTAATATTGTCTGGACTGCCTCTTTAATGTTTTTTGAGAAAATGGTAATATTGTCTGGACTGCCTCTTTAATGTTTTTTAACTAGAGCGGGAGACGATGCAGTATTTACCGGAGGCAAACTAGCCCACTGAACCTTGTGATACATGCAGTGGATATGTGCAGAATTATTTTTTTTTTAACTGAATCATGATCTCATTCTGCACTTTAATTTCAACTCTGAGTGAACCCGACAAGAGTGAAATATTAAATACGGGATGATGATTTTTGCCAAAATGTGTGGAAAAAATACAGATGGCAGAAAACACCCTTATAATAATAATACAAACAAAAACATGTTGTTATTGTTGTATGTCAAATATGGTGAGCTAAATCTGACAGTACTAAGTTGAGATTGACCCAAAAACCTCTCGATGACCGATGTTGGCAGCCCTTTGTAAACGCACCCGCTGCTTCCTTTCCTTTCGGCAAACTTTGTGTCATGCTAGGTCTGTCAAGCAGCCAGACGTCCTGCCAGATGATGTTCACACCTCCCACCTCAACTTTCCGAAGGGAGGGTGAAGCATGTCATCTTATTTCTAGGATTTGTTTTCCCCAAACCACGACGCGCAAAGATTCGGTTTAACCCACTAGCAAACTATTGTTAGCCTGTGGAAAAGAACGGCACATGAAGGCGTTTTGATTTTGAGGGTGTGACAGATTAGTCCCACAATTCCATGCCCCCTCCCTCCGTCCTCTGATTAAAGTTTACCCCCTGATCTTCGCCTGGAGAAATGTGGCCATGCACTTTAAATGACCCGACTCCCCCAGCATCATCACACCTTCGGGACTGTCCCATGCTCCTGACAATGTGAGAGCTGATGAGGGAGGGAGGTGGGGGAAGAATTATCCATCATCTGCATCCTCTGGAGGATTTTCACTGTGCTACACCATTAATCCAGGTCATCATCTGTGCATGTGCCGGACAAATTCACTGATTTCCCATAAAGTTGGGTTACACCAATCTTTTGAAGGTCATATATATCAAAGAACAGCCAAAAGCAACATGTCATTTTTGCTAAAAGCATGTATAATGTCAAAGTATGTGTGTCAGCACTGGGGACTATGTGATAGGTATTTATGCTGTATAATACACAGTACAGATCATTCTATGATATAGACTGTATAAATATAGAGTGTGTCCCTACCATAGTGATTTATTACTCTGACATGAAGGTGGTGCACTGAAATGAATTGCCTCCAGCGGCTGACAATCAAAAGGTGATTTAATTCATGTGTGCAGTCTATTTAATTATAAAAACGACAACAAAACTGCACCCGCTTATGTACTGTTCACAGCGATGAACACATATTGTGAACTGCAAACCCAACATTATTATATATACCAATGGGCTGTAACGTGCTTCTCCAGAACATGAACATGGATTTAGTTTGCAAGACGTCTGCACGGATGTTTCTTTTTATACTTTAGAAAGGAAGTGTTTTCTTGCCTCCATTACAAAGTGCTTGCTCGTGGAGGCAATTTCTGTAAATAATATTATGAAGGGTGCAGTCTGGAGCTGCTCTATTTGAACAGTGTCATAAGATAACTTCTGTTATGTTACGCGCAGGGGTGAAAGTAGTTTTAAATTCTTGCCGGTACTATTACCAAAACCTTCATCTCTCACTCACTTCATACATTTTAAAATAGCAAAATCAAAACCCAAACTGTTCATCATATTTCTTTTCCGAGCTGTTCCGTTAAAATTGAACAAAATAACACAATTGCTTACTCTCCTACTGATTTTAAAATGGGACATTTTGCAACAAACGTAAAGACAATAAAACGTGTGGTACATGTTTCGAAGGCTGGGCGCAGAGGAGAGCACCGGGGTCTCTCCGAGGGGAGGGAGAGAAGCAGGGCAAGAGCCTCGAGGAAGAGAGGGAGATGCCCGGCCAAGGCTTGGTCCAGCATGGGCTAAAACATGGACAGTTGAAAAAACAATTCGGAATGAGTTAAAAGGAATTTTTAAACAGATAAAGTAGTTTTCAAGACTGCACATTAGCCGCTCTCCTATCTTTCTGGTACTGCGTACCGCCACTGAATCTTTTAGTGGTACGCAGTACTGGACCATACCAGCTTACATTCACCCCCGGTTATGAAAGATAAATAAAATTGAAGGAATTGACTAGAAAACAAACTTTTTGGCTACATACGCCACTCAGCAGCTTCCATAAGAATGAATGGAGCTGTACTTTTAACACAGCCATTAGGTGAGATTTTAGGTCTTTAGTGACAACTATTTTGACTGTTGAGCCCTTAACGGTTCCTCTTGTGTCACCAGCAGATCGACATTTATAGTCCAGAATAACGTCTCGACATCCATAAAATGGGCTAACGCCCAATGGAACCAACATTTTCTTGTGTATTTTGGTGATTGCTTGTGTTTTCATATCAACATCATCAGGTCAAACTTTTAATCTGTCCAATATGTTTGGTTAGTTTATCTAACAGAGCTGTTAGCAGGTCTGTAGGCTGCAGTCTTGTTATCAAATAGCTGTTTCTCAGTATGTTCATCTTAATATTTCTTAAGCAAAGAGTGTTCAGTCTATTTTGTAGCCCTGTCTGGAAAACACTGTTTGTATAATTGCCTGCCAAATATACGCTGACAGTACATTAAGAACAAATTCCCAACTGGCCAAAATTGTTTCCAAATACATTTTATGTTTTGCAAAGGCCATGAATGAAAGCTTCTTAAGCCATTAGCACTTCCTTGACTAATGCATTTCTCGACTTCCTGTGTTTATGACCTACACATAACAGTATAAGCCCCAGTGGAGCAACCACTGCAGTCAACCGTATGGGTGATCAACTTTCACAGGCCCCCCAAGTTAATACAGACTTTGGCACTGGACCTGATCTGATCATCTTTCCAGTGTTTTGGCATTGTCCTGTTGTGTAGGGGGGGCCTGTTATCAACAACTAATTAATGTGTAATGAATGGGCTTTTTAAATAAAGAGCAGGATAACAAATGTGTTGCGGATGCTAGCGCTGCACTAATAAATCAAGCGAACGACTGTAACCGTGCAGTGCTCTCACGCACACTCTGACTCTGACACACTATGAATGAGCATTCAGCAGCACTCTGTCCAGATAGGTGCTGACCTTTACACGTGTGTCCAAGGCGGTAGCTGCAAGAAAGCATTCGACCCATTGACTTCTTTTTAAATTGTGGGTACGTTTTTATCAGGACGTTTGCAGCGGTTTCAGACGGGGGAATGTTCTTCCCATGCGATGGGGAAACAGGAAAACAAATGTTGATGTTCATGACCCGCTGATACACAAGTAGTTTTTTACTGAAAAGCATGCACATATACACTGAATAAAGGCAGTAGGGTTTATTTATTGCTCCAGGCCCCTCTTATACCACCAATTAATCAGCTAATGTCACAGCAGTTAATACAACTGCTTCAATTAGAGCACACGTCAAACATCTCTCCCATTTTTCCTCCATTTTCATACACAAACCAAATGAAAAATGAAAATTTGTTGCCATCTGGTGCGACTTAAATACCTACCACCGTCAGCCTCAGCTAGAGTGATATGGGGACAGACAAAGGGGGGAAATGGAGGGATCGGCAATGGAAAGACATCGGGAACCATGAATCATATAATCTCTCATCAAGTCCCATTGCACGGAGTGAGCCTGTTCACCGAGATGAGGCCGTTTGCTAGTCTCTCAGCGGGCCTCATCAGTGAGCTTGTACCACGCTAATACATGTGAGGCGCTCTGTCAACCCCCCTCTGCCACCAACCAACCAACCCATTATTATAAACCCCACACATTGGCATGCCACTGTTCCACTGAAAGGACAGCAGATTGAAGGAGGGAAGCACTGTGTGTGTGAAATGGGCGATGTGTGTGTTTATGCGTGTACTTCATGTGACTGACATTGTGGGTAGATACTGTAAAATGATTCTTGTGTGCATATCTGCTCTGATCCTAGAAAACCAACACCTGCAACACGTAAGTGAACAGCCTCCTCTTTACTTACCTGCCTCTGTGCAAGACAAGATTGCAGTAATGATCAACCCAGCGGCAGCTGGCCACCCCACTGTCAAGGGGTTGCTGCAAAATGCTGCCGATCATTTTTGTATGTTCATTAAAGGTGTTGAGCATGTAATGTGAATGTTATTAAGCATGGTACCACCAATTAAGACTTAAAGTTCAGATGCAGGAAAATGTTTTTTGTACATGTTATGTCTCACGCACGTCGATACAAGGAGCCTTACATGAAAGCAACCAAATCTCGATATGTGGCAGAGCATGAAAGAGAAACAAGTGGGTGGCAAATGGAGGCTGATAAATATAGTGTGAAATTGTGAAAATGATGCAAAACTCAAAGCATGACAGAGCGAAGCAATTGTGGTGTTTTTGTCAGATGAAGACAGCCTGATTATTGTTGTTGATGAAGACTAAATTCACCACGACATTTAACCTGGCTCATGAGGGGGAAAAAAATGTTTCAGTTCTGGGGTTCATTTCCCAGAAAATGATCATCTAAATCTTCATAAGGTGTTTGGGAATAATATTATAACTGAAGACACTTTTGTAATATCGTAGATAAGCAAGTGCCTGACACACATTTACATGAGGAGCATCTTAAGGAGCTCGAGTGGGAACCAAAACATGTTTTATTTTATTTTGCGTTGTTTCAGTTCTTTTTGGTATACTTAATATATACATGTCAATTTGTTCGAGCTGAAATGTCACTTTGCTGATATCCATATCTCATATATGGCGTGTATGTTGTTTGCCTTTATATAGTATCCACATAAATGAGCTAGAACCGCTTACAGACTGTTCAATATTATTTTTTATTAGTTATTTTAAAGTGCATTCAGCCTCATCTTCAGCTCTACAGACAGTGATTTGAAGAAGTTCACTCTTAAATGGTGTGTAAAAATTTAGGGACACATTTAGAAAACCCTCTTAACCTCTAAGATTGCTCCTGATTGGGAACCAGAGTTGTGGTCCAGTTCATGTTCACACAAACAAACCAACTAAAAATCATATGTTTTTTTCTTACTCCAGATCATATGGACAAAACTACAGGTGTTAAAGCAACTGTCGGCATGTTGAGAGGCACAATAAAAATAAAAAAAAGAAAAATTAGAAAGCAGGTAAATTTCTGTAAAAATGCACATGGTGCACTCTATAAGGTTCTACCTAATGAACCGAGGGTCTAAGGACAGAGGGTGTCACTCCCTGTACAGATTGTAAAGCCCTCTGAGGCAAATGTACTTTGTGACTTTGGGCTATACAAATAAAATTGATTTGATTTGATTTGAGATATGTGTGCTTGAATGTCAAATCAGTGTGATACACTGCCCGACGATATGATCACTCGATGGCACCAACATAAATGTTATTCCTGCCAACGTACATTACTAAAGAAAAGCACAAGATGACATTGTAATGTCATTTCTTTGTGATCTGTCATTTATCCGCTTAGTATTTCTCACACCTATAAAAACGAACACATCAGTAATAAACAGGAATAACTCAACATGTGTCTGTATGGACAGATTTATGAATTCATCCTCTGCAGGCCGTTAGATTTTTCACTTTTCTTTTCAAGCTCAAAAATGATTGACCTCTGCAAGAGCATGTAAAAGAACTGAATGCTGCGATAACACAAAGCAGGACAAGAATCGGCACCACAGCTGCCTCTGAGCATCATAAATAGATTATAGCGAATAATCCAATTCAATTCCAAAAATCACAGAATAACCTAAACCAAAAAATAACGTGTTGCCTGAAACACCAAAATCATCAGTTTCTACATCACAGCTATGGATATGTTCCCTGATCACACTCAGCATGTTATTAGGTTGTGATTCCTCCTGTGAACTACAGGGGGAAAAAGAATAAATTCAGTTTGAATTCATTCTGACACTTTGATCTTTCAGATGGTGTTATAAACAGTTTGTTGTTCTGTGTTTGCTCACCACTTTGATTTGCTGTTACTAGTTGTTTGAATAGTTTCCTCTGTAGTATTTCCCTCTGAGCATATTCACTGAGCATTAACCTGATCTGAAGTTTGAAACCTTTATTGAATTTTATTCACTTATTTATTTTTAGTTGACACCAGGGCTGCCCCACATGTCCCTGTCACTCGAGACATTTATTTCATTTATGGATGACTGCAAAGGGCAGTCCAAATCAAACAGATCCAACCCAATACGACATATTATCATTCATATATATATATATATATATATATATATATATATATCTATATATATATATATATATATATATATTATATATATATATATATATATCTATATACAGGTTGACCTAGTTTATTGACAATATCAGAAATGTAAGTCAAGATTCTTTCTGCTTCTGGTTCTAGTTTGATTCCCACCAACTCCAGGAATAATATATCTATCTTATACCTAATCTATCTTCAAATTTCACTGGTAGCTAGCTTGTTTGTTTGTCAGGAAGAAAACAAAGTGGATTCATCAAAGATGTATTTATTTATTGGATTCATTTAATAATTAATGCTACTTAATGCTGGTAGGACTAATGTTGTTAACAGTGCTGAGAATGAACCATAAACTAAATGTGCTGTGGCAATTAGCTAAAAGAGACAAAACATTTGCTGTCATAATAAATAATAACTTATAAATCTATGTTTGGAAGCACAAGTTTAAAGTAACACTGTCTTTTTATTTAAAAATTACTTAAATAATACTGATTAAATATTAATTAAGATTTAAGTTCAGGCATCTAAAACCACTTTGACACCAATTTAAGTTGTGTGTCTAATATAAATTCATTCAAGAAATGTGACACACCAATCCTTTAACTGTCGCTGTGACTGTCATCGTCATTGGTAACAACAGCAAACATGTTGCAATGGTTACAGTTTGATTATTTTTAGGTATAATATCTACTTGGGTAGGTTTTGGAAAAAGTTTGTAACTTACAAATTCCTGTGTTTGTTTGACCCGTCTCGTCAGCTGAACTTAAAGTAAAAATGACTCTGTTAGCTGTTGCTCTCTGCTTCATTAAAGCAACAAGGAAAAACATCTCCGGAGATTTCTCCGAAGAGATCAAACACTGGATGATCTGTGCGGATGGGAGAGATTATTGATCTGTATGGTTGACGGAGCGACGCAAGTTAGAGCCCGTGGAGACGATGAAACTTTCACCGCTCCTAGTGTAATTGTGTTGTCAGAATTGTAAACGTATCCACATCTACACTCCAGACCTCCAGTGCCTTTAATTCATCAGTCACATTTGGTTTGAATCTGTCTGACTTTGTCTATGTGTACATGCAGAGTGGTGAACGGATATCGCACGTTAATTCTATGACTGTGTAGTGCATGCACATAATTCTGCGCTGTTCAAGTGCCAGCTGTAATAAAGTTCTCCCATCCAGAGGGTCACTGGTGCTTGATGAGCGGAGAAATTACACCGTTCCTCATTTTGATGAATGGGCGGATTCCTGTCATCATTATGTTCTGCCATATTAGTTATTTTATTTTAAGTGGATAAAGGCTGATGCACGCACTTTCCTCACGTTCCAGTTTAAGTGCCCACTTCTTGTCCCAATTTATTGTGTGGCTTAATAGTTTGTGATTACACATGGGTTTCAAAGGATGAGTTAGGGTAGAATACAATTCTGTAACAACCTGTGATGTTATTGTATGTTTGAGAGCTAATCTCACAGGGCAACTATCACACGTTATTTGGATCTTTGAAGACTGATATGTGACTGTCACTAACATGTTTTAAATGGAACTATTGAGTGAGTGTCAACTGGGGTCTATTTTAGGAACATACACTCTCAACTAAAAGATTGAACCCCTAAATTCCACCGGGCATGGCTATGTGATTTTGCGACCCCGACAGCATTTTACTCTGACTTCATATCCCACCAGGAGCGGAGCGTTTCGCCCACTGGACTTTGTTAACTTGCTGAGTCATTTTTCTTTGGTTTTTATATATATATATATTACATATTATGAGCGTGCTCTGCTGTACATAGAGCACGCTTAATTTCACACACTGAAGCCTTAAAGTCAAAGTTAGATAAATCTGCTCTGATCTACACACAGAAAAATGCATATTGTTTCTGTTTCTTTGCGATTTTGGTGGAAACATCTGATGATCGTTATTGCCCATGACTTCTGAATAAACCATTACCGTGGTGGTGTAGCTTCAACAGAAGCACTGACACAGAACAAACAAATCAATATGAAAAAAGTTAAAGAAAAATAGACTGCGGAATGACACAGCCCAGTTCTGCAGATTGTGAAACAAATCAAGGGATCTAATCTAAATACAGTGTTGCACATGTCACGCGTAAAAGATTAATATTGACTGAAGGAAATTAAGGCTCTTGGAGGGGGGAAACTGCATGTATTAGACAGCTGAGATTGAAAAGGCACCAAGAATTCATTCAATTTCCCATCTGCCGCTCTCCATTCCTCAATTCAATATAGTTCAGTTTCAGTTGCAAAGGGTATTTTATTAGCATGACGCTGGTAGACAAAGCCAAAACAAAACAAAACAAAAAAAAGTGGCAAAAACATTTACCACAGATTGATATCAGGCTGTAACAGCAGATACAGTATTTCTAATGATATTTCTTTTGCCACATTTTCAAAACGACAACATTTTGGAATCATTATGTATTTGTGTGTGTCTGTTAAAACTGAGAATTTCCAATGGCGACGATGCCTGTCTGCTCTTTGTCTCTACCCTCTCTCTCACACATTCTTTCCTACTTCACACATTAGCCAATTACTAACATGAGGTAATCAAATCTTCCTTTTTAAATCCACACCCTGGTCATCTGCTGTGCTAGAGGGATAGCATTAGTTCTCCATCAGTGGTGATCTCCAGGCTTAAGTTTCTATTGCATTATAGGGCTTGGTTCGGCCAGGTCAATTAGATTTGTCTTTAACGCAGCTGCTCGATGAAGAGGTTTCAAAGGGTCTTTGTGAGTGTTGGTCTGCTGGCGACTTTTAAGCACGCATGAGTTTTACCATGACCATGTGTGCCTGTGTACATTCAATTGCCTGTGTGTGTGTACTAACAGCGATGTATCTTTGACTTTCCATTTAACATTACATGCTTCTCTGCATCTTCTGCTTCGTGTGGTGGCGAGGTCAAAGGTCGCCGGGTAAGATGGAGCCAACAGGAAGCGACATCTGTTGTCTGACGTCTGACAAGGATGGATTGCATGACTGATGTACATGGGGCGCATCCAGGGTTCCCAGGTCATGCGGCGCTCGCCTCGAGGTCGGCAGGGGTCACAGCCCCTCTAGAACTTTCTTCCCCAGTAGACTCCAGGAAGCCAATCAACTTCAAACACCAGCTGATCATCTGGGGGGTAATTGCAAATCAAATGGACCCCGCATTCTGGCTGGAGTGCACCCTCTTTTCACGTCAAACAAGAAGCCACTTCCCTTTTCTGTTCCCCCTTTTCTCTTTGCAATTTGTCTTCTCTCCTCTTTTTGGCTGCATTTATCCCATACTTGTGATGAAGGGTATTTCCTTTTGTGTGTGTGTGTGTGTGTGTGTGTGTGTGTGTGTGTGTGTGGAGAAACCAAGGCACAGCAGTGTCGGAGGATTGGAGCAAACAGGACAATATGAAACACAGATTCATCACGTGTGTGTGTGTATGTGTGTGTGTGTGTGTGACCTTGCATGTATGGTACTCTTGAGTGCCAGCTGACAAACACACAAGCCTGCACAGAGCCAGCTGCCTCCAGAGTACAGTGGCAGTCTTTGTGGAAACAGTTCAAGCCCAAAGCCACTGCATTTATTTTGCATCAGCGACAGCAGCTATTTTCCAAATGATTCCTTCCCCCAACTATGATGACTTTGAAACTATGGTGATGTGGGCACCACTGTGGCATCATATGTGGAAGCTGCAGTCTGGCGTTATGTTTTGATCGTGCCATTAAAGACAGGTGATGTGTCCTGTGTGCCACCAAAAATCAATGTAACTTATGTTACACTCATTATGTACTTTATCTACCCCAACCACAATATTTTCCTAAACCTAACCAATATGTGCAGACTAAGTGTCTAACCATCTTAATTGTTGCATGTGCAAAACTGATGCAGCATACCATTTTGATGCGTAGGGCCACTGCTGCCATGTTTGACTAGTTGGAATTGGCCCATGACCAACACTGCTGCATGCCTGCAAAAAGCAGGACTCACATAATGTAGCGGCTTGCATTATGGATGGCATCTTGATGCATATAGTTTGATAGTTTCACATTTTAAGTGGGGCCGTGTGTGTTTGTCAGTTAGTCTTCAGAATGACATGCAGCCACTTAAAGCCAGCTGCCTCCAGAGTGGTGTACTATATGGCGATCTGGGTGAGCTTGTTAAAGGACAGCCTCAAGGCTGGCTTTCTCGAATTACTCCTGTGTGGCAGGGGGGGGAGGTAGGAGAGCCAGCCGTTCTCCTGTGTGGCTTTACTTAATTGCAAAAGGCGACGACGGAACAGTCCCTCCTAAATCTCTGCACTTATTGGGCACAATTTCATGGATGAGAAATACAAAGGAGCATTACCCTGTATTGTGTACATAATGTTCTACATGTCAGGGGAGCGTTGATGGAACGGTCTGGCGTAGCTCTAGGTTTTTTCCTCGCAATGAGCCATGCAGGATGTCCTTACACGCTTCTATCACAGCGTTTCTCAGGAGTATCAGTGTAAAAAATGAATATCCTATAATTTCTCCTCTCCGCTCCGGGCGCTCTTTCAATTACAACCTTTCAATTTAAAATACTAAAGATCATTCTCTTCCGTATCTCTGGCTGGGAAATGGGTGTGAATTTATTGAAAGGTCAGAAATAAATTAGAATGGATGGGGCCGACAGAGAGCTAGCAACCAAATAACCGTCACTTCATATAAGTTATAGAGATATGTGGCCCACACAGGGGTGGCACTTGGATCAGTTTCCATTAACAATAGGGTTATGGAGAGCATTACATGCATTTTCACAGGGCTTGAGTAACTGATATGCTATTTCCCTTATCCCTTAAGTCCTCCAAGTGTTCGAGCATGTTGAAAAAAGTGCATGTTGATAATAAAAAAAGCAATAGATAGGACTGCAGTCTTTTTTGGAACAGCTGTCAAATAAAAAGGCTCGACGACAGACTGCTTTTCAGCACAAGTGCAGCTGTGAATCTGAATAGTGTTGGAGTGCAATGTGACACACAGTCATTTCGCACAGCTGATCCTGTTCGTGTGTATGTGATTGTGTGAATGCATTCGTGGGCGAGTGTGATTTAATGTACGTACAGTACAGTGCCGTGGTCGGTCTGTGTTTATATACCGTACACACAGTGGCTGTAAGCAACACTATGCCTTCCAGAAGTTTATCAGTTGTTGCAATGAGCCAATTACTGAGCATAAGTTGCCTGTCGCTGCCTCTTTCAACACATAGCTTCATTCATTCATGAGCTTCACTTGACTTCAGCTCATTGACGGTACTGACATTCATTTACATAAATTTGCTCCATTATCTGTCTACTTAATTGAATCTTTACAAAACACTGCTGTAATCATTTCCTGTGTCCTGCCGACTACACCGAAAGAGATGGGCAGTGTTGACAGATTTAAATGACACCCAATCACATCCTTGAAGCAACTCAATTGTCCTACAGAAAAAGTAGGCCAAATTTTAAACTCAATTTTCTTTGTCCACTCAAGGTCTAATTGTTTTTTTTTTTCAGTCTTAAGTATGATAATATTATCCTGGCAGCTTGGTCTCAAATATGTCTGCAGAGAGATTTTCCTGCTCAGTTAAAACTAGTTTCATAGTGATAGGTAAAGACTGCATACCCTATTTACCTGTAGTATCTTGCAAAATGTCTGCATACATACCATACAGTACATACAATAAAAATTCTCAGACTCTTACATCTCCACACCAGCAGCACTTATACACACCAAACCTTCCAGTTGTATACCTAAATATATTCCCTTTTGTGTTCAGATGATCATTATTTGTTCATTTTATTTATTATTATTAAAAACATGATGACATTTTTTTTTCTTTTTTATGGCTGCAGTATTTTCTGATTCATGTAGTTTGTATATATGGACCTGAACCCGAGGGAAAGAAGAACAGATGCACCTCCAGTATTCTTCAAAGTTCAGGCCAATGCAATATCACTAAACAATAATGAAAAATTATGTCCACATCGACGGTGCAATGAACATAAAAAGTCATCACTTAAATGAACAGCTGCATTGTCAATTATGAGTTATTTCATGTCTGCATACCAACTCAGTCCTGTCTGTCTCCATCATTCTAACTGGAGAAGAGGAAAGGCCTCAAGCTGTCATCAAAGGAACTCTCCCAAATTACAACAATCCATCCAAAACATTGAAATTAATGAAATAATAAGTAGCTGTTCCAGCAAAAGAAGTCAGAAATTCATTCATTCAGCAGATCTTTCAGCAGTGTCTGTTAGTGTTTTTAGTACAGATACAAAGAGGCCCATGTGTTTCTGTTTTCTCTTCCTGTGTCTTGGTTGAACCAATACACCCAAGGATGCCCCATGCAAGTTTGCATCAGCATCAGTAATGAACCTACACTTCACAAAGGAACCCATTGTATTTGCTGAATCATATGAATAAATAATATCATTGATGTGGATATTGGGAGCAATAAATGTTGGGTTCGACAAAAGCTTGTTTTATTCCGTGTGGTGCGTCATAGTCAAAGATAACCTCGAATGAAGATAAAGAAGAAAAACTTCTGTCTTTTTTTGTTTTTGTAACCAAAAATATGAAGAGTATCCCTAAACTGTAAAGACGGAGAAATGAATGAGGAAAATTAAGTCTTTGGTGTAGCTGTTCAGTTGGTTCCTCCCTCTGTATGTCACATCATAAAAAATACAAAGCTGGAAGAATTTAAAATATCTGATCATCTAATGTGACACAGGCATCCCAGCAAAAGTCAAAACTATTTTGCAGAGACTGTGATGAAACCTTACGTTAGCTTCAGAATATTGCACATCATGAGGACAGTGATTTTCATCCAGCACTTCTTACAGTGTTCTTGCATTAGCAAAGGAAGTCGTTCACAGCCCGTATTTAGAGGAGGGTCCATTATAGTACATGTAAAGCTACATCATGTTGAGTATTGTGCTGAAATACACTTAAACTTGAAGTCTAACCCCCTTTCAGAATTGCAAAAATCCACTTTTCTATATTCTGTGGGTACGTAGGTGAAGTATGATGGCACTCTCTCCTCTCCTCTGCTCTTTCTGTGTTTCACTGATGGAGACAACACTAGGGAGCACACTTACTCCAGAAATGAGAGGAAGACAGAGAAAAAAAAGAGAGAGAGAGAGAGAGAGAAGGGGGGGAGGGGAGTGAGAGAGCAGAAGGAGGTGGCTCATGGGCTGCAGGCTGAGAGAATGAAAGAGGAAAGAGAGCGAGAGATTGAAAAAAAAAAAAAGAGAGAGAGCGCGTGTGAGAGTGAGAATCGGTATCGGGCTTTATAGGCTCGACGGAGAGCGAAGAGAGGGGAGATCAGAGGCAGAGGGAACCGTGTGTGCACAAGTGTGTGTGTGTGTGTGTCTGTGTAAAAGCGGGACCGTGGTGTCAGGCTTGATTTCATTACCGGAGCTAATCAGGTCCATATACTTTAAGTGCTGCTTTAATTTGTCTAATCTCTGCAGGATATGCCCGCTGCCTTCCGGCTACATGGCTGCTTTGCCTTGAAAAGTTGTTAAAGAGCACATGGACATGCAATGACTTTGTCCCGGGAACAGACGATACTATCCCTAACAGATACACATTGTCATTAATACACTGACTTCTGTGTACTTTTGACACGTATGGCCTTTATACTTTTACCTCCTCATATCATAGAAACATGAAGGAACACCAACATAAAAACAGAATCACCAGAATAAAATGTCACATTTGTTTTAGCACGTACATGCCTCCCACTTGTTTTTTTGTCACATTTGTTTTAGCACGTACATGCCTCCCACTTGTTTTTTTTAAACACATTTTCATTACAGTATGAGTCCCTGGAGGTTTGGCTGAACTGACTATCTATTATCCTATAATTATATAATATAATATATATTATCATATATATATTATATATATATCTATATATTATATATATATATATATACTAATTTTCTTTTATTGTTATAAGGCTTATGAAAATTTCAATGGAGATACTGACACATTTAAGTGTCAGGTTTGCTATTAATACAGAGCTGTATTCTCGGAGTGCCAGATGTGTTTTTCAGATTGAAGGCATATCATACCCAAAACGTGTCTGACAAGTTCAGCAAAGCGGCTCTGAATCTGCACGCACGTACGTACTGCGGGAACAATTAGTCAATAAATGCCAGAGGTTCACAGAGCATGTTTGACATCCACGGACGTGCACATCAATGTCATCTTCATTTCAGAAAGAATGGTGTGTTGTTTTTGTTTCTTAAGACAAAAAATAAGCAAGAGTGCACAAAAGTCCACATGAGGTGAATATTTTGGATTTGAAGATATGCTGGAGTTTATCTGCAGATAAGTTGTCTTGTGAAACACTTAACAACAAACTGATTAGCAGTTAACCTATCTGTAAAGGCACTCTTCTAGATGTCTATTTCACATGCTCCATACTCATAAACAAGTTATGCGCTGATGAAGTGCTACTTCTGCTTTGTGGACCTTTTTCTCCAGACTTATGCTCTTATTACATTAATTTTGTATCACTGAATGTGTGCATACAGAAGTACTGTGGCTGAACTCCAATTCGCATACCTCCACACCTCTACAAGGCTTTGAGATCTGGACCTCACAGCTATTACAGCTCCAATCACGATCACAACCGGACGGTTCTGAGTGATGTCACCAGCACACAATGGCAGTACTAGTATCCAACGATGATGTTTTTATACAGTCGGAATGAAACGGAATTAGACAGGTAACAAATTTAAATTTTTAGCTGATGGTGGATGACAAGTCAGACATTCTGCCGTTATTACGAGTTATTACCAACCGGCAACCTCCAGTCCTGGGAAATGAAGCCAATGCGGTGTTAAAAACTGTAATTCCTCGGGCGGCTGCTTGAGAAAGGCTCCGGAAGTGAGTCAGTCTCCATAGGCACCTGCAATAAAATGTCCAGCTTCACAGCAAAAATTTTAAAAAAATGACAGCCTGGTACACATAATGGTTTTGGTCTCTATAGATAATTTCCCCATCCATGACAACTGTGCGAGGGGTGAATTTTTTTTTACTCACCCGTTCAGATGACATTAAGGCTCGAAGTTATGCACAATTAACAGCGTGACCACTTGATTGACTGGTAAATGGCGTTACAGATGGTTTATTAGAGCCCCCAGGCATCATTTGGCCCGCCTCAGCTCCGCCGATGATCCATGTCTTTGCCGATATTTAGATTAGCTGGCAGGCGGAAGAAGCAGTATGTCCAACATGGCGTCGCTTCCAACGTTGCATATTTCCGGCTTCAGAACAATGCTTTGGAAACCTATGGGTGACGTCACTCATGCTCTGTCCGTTCTTTATACTGTCGACCAGCTTGTGTTAAGTGACTTTTTCACTATAGACATGGCAATTTGGGCTTCTTCAAGTTTTAAGTTGCAGACTCTGATAGATGTGGACGTGCCTGTTAATGTGTGTGTGACCAAATCTTTTCATGGCCACCCCATTGTGCCCCTCCTATGGTACCACTCCAGTGCTGCATAGTAGTCATGCTGTTACCTCTCTGCCTCTTCCTGTCTTGTCAGAGTTGGCAGCACCTCTGGTAAAAGCTAATCCTCATGCTCTCACTTCCACATGCCATCAAACATTTATGGCCACTGCTGTCAAATGATATGACAATGTAGTGAGTGTGTGTGTGTGTGTGTGTGTCTGTGAATGTGTGTGTATATCATTTGAAGTAGATATCATGCACAGCATATTTCAAGCATCTCCCCTCCTTTTCTTCAGCCTTTTAATTTTCCACTTTATATGTTTGCGTCTTTGAAGTCAGTTTTTCACAATGCTGCACTTCGTCAAAGACATATACAGACAGATGCATACGATGTAGATAAATGAAGTCAGAGGGTTAAAGCACACACTGCAGAAGAGAGCTAAACCTCACTTTAGATCATAGTGGACTTCCGCTGAAGGGGAAAACAAATCACAAAATCAAGGCTTGCATCTTTGATCTCCTAGCAACCCCATGTGACACGATCATCGTCATCATCATTATCATGTAAATGTAGCAGACAATTTGCTGAGCACAAAACCTGACTAAATATATAACAGCCATGATTCACTTCATCAAGCACTCACATGCTAACAGCTGCCACTGGCTGCACCCGAGAATAAGTAATTCTATCTAACCAAAGAAGAATAGGAATGTTGAGTAAAACCGTTTGTGGCGTGAGAGAGCACTGGACAACTGAAATGGAGGAACAACTCTGCACTCTACGACATTAAATGGAGGACCTACCACATCGGGACTGACAAAGAATGAAGCTGGGCTGAGATGACTCTTATATTGAGCTTGCTTATCTCTTACGTAAGGTTTCAATAAAGACGTATAACCTGACCTAACCTGAAGTTAGCTTTGGTGTCAATCTTTCTGAGTGGTTTGTCCGGTCTTTGCTTTAGCTTGAGACAAACCTGAAAATTCATGCAACTTGCTATCACTTCACCTGTGCAATCTGTGCCTGTAATTAGTGTTAAAAAGCTAATCACAGTCTTGACAATCATAATAGCCACATCTATAGCTACAACCATCTCAGTCACGGCAATACGGTTGCCCAGTCGCCTTTCATCGAAAAGAATGCGAAACATTTCTAACCTTTCTGCAGTGACGTAGAAGTGCACTTTAAGGTGTGTCAGTGAACCATGGCATCGCTGCAGGATGTGGTAAGGTAAAGAGGTGCAAAAGACTTAAAATTACATCTTTGGAACCTTTTAAAGAGAATTAAACACATGTCACATATTTAGGTTCATGATTTATTCATCCCTTGAGGTGCTTCAATGAATCTCAAAGCATGTTACTGAATTAAAATACAAAATCTAATATAGCGTGCTTTTTTTTTTAAATATACTCCCAAGATATGTATTCACAGTGTATTAAGTTGTAGGACAGAACTTGTGTCTGTGATGTGCCTTTGACATGATTAGTGTCTGGTTGGCTTGTCAATATGCCAAAAAGTATCAGTGTGATTTTCTTGGTTTCTTGTGGGCACTCGTTAGATAAAAACAGCTACCAGCTATCTGCTATCTCACTGAGACAGCAATTAAGTTGAATGTCAGATATTGCGATGAATACAGGGGAGAAGGGGAGACATACAGAGATTGGTTATAAGTAATGACTATATTCATTTTCTCCTTGAATGCTGTATGGTATGAAGTTTTTAATAGATGGCATGAAAAAAGAAATGGCTTGAGAAAAGATTTTTTCTTTTGTCCTTTTGTGTTTTACATAGGCCTTTGTGCATGATGAGCCTTCAGCCCTCCATGGAAATAACCAACTAAAAGTTGGTCCATCCCCATGAAACGAGACCACCGTGTCATTACAAGAGTCTAGCCTCTTCCTCTCCACTGAGCCCTGATCCTCACGGCTTTACAGTACATGACTTTGCCTCTTATGCTTCCTCATGTGGTGACATCATACAAACCATCTACAGAGGCTTGGAAGAATGACTTTACAGTCGCCATAGTGTTTGTTATTGCTTTTGCGACGCACCCTCCATTAGTCTGTTGCAAGGACATGTCCCAGTGACCTTGACAACACCACACCCACACCGTCCGGTTTATCTCCCGCTGCCATGACATCTCGTAAATAAAGCATGTCACATTTAGAGAATGTTGAAACGCGATCATATATTATCACGCTGCATGGTTGCCATGGTAGTTAGCATTGGTCATGGGAGGGTATGACTTGCTCTTGACTCTTCTTATTCGCACACAAGGAACTGTATACTGAATTGTTCTCTAAATGACTTAAAAGGGCTCACCAGAACATCCACTGAAGGTCAGTTGTTCCTAAAGATTAATTGCAATTGTGACAGAAAGCCCTAAAAAGCAAAACGATAGCAGAACAAATTGATATTGATATATATATATATTTTTGTTTGTTTTTCTGACATTTTTACCTTCATTTGGGTTTATAGTGAAGAGGCACACAGGCAAAGATATCAAAATAAAAGTTTTGTTTGGAATTTAACCAAAGGGATGTTTGCAGGTATGTGATATTTGCACCTAAATAATAATTAAATAATTTCCCCCTGGGATTATTAAAGTATTTCTGATTCGGATTCTGAAAACTAAGATTTGCATGATGCCTGAGTAGCCAAATGTTTGTCATATATTCATGTATAGTCATATTCTTTGAGATCCTACTGGTATTACTTACCTGTCCAACAGTATTATGTATTTTTGTTTTGAAGGTTTACCCACACAAGTCCAGTGGAAAAACACAGTTCATTTATAATCTGTGGATAAATATAATTTGATGTCTGCCATCATCTTTCCATACATTGTAGGCTATAAAATGAACAACAGATGTTGTGGCAATGCAACGTTAGCTAAGGGACATTGTGCAATTCTGACATAAAAGGTCCTTTACTTGACCTGAATCATAGGGATGTTATTTTTTTTTATATCAAAACCCTGAAAGAACCCAGACAAACATTCTGCTTGGCTTACTATTCATCACATTCAGTCATTGTCTAGCATCATTTCTAGAACTCTGTACCCGTAGGGGCAATAGCACTGATGTTGATGTAACATTTGCTCCCATGGAAGACATGGATTATTTACAGAAACATTAAATATTATAGATAAACTGAGAGATTTGTGAAGCCGAGTATCCCCTGAAGGCCCATGATTATGAGAGTTTATTTGTTTGGATTTTGCTAATGATGTAAAGCCAGTAATGTCTCTGGCAAAGCCGGGGACATCAGAGAGTAATTCAAATCAAAATAATGTATTCTAATGTAAACTTCATAAAACATGGCCAGTGGAGGAACATTCATCCACAGATTTGGTGTAATTGAACTGAGTTATTATTGCAACATGGACCGAATGTTAAGATGTACGTTTATTAGTTGGTATGCATGTGTGTAATTCTATGGATGTATCTAAAGAGAATTATCTTCTGTGCATTTTTATGCTTCTCATCAGTTAAAAGCAGGGACTAATGCTGGACAGACAGGAACCACTTTGTCCACAATCTGTTTCCTCATATTTACGTTTCCTGAAGAAAAAAAACATATGGAGGGACTTGTCATGGATATTGATTGGATGTTTACAGTAGCTAATACTGAGTGTGCGTTACACCCCCACAGCTATACATTGCAGGTAGTGCTATGAGCTATCAGCGCTTACCTTCCAGTGAGCACGGCTGGACCCAGGACCGAATATGACCTCCGAAGCTGGAATACAGCAGCCTACTGAGGTGGTTTTCTTGCTGGGTTTGGTTCCTGGCAAATGAATAAAACAGATTAAAATGCATAATTAGAGTGATAAATAGATATAGTTTAAGTGAAAGCAGACTTAAACATACAAATATTAATATGCTCTGCTACTCTCGGGTCTTCAGGGAGGCTACCTCGCGCCTGACCTCTTTTTTTCCCCGCTAATAACAAAGTCACCCTAACAACATGACCCCCTGTTTCATTGTAACAGGCTGGTTTATGTTTGAATGACCGATGCTATTGTTTTTCTTGTGAGGACAGTTCACCTGTTGAGTCATGGGATGGAAAACAAGGTCACCGTTGACACTAAAAATTGCACTGCTGGATTTAAAATGACACCAAATGTCCTTCGAATGAGCGCAGCAAAGATACAAACCCTTTAATGGGCTTCAGGATTTTGCCACATTGCTGATGCAAAGGTTCACCTTGCACTCGTTGTCCCCACCACTCTGTTGTCCTGTGCACGGGTCGCTGAGGCTGGACTCCCACCGACTGAAGTCGTGATGAATGATTGTACTTGCAACTTGGTGAACAATTACTGTACAAACAGCAAACTGGCTATATGGTGTTCTCTAGCAGTGCTCAGCTGACATGACATCATTCACAACTCGCCTAATGGCTTGTTCACCTCTTCATTTGGGAGATTCATGAGTCACCAGGACAAAACACACCAGATTCACTAAAAAGATAAATGAATGAATCAACTTTTTTTGTGGAACACATTCACACACAGAGACATGATAATGAAAACAATAGTGAGGTTGGACAGTAACGCTGAGTAGCCTCCAAATTCCAGACAAATAAACATATTAACATGATTAGAAACTGATCAACCGATATCTATGATGTTAAATATAAAAGAGATGTGTGGCTATCCTATAATTTGGTCAACAAAAGCATCCAGCATGCAGGTCTTTGCCTCTTTTTCACAGTACTTCAGGTGTGGGTCGATTCATTTCACAGCTGTCATTCTGTCCTTTTCCCTCCTCTCAGTGAGAAGCCTCCGGGGTGAGCTGCAACCTTGAGCCACTTTGGTGAGTTGTAGACTTTGTCTGTCACCTTCAAACTCCACCTCCCACCACAGATATATATGAGGCTATAGCTGCCCTTAGCCCTCCTTACAACATGGAGGCCCAAGGGATGGAATAACAAGCCGGGGAGTTGTTAGTAGGTAGCCTGATGTATTTCTAAGTGGTCTGTGAGGGTGTGAGGGTCATTCTGCTACTATGAGTGTTATTGATCACTATCATTGTATTGTGCACAGGGCCCACATGGGTTGGCACCCTGTTATATATGAGTGGGTTATACCTGTGGCGACAATCTGTTGGAATTGACACCCTCCTAGCTAACTTTCACTTTGACCAGTGTCTTTCTATACAGTGGTCTCACAACTTTTGTGAAGGTTCAGCATGCATGAAATAAAGCAGTTGGTACGTTGTGTTGTCCGACCATGTCCAAAAGCAGAAGTGTATATGACAGCACTGAATGGCCACAAGTTGGGAAAGCTCTTCTAAGGTTGACAATTTTCCACTGATTTTAAAACTATTACTTTCCATCCACCTGTTTCAATGCACATTTTAACCCTCTGGAGTCTGAGCAATCACCCAGGATTGCATGAGCAATTGATTTGAAGCTTCAAACAAGGTTTCAGGAGCAGGACCACACCCCAACCGTGACACTTCCAACATGAATATCCTCCTATGACCCTCTCCTCCTCTTTTGTTGTCTTATTGTGCACCCCTAAGCCCAACTATTTCTCTTCCCTATTTCTTCCTCTCCTTCCTACTCTCTATATTGTCCTGAAGGGGTCCATCTTGCAGGGGTGCTACAATAAGGCTTCCCCACAACGCAGCAACAGACCGAAGAAATACAAAAGTTCACGCTTTACTCACAATCTTCTCGTTTGGTTAATAATTCATTTAAAGGTATCTTGTTGATAGTGTCATCCTTGCTATAAAAGGGCCATTGATAGAAACCCAGAGTGAGCAAAGACAACACAAAAGTTTTTATGCTTGGCCGAGGAGAATGTTCCTTCAATGAATACATAAAAACAACAAGAAACACCATACTTCCATCATGTTGTCTACATTGTTTTTTTACACTTGTTCATGTTGTTGTGCTGTCTCGTTCTGCAGTGATTTAAATGTGAATGAAAAATTAGCACCACCAGCTGCTTATCTCAACAAACTCCTAATGATCACATAATGGTAGTGCAAACGCACTGTTCTTTGCGTTTTCACCTGAATGCGTTGATGAATTGCTTTTGATCTTAATTATCATACGGAAACGGTTCAATAAATCCACATACGGGTAGCCGACTTAAGTGCTGTTTGCAAAAGCAACAAGCCACTGACATTTGACAGATAACATTAAACTGAGACAAATGAAAGGGAAAAAAACGAAAAAAAAAACAAGAAAAAGCACCTAAGGGCAAAAAAACTAACCAAAAAAAGCACATAATCTGGTGTGTTCAAGATTTGATTTTGTGCATCACATTTGGTCGTTTATTCAATGCAATTTTCTATTAAGGAAATGAAACAGATTTGGTCATGGTGCCTTGACACTCACATCATCAGTACAGTCGATGGAAACTGGACATAAGGTACTATGGTGTTAACTGGAGAACTGTGGGGAGCGCATAACTAACAGTGCAATGGGATATTACCAATTACCAATCTGTCTCTGGAAGGTCTCAGTAGCTAGGAAACCGATAGTAGTGAGTACTTGCAGATGAGGTGGTGGGATGAGATAATTTTGTCTAAGCTGAGGCTCCAGAATGCCACACAAATTATACTCATTAGTTTGTAACAGCACAAAATGCAAGTTGGCCTGTGCGCATATGGGCTTACGTGTGGTCTAGGGCACCAAATTATACGAAAATTCCTAAGAACAAACTGGAAGTTTGCAGATATGAATGAATCATGAACATTCTTAAATTGTTCACAGGCACAATTTAAGATACAGCAAGGATAGACAAGCCATCTAATATTACTATCTAGTCCAACAGCAAGAAGCCCAACTCAGCTTTTCTCTTTGCAGCTTTTTCCATCAACGTCCTCTTCAGGTTTTTCCCCTTTTATGTCAAACAGAGGCTTCTGAACCCGATTCTCCCTATTGCCAAGCTCAGGTAGCAGAGCTGGTGTAGTGCCAGAAACTGTCAGTATTCCCCCCTGAAAATCTCCTCTTCCTGGTGGCCCAAAGCGCCTGCGGTAGAAATACTAGCACTGGTTAACAAACTGAGCTAAGATTAGCTAACAGCAGCTACAATTTGCAGCAGTTTACCTTCCATCAGGAAACTCTGTAAATCAGAGTTAATGCACAGCAGCCGGAAGATCAGAGGGAAAACCATAAAATAAGATACAGTTTCACCAAAATAGGTGAAATAGTTGGCGCCGTGGTGTTTAGTGCTGTAAAGTGTAAGATTTCACTGTTACATGCTTCTCGCGGATGATTGATTGAACCAAACCAACCATCACAAGTCAGCGCATCATCAACGTGACTTGAAATCTTATTTTATGTAGTAGCAACACAGAGTTGTTTTAAGATAAAATAGAGACATTCTGCATGTATGAACGATTCATCCCATTGTCTGAGAACCATGAATATCTGTACATAATATTGTGCCAATCCTTTGAGATACTGAACTATATCATAAAATATATAAAAGCTTTGAACAAATGGGGATAACAGCACACACTTCTGGACAGTCTCTCCTTAAAGTCATCTAGATTGTTGCACTCTGAATACACCTTCTCACTTCCACACAGCTGACCAATCACTGTATTAAGTAGGTGTTATTTTCAGATTTGTTGGTTTTAAAGAAGTTATAAAAATTGTGGAATGTGTGGCCCCGCACCCCGCCGATTCCGACGAGGAAACAGTTTTGGGGCAGAGGTTTTCAGAGCTGTTAAACAGTCTAAGTTTGGAGGCATACTAAGATGGCTGGAAAGTGAAATAAACTGAAAGATTAAAAAGAATTCAGTTTATTATCCTCTACTATGATGCATGCAGCCTTTCTCCAAATATTGTTTGAAATATGTATTTATTAAAATGAAAACATGCTACTCAACTCTGCTCCCGTGCACCATCAATAGAGCAGGGTGTCGTGGAGAAGAGTTGTGTGACGTGTTTTAATTTGAATGAACTTGCATTTAAGCGCTTGCAAAGTAAGAAATTTCAATATTTATTTACACAGAAGCTTAGAATAAAGGTTTTAGAGAGCTGGGATAACTTTCAATGGGTGTTTTTTTGGCCCTAGAACTGTTTGTGACAAATAAAATCAAGTTGGCATGGAAAACAAGGACATTCAAACGGCGTGGAATGAAAGGAAACCGTGATGGAGTGATGCTTATCGACAAGGTGACAGAATCAAAAGAAGAAGTCAACAAAGAGGCGTCTTCATTCTGAAACCTGCATTTTCACTGAAAATATTCCATTTAAATGAACCTCTTCTGCAATTATACATTTCTTTATTATTTACCAAGTTAAACTCCCGATGCAAAAAGCCAAACAGGAACAACACAAACTTTTTTTTTCTTCTTCTTGAAAACAGAAGCAGCTACTGTTGAACCTAACCTCCAGTAATTACTGAAGATGAAATTTTAATGATCAAGACCAAGAAATTGGGCCGTCGCAGCAACAAACAACAGTCGCAGTGGAGCCCACAAGATAGTAAAAACACGTACGCTGCTCATAGAGTCACATCCTTCACACACCTACACACACAAGCAAGCAGACACTGGCTTACACCTCCATAGGCACACAGATCAATATTCATAGCAGCCATCAGCAAGTCAGTCAGTTCAGGCTCATATTAACATATATGAACTCAAACCCCCCTTAACCATATCATATCCTCTAACCACACCGTTGCGGTGCATCAGGAGGTTTGTTCACACTCGCTGCTGATGGAATGTACTGCTGGCTACAACAACGTGTCATCCCTGGAAGACCTGTGAACTGTTGACTTCTTCTAAACACCTCAAGTGGCATTTTTTTCACCTCCGATCACTGCATTCCTCTAGTCAATTTTAAATGTCACTGCCACTTGATTGCTTGACGAGGTGTGGAAAAAAAAGACAGTATGATGTTGCTGTTACTAGTAGATGAGACTAGAGCTGTGTGAAACCTTCTATGTGTGAATCTAATGCCCGGGACACGCTGCCAATTTCTACATGTGTGTGAATGCCAACCTTGCTGAACTGCTGCAGTTTGTGTGGTGTCCATACAGACAGGGTCGGCCCTGTATCTTTCTATATTGCCTTTGATAGCCATTATCAAAGGCATTATAGAAAGATGCATTATCAACAATAGCCTGTTTAAATTAAATATATATTCATTTATTTATTTATTTTCTGTGTAATGTCTATGACTATCAACAGAACATTTTTACTTTTTACATTTACTATTTTTGCTATTTTTGTTGATAATTGCACATATCACATGAAAAAAAAAAGAAAAAGAAAGTTGTAATTTATTTCTAATGGCCAGCAGGAGGTAACTCGATTGACTGCAACAGGAAGTTTTTCCTCACCACAGTCGCCAAGTGCTTGCTCATGGTGAAATTGTTTGGTCCCTGTAAATGATATTATAAAGGGTACAGGCCCTGCTCTGTATCCAAAGTTTCATGAGATAAGTTTTGTTATGATTTGGTGCTATATAAATAAAATTGAATTGAACTGAATGGAACGACATGAAGGTGTGATTGTATTGAGCCTCATGGTGAAATGAGCCTGCTTCTCACTTGATTTATGACCTCAATAAACAGTTTCTTTGCGAGTGTGTGGTCTCAATTTACAGTTTCAAGTCTTTTTCCAAACAGCACGATGTTCATTTTTAAAAATAAATTATGGTCCAATTTACGGTAAAATAAATAACTAAGGAGGGTATACGTTAGTGCATGGCTACCGTTTAACCGACAAGTCGTTCTCAGTGGGGTCTGTCCAACTCATGAAACTCAGATCAAACTGTCAAACTATGCCATGCTGATCAAATATGAATCTGATATGATTCTGTTACTGCATTGACTATTTCTGTCCTGAAATGTTTTCTAAAGCATATTTTAGTTAGTGTTTGGCTGTAATACGAGAAAGTGTGTGACCAGGCAGGCAGCCACTTTTTCCTGCTTGAAAACAGCTTGCAGTATATGCCACCCACCAGCTCCACCGGCTCTCTGAAAGGATCGTATTTTGATCAACTTTATTTGAACTGACACAGATCTTTCGGATTAGCTCTGGAGTTGGGACTTTTCTGTTTCTCTTGCTTTATTACAGATGGCTAAAGCTCTGCTCGTATGATTTCTACTGTCCAAAAGCACAAAAGGACCATGTATACAATATATACAGGCCTGAGGAATTGATCAAGCTTTCAGGCAATGCCAACGAGATGTAAAAAAACCTGATAAACAAACACCAATAAAGTATATATTATATTGTATCCGCCTCTACATTTGGTCTTAGTGATGTGTCAGACTCTTTGTATGTCAACATTTTGCCAATAAAGTAGATTCTGATCCTCGTTCTTCGAGAACAGTTCCATCTGAAAATATGAACACTTGGGCCGCGGTGGGTCTTGTCTTTCTTCATAAATTAACAATATCAGGGCCTAAATAAGTAGTTACATGGTTTCTCTTTCCTTGGCGGCTGAACGTGCGGTGCCCGTGGGATATGTTGCAGGCTCTAACACAGAGTGATTTTACATGCAGGAACAGATGGCTATTGGAGGACTTGTGCATGACACTTTCTCCTCTGTATCTTGTTCCGCTCATGCCTCAGTGATTATGGGAGCCTGCAGTAGCTTATGAGCTAATCATCAGAGCAAAACACTGGACAGTGATCTAATTTAAGCTGTTGTTGGGCAACAAAAGCCTGGAGGAAACAAAGGGAGAGACTGGGAGCAGAATTCATGGATTATGCACATCTTGGCTGAAGATAATGGCAACATCTGTTCACTTCCTCACTATCACGGCATATTGCGTTAATGTGCCATCATACCAAAGAATTGCTATTTAAAGTTAAGGGTGATATCCAACATTACGGCAGTTTTTTTTTGTGGCAAACAGAACTGTGGGAATCGACTTGAGGGTTTGAGAAGATTTCTCTTGAGACTTTCCGATCGATTATTCACATTTCCCCTTTCACTCGCTGTTGGTCAGTGCCTTTAAAAGGCAGAGAAAAGAACCAATCGTGTCTGGTGGAACAGACACAAAACTAATAAGCCCTCTGAGGCCGTTGTATAAGCCATGCTCTTGGCCCCTAAGCACAAGGAGACATTCATCTCATCCCCTCCCGTCCATGTGATCTCTTAATGACAATGAAACAGGCCTGCAAGAATTCAAGCAATTTTCTAAATTGATTTTTCTCCTCGGACGATTTACTTTGCCGTTAGAGTGTCATTCATAACTTTTCAGGGGATTTAACACAAGCCTCTCTGTGGGAGTCTGTGTGCATCTGCAGCAGTGCGAACATTTGGTCTTGTCAGTAACACAAGAGCTCATATCCAGTACTTTAGGGTTTTATTTTTGGGTTTCATTTTGTGGAGTATGCTCTGCAGTCACATGACACATAAGCAGAAACATGCCCCCTAACTGTACAGCTGTGCAGTCCTGCACAGGGAGACATTCAAGGCACATGTGGTTAGGGGAAAATTACTTTCTCAATCCCTAACAACTATGATGCATTGCCAGAACCTCCCCTTCCCCCCAAATTACACACTCTGTACAACATAACATATGGCACGGTATGCGTGTGCATGTATAGGTAGGCGTACGTGAGCGCTCGTGAGTATCTAGACATGCACAGTGTGTATGTGACGCTTTGTAACGGCGCGTGGTCGGGTTGTCTGACGTGTGTCCAGAAACGAGCAGAGAATAGCTGCCCAAACATGAAGACAAATGGGGTGCAATAGGAACAGGCTGGCAGGCTCGCTGACGGCTGGGCCGCTCGATAAAAAGAAAGATGAGGAGACGCTGTTCAATAAAGCAGCCGGGGCCCTGCCAGGCTACGATCTCCCCACAGGAATTGCCAAAGATGTGAGATAGAGAAAGAGAGCAGAGCAGAGAGCAGCAGAGAGGTATGGAGGTGTGAGGTGGCAAAAGAAAGAGAGTCATTGCATAGGTGAAAAAGCCAACAGGAGCCGAGGAAGGAGGAGAGGGGTTTGCGATAGGGTAAGAGGAAAGAGAGAAGAGGCAGAGAATTAAAACTGAGGTTATGTCTCAGCATTTGGTCCCTGTAGGTATGACAGATTAGGCTCCGCTGATTTAATTTTACATCTATATATGATAACTGGGGAGAATTATTCGGACGTGGTCATCGGTGGCTTGACTAGAACGACAGCCCTAACACCAGACTCAGCTCAATATCTGTTCCCTGAGCTGTCACAAACTCAGCAGGGGGTTTTGTGCTTGTTCTGCCCCCATAAACCCGTTTATTGAATTTCGATGGTAAGCAAAAGGTTTTTTTTTTTTTTTTCCCCTTGTTTATTTATTTATTTCTCCACGATGCCTGTCACACCCCCAGAGACAGGGAATAAAAACGAAGGAGAAATAGAAGAGAAGCTTCCGGAGATTGTAAGGAACTCACAGGCTCCGCTGGCTGAATGGCTTTCCTTATAAATGCCATGTTTTGGCTCTGGTTAGCCAGGTGTAATTAGGGTTAAATCCCAGGCTGTCAGTCAGCTTGTCATTTATGGCCACTAAAGGGGCCATCTCCGGTGCTGAGGAGCGCAGGTCTGCCACTCCAATCAGCTTTATGATTCTGGGGCCTGTCAGATAAGCAAGGGAGGGGGCGGGGGCAGGCAGAGCCAGATAATGTGTAGAGGAGAAGGAGAATGATCTGTTCTTTCAATGAGCTAATCAATGAAGGACAGAGGATGCCGTGTCACGGGGCAATGAAAACAACCAGTATTGTTAAAGAACAGGATTGATGGAGTATTTAACCCAACGTGATGGGTAATCCCAGTAATTACTAATGTCAGTATGAAGTTGCTGTGTGTAAAAAAGAAAAAAAAAATGTAATTTTCTATCTGTAATGATTTGTCCAAATTTGTAATTGTAAAAGTGCAAAAGTTTTGTCATTTTTTTGTTTATGGGTAAGTAGTCTACTTAGACAAAACTTAACCTAAATTATTTAACTGTTGTTACGATAACCAGATTCTCTATCTAATTTCTGTATCTGCTGTGCTGCTTGATCCGTCAAAACTGGACTAACCGCCTATTCTTCTCCACCGAGTCGCTTCTGGGACATTTTTAGTCAAATCACAATTATTCTCTATAACAGGGTTATAGAGCCCTGTTTGGGAGCCGCATGAGGCTCTTGGCCAATAAGAATGCAGCTCTCCAACTTAAAAAAACAAAAAAAAAACTTTAGGAATTTTTTGTGTCTTCCCTCTCCTTTAAATTATTGTTATGCTTGTGTGTATTGGGCTATTACTGCTTAAAATTGTGTGTATTGGGCTATTACTGCTTAAAAGAGCCACAAACATGCCACGGAACGGAACCAATTATCATGCACCCATATCACGCTTAAGCTTTAGAGCTTTGCATGTTTGACACTAGTCACCAAATATTCATGTGAATAATGTGTTAGATACATTTCAGTACGTACAACTGTAAGTAAATTCAGCGCTGACTGTATTTAGTTCAGTCCATTCAGGTTCAGGCTGTTCGGTTCTGTTCAGATCAGTCCAAATCTCAGCCTACACAGCTCTGTTCATGAGATCGATAGCTCAGCAGCCACTCATCTGTGACCACATGATTGTTTCTCGGGGCCTTTAAATTAACTTTTAACAAGGGAGTGACCGCTGTTTCAATGGCCGCTGATTCTTAAGAAGTAAAAAGGTATCACTCCCATCAAGAGGAGGTAACATGGAGGTTTTACTTTCCTGGGTTTATACTGTCACATCACGGATTGAATATAGATTATAATTTGATGTTTTCTGTAATATAAATACAGTTGTTTATGATGTTTAACTGTCTCTGTATGTCTATTAAAAATATTTTTTTCTCCCTCTAATTATCCCAATACAAAATTGGTTTAAATCAGATGTAAAATCTTGTTTTTATGTGGGTATTAATCCATTCTATTCAGGGCTATATTTGATTTTAGGAGCATGTAGGTTACTTTTTATACGAACCTTTCACCTTCTGTCCTTTATTCCAAGCCTCAAGCTGTGCAGCTATGAAAATCATTCACTTTTTTTTTCTTTTACAGTTTTCACTTCCAAAGCTCAAGTTTTGCTCTAAGATCTCATCATCTCTCTGACACGGCCCTGTCTGCACACTTCAATGGGAAAAAAACACAGCAACTTGATAATCCTCTGCTGGCCTCATCCAGAACCTTTGCCAGATGTTCTGCCATAAGTTTCACTGTGAAAAGAACAGAGAACAGATGAAAAATGATTCATAATATGACAGGTTGGAGGAGAAAGTAGCCAACGGCTTTTCTTCTAATGATGACTTCAGCACCAGCTCAAGCGGCCAGTACCTTTAGCAGGTCCTTCCAAGTGATGGTAAGGGTCCGATTCGTCACCAGCGGCACAAGTTAATTAGGCAAATGTCATGTGTTCCTCTCCTCCGGCAGACAACAGTCAGGCCCACCCACAGCGAAATAATATTGTTAACCGGTCAAAATGGCTGACCTCATTAATTTTTCCAGACGTCTCCTGTCGTCGGCATGCTGCTTCACTTTTTTACACTTTTTCCCCTCCTCATAATGTGCAGCGGTACCAGAAAAAAAAAAGAAAAAAAAAAAGAATTATCATAGAAACTTATGATAGGTTACCTCTAAGTGTCATCTCCAAGTGCTCTTTTTTCTGAAGTCTACTTTCACCCTGTCATGACTCACTGTCTGCCCATGTGAAGAGCTGTTGCTATTCTTTACTGTAAGTAACCACATTGTCTGAAGGCTGTAATGGAACAATGACACTGTGACTAAGAGGAACATTTTCTACTTGCCGAAAAGTAGTCTGAAGTTTCAGCTGGAGTTTGATTTGCTTAATTAGACCTAACAAACTTTTTAAAAGTGCATGGATATAGGAGTAGCGGAAAAGCCTATTAATTATGCACAAATATGGTAATTAACTTACACCGCGAGGACAAGTCTACTGTGAACAAATTGGACAAAAAGACCAAAACTAACAACAAATTGTATAATGGTTGTTTATTTTATCCAAAGCCTGATATCTTTTCGTTTCATTGTCATCCAAAACACTATTAATCCTGTCTGCAGCAGCTATTTTGGGGCTGATTCCACTTTATTTTGCATACTATATTATATAATGCTTAATAACTTCTCATGTAAATGTCACAGAAGCATCATTAATGTTTAAATTTAAGCAGATGGGTGTACCTTGATTAATGAATGTGATTGAATAGAAATAGGGCATAATATAACAGTTCCATAAGAGCTGATATAGAGCATAACAGTGCCGGGACTTTTAATTACTGTACATGTATGTGCCTGCTTTATAGGTGTTCCAATACCGTTATATTAATGTTACATAAACAATGTTACATAATGTTTGTCATTTATCTTAGGTTGCAACAAAGATGAACATATTTCTACAAGTACAAGCATCAACCATTTACTGCATATTGCTGTTAGAAACTGAAATTAGCTGATAATAAACCTCAGTCAGTAATCAATACACAACAGTCAAGCAAACCAATAACTGACAGCAGTCAATCTTAACAGTTACCTAGTGTTGCCGTAGTGTTGACAAAACATTAGAAAATATATAAGCAGTTTGAATTCACTCACGTTAAGAAATATGACATTTTAATAATTCCCTATACTGACTGTAAAAACAAACTGTAGAAACACAAGCTAACGGGCGCTATGTCGACACTTGTCTTGTCAAAAAAAAAAGGAAAATGTTATGAAATAAATGTGTCCTTCTAAATCCAAGCACTTCAGACCACCACGATGCTTTATATGATTAGTTTGTAACTGTACAGTGCACAATGCGCTAAAAGTGCTAGAAGCTACAACACACACACACACACACACTACAGATTACTACACACAAAATGCAAACAAGGAAAAGAAAAGTGCGTATATCACACTTTACATTTCATCTGAATTAAAAACACACAACAGTAGGGCTGGTAAAGGACACTAAAATTATTAGAAATGATGGATACATGTCGAGGTGAACTTCTTTCCCTCCACTAACACGTCCTCGTTAAAACAATCAGTGTTCATTTGCTCTCCCTCTAGAAATATCCAACACCTCCACCCAGGCCCGATTTTACATATGTGAAAAAACACTTCTAGGGTAGTAAACAAACCCACCAATCAGGTACCTGATATATCATGTTTAAAGCTTAGAATGAACCCTATTGGATAAAATAATTTTAAATATAAAGTCAGTTGGTCTGTTGCAAGTTATCTTGTGCATCTCCAAACTGCCGCAATAGCAATACTAGCCAGGCAAGTAGTTGTACCAAACCGTCTCTGATTTATCTAAACTAGCATTAGTGTTTAGCAGACGACTGGAAGAGTATAGCCAATCAGAGGCAGAGTAAGGGTCATGCCTTCCCAGGCTGAACATGTCAGTTTAATCTCTCCCCAATGTGGAAATCTCTTAAACCTGTGTTAACCACAGACAGTATTTCAGGCATCTAATGGAAATTTCCTAAAAAACAAAACAAAAAAACATTGACTTTGAGACAAGGGAACTGAAAGTGCAAAAAATGCTGACTCATTTTCAGCTTTTAGCACTCATTCCTGCTGCACTTTATATGGAATATATATATATATATATCAGTCTTATCCTTAAGGCATTGAAAGAGTCAGACATTAGACCAGCTGTCTACTTGGGCGGACAATTGTACGATACAAGCACCTGTTTTCACACCAAAGCTTTATTATGGAGGGTGCAGTGCAGGCTAGAGCAGAAATCTGAGCAGTTCGCTCACTGATAGAGGGCTTAAAGAGTCATTGAGGTGTGTAAAACTCACCTTGCCTAGCATCTGCTCTCCATGTACAGCACAGAGCTCATAAAGTGGATCCTTTGTCCGATGGCCCTGGCCTGCCCCAATGAAAAGGGAGCCCTGGCACTGCTGCGTAAATGAGTAATGAAATTCAATCTGGACGCCACAACGGCTTTTATGTCTGGAAGCGGACAGTGAACACATCTGCAGGTTTCATCTCCGTGTAGCCTGGCCTAATTTGTTTGTCATTACTGGCTTGGCTTCCATCTGTGGGTTCTGTTTCGAGTGTTTCTGGCATCCACAGCCTCTGTGTTAATGGACCGTTCACAGCCTCTTCTCCAGATGCCGCCCCGATCCCGTGACCCTGTCCAGCATGCAACTGTCCAGTCTGATGTCACCCTGGGATAATTATTGAGGAAAAAATAAACATGACGCCCTTCATTTTGTCTGAAACTAGGAAAGACACACCTTCTGGTTAGCATTGCATCACCTCGGTTGGAGTTTGCATGTTCTCCCAGTGTCTGTGTGGGTTCTCTCTAGGTACTCCGGCTTTTTCCCACAGTCCAAAGACATGCACCTAATAGGTTAATTGGTGATATTCAAAATTGTCCATAGGTGTGAATCTAGTGTGTAAATGGTTGTTTGTCTCTGCAATGAGCTGACGACTTGTCTAGGGTGTACCGCTTATCCTCATCAGGGTCACAGGATAATAATACAGATAATGGATGGATGGAGAATAATTGTTGAACCAGTGTCAACAGTCTGGTCTAAACTGACTGGATATTGAAACTAATAGCAGGAAGCCTTTGTTCTTTTTTAATACTTTTTTTTTTACAGTGCACTTACATAAAGACAGATCTGATTCATTATTAGTCAGTGTTTTATTTTCTAAAGTGATATCTTGCCACAAATGAAGGACATTTAGATGCCCTGTGAGCCACAGTGGACAAAATGAATGTACTGGGATTCATTTTTTTCAAAATCAAAAACACCATTTTTTAATTAGCCTATAACCAATTTCACTAAAATAATTAAATCCACAGAATTAAACAGAATAACAGCTTTCAACAGTTTTCAAGCAGCACTTGCTTCAGATCCAAGACAATGAGTCTATAGATGGAGAAAAATGTGAAAGTTTATTTCCTGAGACCTATTTAATGAACAGAGAAGACAGACAAAACATTCAGGGGCTGAAAGGCAAAGAATTTAGAGATGCAAAGTCTTCATTCAACACACACACACACACACACACACACAGATTCCTGCATTACAACAATGGATTTCCTCAACAAATTTTAGCTCTTTTGAAAACTAAAACTTCAATAGAAGATTTTAACTTTTTTCATATTACAGCAAAATGAGTGAGTACCTTTTCAAACAGGTTGGAACCACCAGCCACACTGCTGGATGCCACTAAATCCAACACACGCTGTTCCTCTAATGTCTCAGATTTTATGTCACGTAAATACTCTAGCTGCCAGAAGTCTGACAGAAAACTGTCACTGTAATAGACTGCCACTTCACTTCACTCTGTTTTTATTCCCATATTTTTATTCATTTATTCATTCCTGTGTGCATCATTTGTTGTGTTGTGTGTATAAGCCACTGGATATCTAAATTTCCCGCGGGATCAATAAAGTTTCCATCCATCTATCCAACTTGTGGTCAAGTTAAGATATTCGCTCATCACTCCTCAATATCTCTGGATACAGTATCTGCGGGGAGTGATGAGGAGGAAGCCTAGGCGCCAAACTCTAACTGTATTCTGCTGCTTCAATAAAACATTTCAACTGTGAATTGTCTGACTGAAATAGTACTTCAACAGTAGCACAAGTGGAAGTCAGAAAGTCAGAGAACTGACTCAGTAATACCAGTTACACAACAATATACAGTATAACTGAAGTTAATTAGGCACCATGATCTATTGGTCACATAAGCACCCTCATAGTTTTATACTGCATATATAGCTAAAAAATGCATTTTTTTTATGTGTTACAATAGCTCAAACATATCCTCACTTGAAGAGGCTATTTAAACCACAGGTTATCTAACACTGCCAATCTCTGTTTCTGTTGAGTTTATAAATGTAAACCTCAAAGTCAGGGACACCAAACTAACTGCAGGATAGAATAAATTCGCTCCAATATAATCAGCCAGTGTAGTCATATTTTCACAAACACACACAGGATTTTTTTCCCCCCTCTGTAAACAGCTGCAGCACTGCGTTGTGGTCCATCAGTTGCGTTGAGTGGCTAAATGTCCAATATTTACTTAATTATCCTTTTAATCACTGATAATGCTTTTTCCCAGAGTGGGCCAAGAGTCAATCAGTAAGCAAGCAGGGGATTTTGTTTGGCAATCTGACATCACACGCGCCTGTTGTGTTACGTAATATTACAGATACACAGTTATTATACATTCTAGTCAAAGTCAAAATAATACTACCTAAATATCTGTAAGCTTATAAAGAAATAGCTTGTGTTTAAGGTAATGGCAATTGGCTAAAAAATGTATAAATGTATAAGAAGCAACAACAAAAAAAGTAAAGTCTTCATTTGAAAGGTATTTTGAACAATAAATCCCTTTGAGTTCAGAAGATGCATTTTCCAGTAGACCCCATTATGAGGTGCTAGACTTACGATCATAAGGAATAAATTAGACTTCAATAAAAACAGCAAAAGCAATATGGAAATAACTGCCGTCACCGTGCAGGGACCTCTCTAATTGTAATTGAGTCTGCAAGTAGTTTTAGCAACACAGACCATGAATGCCTTAACGTAGCACTTCCAAGAGCCGAGCAAGCATGATGGATGGTTAAAATGAGCCGCTTCTGTAATTCAGAATGCAGTAAAGGTTTAGAAATTTGGTCGGTACAGGAAGGGAGCCTTTTGAAGAGAGACTTTACACGAGAAACTGAGCTGATGGTGTAACTTTTTATTATGCTGCAAACTGAGGCTATCTTTAAATTTGGTAGAAGTTACAGCCGTGGGTTATAAATCTGTCACAGCTAATGAAACACAGGGTGCTGCAATAAGTTGCTTGAAGGGGTCTTAGGGCAGTAGTGGAAACATGCATATTTGTGTCACCATATATGAGGAAAAATCTCTGAAAGAAAGTATATGATTAGAATGGCTCTAATAATATTACATACTATACAATTTACATTATGTGTTTTTGTGGAACAGGCCAGGTCATCGGATCTTCCTGAGTGTCTTTTTTATTTTTATTTTAAAAGTGACCAGATTTCTCACTGCCACAGATTTATCTTCTGTTTAGACAGTGTAATCATCAGCTTTCATCGGTTGCCATAGTAACACTGTGGGCATGAATTCAGCGAGCTTGCTACATTTCTGTGCAACAGCTCTGGGAGCACTGTCAAGCAAGTATGATGGATGTTTCACCACTGTTTATGCTGTCTGCTTTCACTGTGGCATTTTCTATTTGCAGAACGATCATCATGAAACTGTGCGTGTCTCATGGAGATCGGCAACAAAATAGAAATGAAACAAAAAGATGGACTCAAAACTTTTCAACAAAGTGACATTTAGCTGCTTTAAGGTCCATTTTAGACCCTATATGGATGCGGTGTCTTCGCGTAGATTCCAACTAAATATGTTACAGTGGCATAACATTTTCATCCGACACTGTTCTTTTCATGTACAGTATATTAAAGGGAACACTCATAAGTTCTTCTATCGTTTTTATAAAGAGGGGAGACAGAGTTAGACCAGAAATATTACTCCCACGTTCTAAAAATCCTTCTTTGTATCTAAATGTTAATGCTGTCATTCATTTTTCAGATTTTATTAAATGTATTTCTTAACTGCTTCATCTCAGGCAAGTAAAGGTCGTTTAAAAGGGTGCTTTAGAGTTTTAGTGGTGCACTTCCATAAAATTGGGGACTTGCAAGAGACAGATTTAAAAATAATTCCAGTACTAAACATGGTACTTGTTACCAGGCTGCAGAAGTGAGTCAATCTCCATAAGCACCCATATTAAAATGGCCAGTTTTACAGCAGAATAAACATATTCACTAGTACAGACAACGGTTTTGGTCTCTATAGCTTATTTCCCCGTTCATGACAACTGTGAGGGGGGTGAATTGTTATTAACTCACGCGACTAAATGATATTAAGGTGTAAAGTCATAATTAACAGTGTTGTTGCTTTATTGACAGGCAAGTGCTGTTACAGCTTATTCGAGCATCCAGGCGTCATTCGGACCACTTCAGGTCCGCCAATGATCCACATTTTTGCCAATATTTATATTAGCCGGGAGGCAAAAGAAGCAGTACATCCAACATGGTAGCGGCCATCGATGCACATTTTTCAGCTTCAAAACAGCTCTTTGGAAACCTACAGTACGAATGACCTCACTCAGGTGTCGCTGTCCATTTTTTTATACCGTCATTGGTCAACACAGGTGTTTTCCAATGATACTAATTAAGGTTCTAGTCCATTTAGCACTTTCCAGTGAGCCAACGTGCACCACAGCAGCACCCTGACTCTGTTTGAACCGTAATTAGTATCAACACCTGTGTTTACCCTACTATTTCATGTCAAAATGGCTGCTGTGAAAAAAAAGGTCTATTGCCATTAACAAAATAAGAAGTGGCAGATGGTAACATACCACACACATCATACCATTCCCATCAAATTAAATTGAACAAAGTTAAGAAAGTTGGCTGCTGGATGGATGGATGGGCCCTTGACAGCTTCTGGGCCATCGATATTTATGCTTCTGCTGAGAGTTCACCTGGGTGAGAGACTGAAGTCCGAAAGAGTCCACGTCACCCATGCAGCTTGTTCAAGTCACAGTGAGTCAGTACAAAACATGGTCAAACACGAAATACATCTAAAAGCTGAAGAGTATATCGTGTTTAATAGCTGAAAGTAAAGTCCTGTATAGCAGTCGCAGCTAACGTTGGCACACCTGCAAGAAGTTGAACCCTCAAAAGATGACAAAACTTGAATAGAGGCAACATTAACAGGTAATTTATTAGCTAGTTGCATAAGTTGTTGCTGTTATCCTAGTATTTTTATTAGGTAATGGTCAGTCACTAGTTGCCGTATGCCATAACAAACCATAATGGGCTCAGGCTGGAGGTAATAGGGATAGAGGAGAGTTCAAAGTTTTGTTTTGTGTGGTTTGTAAAATGTTCTGAATAAATAACAAAATGTTCTAACTAAATTCAGTGTTTAAATTTATATATTTTAGTTACTTTCTGACTTGACAAAGCTCCTTTATAACAGGTAGATATCATAGACAGCAGTTTTCAAAGACTCCTTGTGACTGCAAAACTGGTGGAGTCTTTTTAAATAAGACGAATGCTGATAAAATATATTAAAATGAATAGAATATGGAGAGAATGGGAAACAGAACGATGGAGTCATGGGGGTGTGAGACCCTGCTGAGCTCAGGAGGCTCATCTACAAGCATTACAGTGCACCTGTTCCTCCTTATCACTAAACCAGAGCACTGACACTTAATTCCCACCTCATATGTGCTCATATGGAAAATTGTATCAGTTACCCAGGTGGATAAATGTGTGTGTGCGTATGGATGCACTAACTAACTAAAGTGTGAACACTATACTGTGTGCTGTGACTGTAAATTGCCCCTGTATCTCTTCCTCCTGAGGTATACTTGGTAAATGAAGCAAATGAACTCACAAAGGGACAACTATAACACGGTCAATATGCTTTTTTTTTTAATCTACCTTTATATGATACTCAAATGACACATTTTGTATTAATTTTAAGTTATTGGTGGCATTATTATTATTACTATTACTACTATAGGCTACTGTTATATTTATTATTACTTCTGTTAAGATTAGTTTTTAACCATAAAACCACATGTATGTTCTTATTACACTATTTTTAATTAAACTAATTATTGTTTGACCACTGAAATACGTTACGTAAGTCAAGGTACACACCTGACGTAACTTTAATGTGCTGTGTAAGTAACTTACATACGTGACTTAAAAGAAGTCAACATTGATTTTTAGTTCCACACAGAACACAATCCCTGTGTCTGATCCATCCATCCACCCCACCTCCATAATATGCAGACTTTCTCACTTTTTATTCTACGTTGTTTTATTCTACAGTGTCATATTTTGAAGCTGCAGTTTTTAAAGATGGCTAGTTTTAGTTCTTCTGGTTCTTTGTTCACTTAATTTGACATGAGGCTTCTGCAGTCTATGTTAGCTAAATGAAATCGATATCTTTGCCCCAACAGTCCCAAGAAACCTGTATATCTACCAGCACTTATCCTTTCACCATGGTTTAGAAATTAAAGGCTTTACAACACTGCTGAAGTCTTAGCTTCAGCTAATATCTGAACCCCATCTTTCATGTAGCCTTCATACATTTGTCATTTTTACTCGTGGAATATCCGGTAATACTATCTTCACAAAGATCCTCCATGTAAGTCATTCAAGAACTGCAACAATCACCAACACTTACTTATTCTGTCTCTTGTAGTCTTTTTCCAGAGTAGCAGCACTAACAAAAAGCCAAGGGACTCCCAGCAGGTAAAAGCATTTTGTATGGCAGTTACCTTGGAGACTTTGTGTCTCCAAAGCAACTGCCATAGATGCCATACGTACATACCCAGCAGTACTGTATAACAGGATGACAGATAAAAATATGGAGAGAACATAAGAAAATAACAACGGATCAAACACACACTGTCTCTCCTTCTGTTTCTCTACCACACTCAACCAACCCTTTTACGCACTAAACGAGGCCAGAATTAGATCTATTAATTATGGTTACAAATAACATTGAGGTGGAGGAAAATCCCATCAGAGCTACTGATCGCCCACATGAGGTTATACACATTCCTGTCCTCCAGTTATCACCCCCTCACTGAATCTGGGGGAATATATATATATATATATACACACACACAACAAATGCATGCATGCTTTGTTTATGCCATAGTGTTAAGCATGGAGTCAAGGTTGTAATATCACAAAATAGTTGCTGACAACATGTCAAAAGACTTTGAACAATATATTACTGAAATGTGGAGTTAGAGGTTAAAACTGTTTTCAGTCCTGAATTTTTTGGGCGGTCCTAAAAGGTGGCTCGATGACACGCTGAGGCCACCCTGAGCATACCCCTGCACCCCTAGCAGAGAGATGGAGAATAATTCACCTTGCTCAGAGTGTTTCAAAATCAGTCATGTCATTCTCTGAACTCATCTGATATGTTTCAGTCGCTTCAAAATTGCTGCTTGACTGCCCTCACGAGTGTGCATGGCTTCAGCACATTCACCAGACACGCCCTCACAGTCCTGGAGCTGAGAACACTGCTTATTTTTACTAATTTCATAAATCTGTCGATATTTTTAATCATTTAAATTTGTCTGGGTGGTGAATAACACTTTCTTCTTTAGTCTGACAAACTCAGAACACATTTATTCTTAATTTTCACAGACTTAACTTTCTTGCTTGTCCCTCCTATTTCTCAAGCAGATGCATAAGATTGGAGTCGCACTTTGTCATTTGTGCCTGCAAGGTGCGCCTCTGTCCTCATATATGCATTTAAGGGATGACTGCACAAATTATAGAAGGAGAAATAAAAAGGGAAAATTTGCCTATGAAAAGGAGGCATAAACACAGTGCAGATTAAATTCATGAGAGCCACAAGGAAGATGGAAATAAACATGCATTAAATATAAGCTTATAGCTAAAAATTGATCATAAGAAACAAAAATGAAAGAATTAGGTCGTTTTTGTGTTCGTCAAACTTTGGCCATCAATGAACTGTAAAATCACTGCAGCCTCCAACTTTTGTTTGTTTTTTAAAGATATTTGAGTTTGTGTTTGGGTGTATTTACCTCAGTATCCTCAGAGAAACTTACACCACATCAACAGTCACTATTCAGTAGTATTCAGGCTGGCACTGGATCACTATTTAAAGAAAATGTTATGATTGAGACCAAATCTAAGATCTAAATCTATATAAGAAAAGTGGCCTCAGGGTTCTGGACAGAAATCAGACTTGCTTCAGCCTTTAAAAATAATGACATTTTTTTACTTTTTGCAGGCCACAATGACAGAGCAACAAACACAAAAAATACTGTAGATGTTTACACTGGCTGACTAACAGTAAAGACTATCTCATTTTGCTGGAAACTAAAAAAAGAAAAACACAAGGATGTTAGGATTCTTTTTTTTTTTTGTCTTTTATTGTTGGTTTGTTTGTTTGTTTGGCCTCACTTGGCTGTATCTCTAAATAGAGAGAGCAAGACCAGAAGCACAAAGCGCAGACTGCTCTTATAAGAGCCTAGAGCAAATTGCTATCTGCTGTTCCGGCACTGGTCCCTAAACACAATTATGCTGTTCTTATATGGAGATTTCTCAAAGTTATGTAGATACCTTTGTATTAGTGTACCTGTTGTAGACGTTAAAAAGTATTTATTTGAAAGATAAGAGTAGATGTAGGAATGTTTTTTTTTTCATGATAACAAAATAAAACCCATTTTTCAACAATGAATAACTAGTCGGACATGTTGAGAAGGGACGAGTTGGCAAGTGATCCAATCAGAACTAATCTGTCTTCAGCAGGGAGGATAGATGTAAGCTAACGTAATTTAGCAACTAGCCTGGAATGACATGTTATTGGTAAACTGCAAGCTAAAAGAAATACATGCTGTCGTCTAAATTTTATAGATTTAGTTGAATAATACTAAACCAAAGTCTAAAACAGATCAGATAACTAATAAATAATGTAAATTAACATTCCAAAAAGCTGCAAACTAACTTAAAAACTGAACCGTACACGCCCGATGACAATATATCCAAGTACTGTACCCACCTGATCTTTTTATTTAAGTATTAGCTCAGTCATACGCGTGTCAGTCAGTTCACTGCGAGTGCACTGGTAAAAGGCAGCAACAGTCTTGGTTTGGCCCTCTTGTGGTTTGGATCTTAATATAGCTGGTCAGCGGTTACCTCCCCCTGTTTTAGGCGGCAGTGACAATGCCGGGTTCACATCAAACAATGCATGATTTATCGAAGCAGTGGCACATGACCTAACCTTTGGGCAAATAAATAACTGTTTCTAAAAAAATAAAGTGTTCAAAGACAATAAAAACACACGCTGCTCAGTTTATTACACTCAGGTTTTGCCAGTATGGCCTCCATAGGTCTGATATGACCATTAGCTTATGGTGGCTAGTGGAAGCTAGCAAACTTCAGATAGATATGGTTGTATATAAGTCACTACAGAATCAGTTTGCGAATGTCTATACTTGTGCTAATTGTTGTTGTTAACTGTTGCTAATTGTTGTCACTTTTGGTTACAGTAGCCAGTGTTCAACAAAATGTACAAATGGTCACTTTAAAGAACAATTTGGTTCATTACAACTTGTATAATTGGTAATAATCACCAAGATCTAAGAATGTTGTGACATCCCTGACAAGACGTTCAATGAGGCACTTAAAACAGATTTTAAACAATCGTCTGATATAGTGAGTTTTATTTTGCAGTTAATGGTTTTGTATGCAAAAGGTCTATTGTGAACATCAATCAAAATCTCTGGAAAACAGCTAGGTCATGCTAGGTTTAAAGTTAGGCCATGAAGTGGACGAATAAAATGTATCTCCAAATGAAGTGTTGTTTGCTTGTTTAATCTCAAATGAAGTCAGGCAATAGTGTTGCAGTTTATGGCGTCAAACAATCAACAGGTAGAATCCTGGCATATTTGACTATTGCGTGGATTACCACGTTTTTTTTCCCCCATTGAATCCTATTGATACTGACTTCTCCTTCTAAAAGAAGATTTTAGGTGTTAGTTGGTTCTTGTTTTGGTAGTTGTGCTACAAAGACTAACCACTGATGCAGTGCAGGGTGTGGTGATATCAGTGGATAGAGATCTCAAATAAGCAAAACTACCAAACCCAAACCAGTTCCTGATGATTAAACCCTCCTGTACTTGTAGACACGGTCTGTTTTGTGCTGTATAATGCTGCATTATTAACTGAATAATAATTTAATATTGCTGAAAGAACAGACTGAACACGCTGTAAGTCACAGACAAAGAATATGTGCTGTATTTACTCTTCTATCAAACATTAAGCCCCCATTGAGAGTGAACTCATATACTTGTTTAGCATTTCTGTCTGAAAATGTTAAACCATCTTTTTTTTTTTTTTACAGACTTACTCTTAAAAAAGAAACCACAGTGGCACAGAGTGGCATTTCTTACATTGCAGTAGAACAACAACCTATCATTATGCATGGCCATTCAATCCACAACAATGGCTCGACAGAATGCTGCCAAGTATCAAGTCCAGAGTCAATAAAGCTACTGTTTTTGTCTGCTAACTTTTTATGTATTGATGTTATTCCTTTCTCCACCCTTCCTAATTATAAGGCAGTGAGCGTTCTTCACCTGCCCACAGTGCAAAGTGCAAAATATGTTTGAAATCTTGACCGTCAATTAATACACATAAATATATGGCTTACATGCTGTCTGCCAATCATTGAAACTATTTAATGAAACACATTCTTTCTTTAGTCTGCACTTTGTTTGCAGATACTGTATACTGTATATGAGCAAGTGAACATGAACCACTTTTGGAATGCCGCCCGTTGTTCTTCATGTTATGCTTCTGTGTTATTGTTGTCCCAACATTTACATTTTATCAGCACATAAAGTTGGTGTACGAACATGTTAGCAAAACGTTGCCTATTTGCAGTTTGATTTTTTTGGAGTTGTAAATTCAGTATTCAATTTTCAACACTTAGTATTTACTGTAGTCCTCATTATCTATTGAGAAAATATTTTGTAATATATTGTAGTCCTCATTATCTATTGAGAAAATATTTTGTAATATATGTAATAATATATTTGTAATATTGAGAATTTTTTTTTTTACCTTTTTGTACCTCCCTGTTGTCCAGATTTTTAGAATAGTTCACTTAATTTATTTTTACTGCTCACTATCTATGTATATGCACATTAAAATAAGTTATACATATATACACTTCTTAAGCAATAACAAATAAAATCAATTGGTTATCAAAAAATAATTCAGCCAAAACAGGTCGACAATAACATCATATGCTTATGCTAACATGTATCTGACCATGTTGATTAGGACTATCATTAGTCCTGTCCTTTTTTAAAGCGTCCAACCAGGACCTCTGCAGACGTTTTGTGACAACCTTTAGATAAAGCCTGCAGGCCTCTGAGATATTAGCTGGACCACTTTCATTTGTTGCATGCTTGAAATTGCACAGCACATTACTTACCAATCTGTTCACTCATTGTTACTGAAGCAGCACTATGGCATAACAGATTAGACTCTGTGCTTCTTTGCGCTCAGTCCTCAGAAGGTGTTAACTTTCATAATGTATGTAATGGGTTGAGGTGTCCCATGCAAAGAGCAGACATACATTGGATTTTTGAAGTTTCCCTTTAACTCGTGGCATTTTCATGAATCTCACCCTCCTCGTTCAGAATCGTTCTGCCTCTCTGTCAAACATAGTTCACTCAAACTTCAAAGTGTAGGACGAGTGCTCCAGACTCTAAACTGACAAAGAGAAAAATGTGTTGGTCTAATTCGAAATAACTTTGCAATTTAAAGAATTAAAAAAACATTTCATTTCATATTTAATCATTGTAATATACAGAAACATAATAAAAGAGTGAGCCACGGGGAGTTTTGGGAAAGTATCAACCTAGTTTTGTTTGTTCAGTGCCCCCCCCCCAGCCCACACACACTTAATCGCATTACTTATTTAAGAGTAGTCTGGATATCTTAGAGTATGTAAGGAAATTATGTGAGTGAAACACTTTTAAATGAAACACATTTGAAATAATGAAAAGTTTGAATTAATGACACAGTGCGTCACTGAGGCGCCTGAAATATCACTATTTCAGAGTGGTGGGGAATTTAGGCTGAACTGTTAAACTATCCATAAACCATAAACAGATCGCTACTCTAAACATGGGGCATTTTCCTGGACTGCACTCGCCAACTGAGCCTGGAAACTGTGATGTTTGTGGCTGGAAATTCAGAGGCTGCAGTGTATCACGTCCAACAGCAGGACTAGAGGCGTGCTTAGTGTGTGATTGGGACTTTTGGGTGACCCCAATCTTTGACTCTGATACCCCATCATCCAGACTGGCAACTGCCGGACAACAATTTGAGGCTTACACTGTATCACTTTGCCTTTTGTTCTGAATTCATTTAAAGGTGCACTCCAGCAATTTGGTATATCATTTCCATTATGTTGTTGGACTTTAAAAAGTCAGATTAAAAGAAGAATGGTCAAAATCGAAACAACAGATGCAGAGATATACTGATTTTTAGTCTGTAGTATTGGTCAAGCACCTAAAAACAATGGATCCTACATTTCCCATAATGCAACTCTGTCTTTCATTAGACAGTTGTTGCCTTCTAAATGCCCACTTTTTAAAGAAATATCTGTTCATTTCTTTGTCTTAATTTCACCTTATCTTTTTTTTTTCCCAGATAAATCACATTCTGTTAGAGGGGCTCCAGAACTTATGTAATGTGGCACATGCAAGAAGGGGTGGAAATTTACATCTGATATGGGTCTTGTGCATGGGTTTGACAAAATAGCTAGTGTGTCGTTAAGAGGAGCCCCCACAGCACATTTCAACTACATGTGTGTGTGTGTGTGTGTGTGTGTGTGTGTGCATATATATATATTAGATGACTAGATATTAATATATATATATATACTTTATATATATATATAGATATATAAGTATATATATAAACAAAAAAAAAAACAGAAGACACGTGTATCATGTCCAAAAAAGCCTTTCATAGCCATACCCAAAACCCAAAAGAAAAATGTCCATTTTTAATTTTTAGTAACTTAACAAACGCCTCCAACAGAGACAAGTCAGTTCGACTTCAAGTTGGTTCAGGTTGTTGTTGGTTCAAGACCTTGTGACATATTAAAAGCTGCAGGTTTCATGAAATTTCAGTGTTTTACTTTGATAAGAGTCCAGCCATGAACACATCTACAGTTATAGTCATAGCGCCACTTCATACTTTAATGTCAGAAGAGCCTTAACACCTTGTTGAATCTATATTGAGCCTTGTGAGTTTTCGTTGAACGTCGTGTCCGTGTCCAGGTGTCAAATTTCGATGTTCACCATGAAAGGTGGTTGTTGTAACTTCAGTGTACATTCTCCAGTTTAAACCCAAACATTACGTGTTTGATGAGACTCAATGCCTGAGCACATCCCCATGCCAATATTCAATCATAGCACCACCAGTTTTGTCAGCTGCTGTTTCCAAGGTCAAGAATACGTTTCCTCAAATTCCAAATAAAAACAGACGAGAGGTTCTTAAAGCGCTCTGAAAAACATGCCACAGGTACAATTCCATGAAAAGTGAGCAAAGTCCATCTACTGATAAAGATCATGCGATGTGATCCAAAGTTCCTGAAGAGCTACTGAATGGACTTTGGGGTGAGATTGTTTCATCAAAAATAGCATCACAAAGGTTTCGTGCGCCCATGGAATCTATTCAATTGCGATGACAACTGCTTGGCAAATCATATTACTATTGCTGATAAAATCAATATGCCGCCTAATGAGGTGCATCATGTACGGGCTGTTTGTTAATTCGATGTGTCATTGTTAAAATCTGATTTGTGTGTGAGGTAATGCTCGTTAACATAAATGTGGCAATAGTCTTATAGGGCTTCAACAATGAATAGCAAATACATTTATGTGTAAATATATAGGTACAGTTCAATCATTTCTAAACGTGCCTCCCTCTGTGTGTGTGTGTGTGTGTGTGTGTGTTTCCTCCGTTAAGTGTACACTAACAAAACCTCTCTTGCACACTGAGTAGGATTATACCGACCTGTATCAGATGACTTTGGGGCCACCACAAAATATGTACCTTGGCTCCGAAAACTTAATTTATTGATTCACCAGCTCCATTTATTACTGCAGGCCCATGGGCAGAGAATGGCAGGAAATGACAATGAAATTCCACCGCAGTTGAAATGAAAAAAGTTTGAGGTTTAGTTTCATTTACTTTAGTTTTCTGTTGTGTTTTTCTTTTCTTTTCTTGCAGTTCCACCAAAACGATTGATATTATCCAAGAATGTCATAGTTTAAAGCACATAAAAGCCCTCCTGTTAGCCTATATTAGCAGTGATCAGCATAATCGTCTTTATATTTTGGAAGACTCACATGAGATGATTCAACATTACCAGTCTGACCTCTCTGAAATGTAATTTTTTTCCGGACTGAGTCATTCTTGCTAACCCAAATCTTTGGAGTCTTGTTAGCAGCAGCACTCCTTTGTTTCTTTACTGATTCGTTTCCTGCTATGACAAGCCAAAATGGTGTCTAGACGGTAACACTAGATTTGCATAACTCTCATGAGATTTATACTCATTTATTCTGCACGTGGGAGAAATTCGCCTTCAGGGCTTTCAGCTGTTTCTGTCCCGTGTGAAACCAAAACTCTTCGTTGACTTAATATCATAACCCAAACCGTGATCTTTTTTCGAAACCTAACCAAATAGTTTTGTTGCCTAAACCAACGGCGCGATTAACATCCGCTGAGATTTGTTAATGTGTGCAGGAATCTGCAAATTCAGAATCTGTGTACGCACAATCGGGTTTGTGAATGTAAAAAAAATAAAAATACAAAAGTGTAAATGTTTCAGTTTTCTGTTTTATTTGTCATATGTAGGTTAACACAGCGTCAACAGGACAATGAAATGTGTTTGAAAGAAAAACAGGTCAGCTCAGCATTAGGAGCACTGGTACAGTAACAGAGCTAGACATATAATAAAAATAAGCTAAAGAAATGAAATATGATACAATAGAAATGTTAAGTAAAAAACTGGAGTGATATAAATCACTGTATATATAATATACATACAATAGTTTTGAACATACTATTTAAATAGGACACACTACACTATTTGTAAATGTGTACATAGATTAATTAATTGCTGAAAAGATTCACAGCTCACATTTGTAAATATTTTTTGACTCCATCGGTTTGGGTTTATGGTTTAGTGTTTCCTGTTTTATTTTGTATTCCCTCCCTCTCCTCGTGTCTGTGGTTGTACTTCCTGTTATTGTTCTTTTCCCCCACCATTTTTGATTATGTGTGCTATCCTGATAAGTTTCACCTGTGTCTCATCATCATGTCAGCACTTCTGTATTTTGTCAGGTTCTTTGCTCTGGATTTTTTTTTAAATTTTATTTTTATCATTTTGGTTATTGGACTTCTGTTTATTAGACTTCTCTTGGATGGATTGATTTTAGTTTATGTTTATGTATAAAGTTATTGAAGTAACTTTTCGTTCACTCACTTCCTCGTCTACATTTGGGTCCACTTCTTGAATTAATTATGACACACGCTAACACTGAAAATAATAAAATAAGTCAATTGAGACTAAAAATAAAAAGCCAAGATAAACTTTTGGTTTGAAGCAGGACACAAACCACAGAATTCTGGGCGAAAGTTTTGTGTGGGAGCCATTCATCCACTGTTACCATCCATCTGTGGACTTTTTGCAAACAATTAGTTGCTTTTTAAAAAAAATAAAAAAAATAATAATAATTGTTCTTCTGCTTGTATCACTGCAGACACTCAGACTAACATCTATCTATACAACCTTGTATCTACTTTATTTTGAGGCGTTGAGCAGATGTGTTAAAGTTCTCTGTGTACAGTGAGTCCATCGGTGGAATAAGTTTGAGTTTCTCCATTAATAACACTAAAAGCAGCCAGCAGTAAAAGTAATAGCCTGCTGCAAATAGACATAACAAAATCTTCCTGTGAAACCAGAATTATCATGTATGCAAAAACGTGCTGTGTAAGCAAATGAAATCTGAGAGTGAGGCTGGAATATTTTCATAACGGAGCAGTTTTTACTAAAGCAGACTTCAGCTCGCCGCCCCGGGTCTTTGAGTAGTCAGCCAGAAGATACAAGAGCGGTAACAGAAGCTGCCACTTTAAAATGAAAAGTTAAAAAGAATAATAAATTATTATGATCACATATTAATAATACAATACATTACTATTTGAAATGTTCTCATATCTCATCATAAGTCCCATCAAGCCTTATTCATGATTCAAACGATGTTTCATTCTCTGGATCAAAAGTCACATTCAGCATTCTTGAGAAATTTTGAGTGAGGCCAAATACATTTTAAGCATACGCACATACTCACTGTTCCAAACTGAAATGATGCGTGTGTACAGTTTGTGTTGTGCATATGCATGCTTTTACTGTACATACAGTGTCCGTGCTCTCGTGTACGCCACAAAGTCTAACATATTGCGTTCGTGCCTGCAGGTCCCCACAAAGTCGCATCACTTCCAGCTCAACACCTGCAGATCTGTGAGGTCAGCGCTGCAGCGGTTGGACGTGCCAGGTCACATGACAGGCCCTCCTGCCAACCATCACCACCCCCACGCCCCCCCCTTTTTGTGTGTGAAGCTCCCCTCCTTCTACCTCTATCGGGGTGGAAGTGAACTGATGGATGGGGAATGACAGCATGTGACCCTCAGCTCAACTCTTTAATGTGTAGCTATTCCACCCGAATCACACCAGCCTGCTCATGTGACATGGCAACTTTGCGCTGTTCTACAAACACTGCCAGTCTGAATATGGAATCTGCGCCTTTATATGAATAAATGGCACATTTGATAAAGAAATAATAATGCGAGAGACGTCCACATATACTTTTTTGGAACTTTATTTTGACTCTGACAAGACATGGTAATCCTGCTCTGAAAGGATAACGGTTACAAACACATTTTGACATTGACATTGATTTTTGATTTTCCAAATATATATTAATCCAATGTCTAAATAAATGAATACATACAGCATTAAAACAAAGCAAATAAATGCCAGAAATATGTTATTTAATGTTTTGTTGTTACACTTCAATGAGACAAATTTATCGAGTCAAAGATAATATTTAATATTCTAAATGTATTATAATAAATGGTTCTAACAGTGCCGAGCCTGTTTATGTCCACCTCAGCTGGTAAACTACAGTATGAATATCAAGGCTGTCCTACATGTTTCCACAGAGCACACTGGCCAAAACCATTTTGTTATTTTAGATTGAAATCAGTCTGACTCAGTTCAGAGAGACGATTCATCGTTTATCCTTGAATCACAACTCAAAACATTATTTATCCAAAGGTATCCTCCTTCGTTGTACCCTACATACATGATGTAATTTTTTTTTTTTTTCATTGGTCAATAAAATTATAACCACAGCCAGAAGAGAAAATGTACCTTCCATATATAGAAAAATATATTAATTATAATATATTAATATTAATATATTATATTATTTTATATATTGTCTCTATCAAGTGTGCTATGGACCTTTTCTGTAAATAAAGTTGTTATGATTATTAAATAAGAATTAACGTTTTACATAATTCTGTTTACATAGACCTTATATTACAAAGTATGTTATAATATTTTCCAAGGATGGAAAAAAAAAAAAAATGCACTTCTTATGTGGTTAATGCTGATTTCATAATGATCTTTATTCTCTGAAGTCAAGCAGCAGAGCATGAGACTTTGGGCAAATAGTACAAGCTCATTTTTTAGTTGAGTTTACATGTACAAGAGTATGTGACTGGTGATAACACAGGGCATTTGTGCTTTAAATTAAAAAACGAGGCGTAAGTGAAGCGAGTACACTCACTCCTCCAGACATCACTAACTTTACAGCAGAAGCAAATGCATCGTTCAGACATAAAACAACTTCCTAATTTATAAAATGACTGTTAGTGGGTCTCCGCTCTGTGTTTACGTTCACTGTAGTTGATGTTTTATACAGTAATTAGTGTAGCTTGTAGAAGTTTGTTTCATCAGATGATTGTTTAATATACTGTGGCCACATGAACGATGACTTCACAGTAATCTAAATACATTATCTCCTGTCGGCCACACACGCACTTCAGTGTAAAAATAACACGGCGGTAATTTTCACTTTCATGACCTGATCATTAATTAAGTTAATGAGTATATTATTATTAAGTATCCGTGAGACATTTTGTAGTTACATGTTGCTCAGCAGTCAAATCAAGATAATCCAAACAAAATCATCAGTTTTTTTAGATTTTTTTTTTTCATTTTAATTATTTTTAATGCTTTTTTTACATTCATACCCACGTGTAAAGTTCCTCTTATTAAGAAGATAGTTGTATAATCTATGAATTTTATGTCCTAATCAATCAAGACATTTTTTACATTTACAGTATGTCTTGTATTATTCTACCACGGGTTATGGATTAAAAAAACACATTTCATGTTTAAAAACAGCTTCCTCCGTTCATTTCATCTGTGAGTGAAACTGAAGTTCAGTGTGTTCTTTGCCAAAGTGCAGTTCAGTTTTCACGTGAAGACAATTGTTGGCATTTGTACGAGACGCCGCAAATAATCATCGCCTGAAAAAAAAATTAGCCATGTGGCAAAACTGGAGACGAGGTAAACTTTGGTCTCAGTGTCTTGGTTGCTTCTCACATACAATTTATAAATAAAGAGAAATGTAATCTGTCCACAACCGAGCTGACCACAGCGCCACAGAGTCAGACGGAAATTCAAATTATTTTTGACATCATGAACGTACAAGCCAAAATCCAAAACAATTGCATAAGCAGCAGCAGGAGGAATGTTTATCCCTGTTAGCTGGTACAAATCAAAAGCACAATAACAGCCAAACATATGAAGCTGTTGCTGTGTCCAGTCTTTGGGATTACATCTCCACATTTGTGTACGAGGTTGTTGCTTTTATTTAACAGCAATTCACAACCCAAACTTTCAAACCCTTCGGAAGTCTGTAATGCTACGTCAGCTGTGTAAACTTGAAAAGTTGACTTTGCAAACTCCATTTCTTGATTCATTCTAAAATGTCCTTTTTGCCCGTGTTCACAGATAAATAAATAAAAAAAGACTTTGAAATGAACAAATACACTCTCCTCTGCTATTACAGAGCTATAAATACAGATTCCAGTGTTTCATGGCCTGAACTTTATTGGAAAATCCATTCCCGTCTTTTCACATACCTAATTTGATAAATTACGAGCAATTCCGTAGAAAAAGTCAAATCAATATGACAAAGTCAAGTACATTGTAAGCAACACATCTTTTTTTTTTCTACCCCTGCTTCTGAATATATAAAATATATGTTTACTGTGCACAGTATAAATAAAATTCACCATAAGTGGTTGTGCCAGGTCATGGATGCTGGCACACTCGTTTGGCCCTGGACGTCCTTAATTCCTTCTGTCAGGCAGTAATCAGGTCTGTTTCACATAACGGGCCATTAGTTTAAAGAGCAAATCTGCTTTCGGCGCTGCTGACAATGGACAAAGTGTGTGTGTGTGTGTGTGTGTGTGTGTGTGTGTGTGTGTGTGTGTGTGTGTGTGTGTGTGTGTGCTGGGGCAGGAGGGAGGGGGGTGTCTCTGTATGCCAAACCTGACCTGGCAAGGCTAGGAGAGAGGGCTGGAGAGAGAGGGAGGGAGGGATGGAGATGTGGAAATAGAGAAGGAGTTGCAAGAAAAGAAAGAGGGATGTTGTGATGGATGGCACAGCCGCGCTCATCGGATCCACTCGAGTAAAATGAGGCTGACAGGTCAGAGTGTGCCCTGAAGATGTTTCCATTTTAACTCCATTCAAATCTGTAATCACTGCCCTCCAAATGAACCCTGTTGCTACACGGAGTAAAAAGAAAAAAATATAAAGATATGAAACTTTAAAAAAAAGGGAAGTGGCTTGTATCTGCCTCGCCCCCGGTGGCCACGGACTTGGAGACGGCGTGTCAGGCTCTCCCCTCGGCGTCTTCTTCACAGTCATGTCGTAACCAACTCGAGGGTTTGTTTCAAAATAAGAGGACGCGGTAGACAAGTGCTGACAAGAAGATGACAACTCTATGCTGTCACCCACCTGCCCAGCGGAGGCTCGAGGAGATGTCACCGTATCATTTGATCGGCCTTCACCAACACAGTCCAGCGAGCAGATAATTGGAAACACAGCGGGCCAAAAGTTACACAAATACCTAGCATTGCAGTCTCGCAGAGCTGAGAGTGTAAGTAAATTCTCTCAAGTGAGAAGGGCAGCTTTGTTTCGAATAAGTATTTTCTGTGCATCCCAGTCTGGCAGAGAGGAAGAGTGGAAGGGGGTGGGGGGGTTTAGGCCAAACACCACTCCTTACCCTAATAGCTTAAGACACAGCCAGCATTTGCTTTCATCTCTCAGGGGGAGCACTGACACAAACGATTTTCGTTCCTCGCCGGGCCCCCCCCTTCCTCCATTTGCCGATGCACACATAAGCGCTTCTCTTGTTGATTCATTTTCTTTTCTGGAATACACTGCTGTCAGAAAAACAAGAGAGAGAGAGGGGAAAAAAAAAAAATGCTCTAAAGATAAATGAAAAAAGCATGGAAACACTGTTAAGAGGCGGCTTAATATCATATCTCAGCGCAGGCTCAGTGAAAAACGATGAGGGGCACAGGGCTTTTTTAATGAGGCAGCTCATTAATGCAAAAAAAAAAAAAAACTACATTGCTTAGTTTGAACATACAACTGGAAACATAATATTTATCAAAGCGCAGATTAAGTGAGGAAAGCTGTGGGTGAAATTGTTTCCCATTTATAATCATTTACACGTCATGCTCTCTTTGTTTCTGGGCTCTTTCAAAGTATTGACGTCAGGAACATGCTTTTTTTTTAAAAAAATCCATGTTTTATTTTACCTTCCAGAACGACCATTTGCGGCCCACGCCGTGCTTTCCGGAAGCCCTCACGTCCTCCACCCCGTCGGGCTCAGTCAGCAGAGGGCCCCCACCCACTCTCAAAAACACATCCTCCCTCCCCTCCAACCGGCGACATGGCATTTGCACTGCTGAGGAGAATGTGAGCTAATGAAAGTGTAAAGCCTGTGGTCACTAGAGTATAAAATTCACATTTGGCCAAGACCGGCTGTGCAATCTGATATTATGAGCCCTGCCGCACAGAGAGCGAGGGCTTGAAATAGCACTCAAAAAAGACACAGCGAAGCAAACACAAGGAGAGGGACACACAGTTGAAGTGCGTTTTTTTTTTTGTGTGCAATGATTTCACGTTATCGTCAGCAGAAAACAGATTTCGGTTATTCTTGTTCACCTCTGTGGCGGATTAGCTGACGGAGAAACATCTGACCTCCCATAACGATGTGGAGTTAAAAAAAAAAAGTCAAAATGAAGGCTCTGACAGAAACCTCATCCAGGTGGCTCAGAATTTGTCTAAAAGAAGAGATGAGCAGGAAGCAAGGTACTGTACCGCCGCCATCTTGTTTCTTGTGTACACAGAGCAGACGCTTGCCCTTATTAAATGGAGGTTTGTTGCCGATAGAAATGAGGTCAGGGGCGGCGTAAAAAAAAAAAAAAAAAAGTGACGCAGAAACGGAGCCGGAAAATACGCCTCTCTCTGCTGTGACAAAACAGACAGAACTTTGGAGTGGGTTTTATGTACAATTAAAGAACTATCTCATTAGATATCTGTTGTACCTAAAAGTTTATTACCTCACACGCTCTCCAGGCGTTCATCTCTAATCATCTCCTCACTCAGCCGCACCGTTCTTCAAATTACATAAAAGTGTATGAGACAAAGCTCAAATTAAAATGACGCCAGGAGAAGTTTTGGCAGAAAGCGCGGGGTCTTTTTTTGTTGAAACAGTAGCTCCGCTTCATCCAGGTCAAAAGTTCACTCACATTAAAGCCGGTTGACCTATTTTCCTCTTGCTGAAACTTGGGAATCCATCTTTGCTCAGTTTGTCCTCTAGCCTCTGTCCACTCAAATTAATCACTCTTGTTTTCATTTGAGCCGAAAAAACCACAGCCTTTCATTAATGTAAAGGAGCTGATGGGATCATTATTATTGAATTATAACTGCTGTTAACTCCACTATTAATAAATAATAGTCACATATTATTTTACCTTTATATCTCCACCAACTCGTGATTACTTCTACTTTACTGTACACTGCTGTTTCTATATTATATATATTAATACAACTCATTGGACCATTCTTACCGTTAAAAAAAACAAAAAAACACCTCCTCCATTCTGCCCTCATGTACCTCTAAGCATGTATGTGTTGTTTGTATGTTTGCTCACCTAATAATGTTGTATTATTTCGTATATATTTATTAGCATGAATATATCCCGTGTTATTCCTTGCATGCTTTGATTATGAATTATTAATTGTACTCACTTTAAAATCCCCTCTTTATTATTCGTATGCATGCTTTCGACTGATTCAATGACTGTATTCTTTCAGTAACTCAGGTTTTATTCTTGTATTCCTTTTTACAATGACTACGGAAAATCCGTTCATGAAGACGAATGTTAAAGAATCACCCCAAAAACTGGGATTCTGGCATTTACATGGCACTTTGGTCCAAAATGATGTAGAAACGAGGGTCAGTCCAAAGTTACAATAAGTGCAGCAACACAACGTGAAAGATAAAGAGAAGTATGTATGTAAGTGAATATATAATAAAAGTACAGTAGTTTATATAGTGCTGCTATAAGTTGCTTCGTAAAAATTGTGCAAATCATCCACGGTTTCCAAAAACAATTTGAAATGTGAATTTGTTGGTCCAGAGAAGTGTGCAGCGTTTCTGAATGTTTTTGATATCTGTCTTTCTCATTCTAACTTCATATGTAGCTGCGGTGATGAATTGTGTTTGCAGACAGTAATTTCCGGAAGTGTTCCTGAGTCCATGTAGTAACATCCTTAATACAATCGTCAGTTTTTTTAATGCAATGCTGCCTGAAGGGTCAAAGGTCACAGCCTTTTTTTACATTATTATTTTTTTTATCATTATTGTTGCTCATTCAAACTTTAACGTGTTAACAGTGTACTTAAACAGATGTGTGAAGGTTCAAATGTAAATCATACACAAGTCTGTACTTTAAATTAAGGACTTTTTTCTGTAATAGAGTTTTTTGAATTTGTGGTAAGGGCTACTCGTTATTTTTTTATGGATCTTTATAGAATATGGATGTTTATAGAATATGTACTATATTTGATCATGCAGTCGCACAAATTTTCATCGGAAACTATATGGATATTGTATTTGTTATTATTGTTATTTACTCAAATTAGGCAGTGCATATTAAATAAAAACCTTGCGTTGATCAAAACCCTTACCTGGAGCGCAGACCTCCACTCTAACACAGTGCTGACTGCGGGAAGAGCGCTTTGGCACTTTGAATTCCACCGTTTTCTCAGGCTATCATGATGATTCATCGTTAGTCACCATCATCAGTCACAACCGCGGGTCTGCGTTTCAGTCGTTCTCTCAGAGGATTGAGAGGTTGATAAAAGATAGGGTCAAAAGTCGGGTAAGCACGCCGCTTGTTTTTCCTGCAGCAGAGCAGAATCTGTGCAGGGCGAGCCGGCGGAGCATCGTGAAGAAGAGCCGAGCTGGCAATTATAATCAGGCGGGAGCAGAAATTACAGCCATACCTATGTGATTGCACACTATCGCGTTTCAGCAGGGCCGGGTTAATACAGCTTGGAAAATACAAGCTCTGCTGGCCCATAGTATGAATGAATATAAGTGTATTATATTCTACTTACACACACTCAGCTGTACATATGATACACAGAGGACAGGAACTTTTTTTGTTTTTTTATCAAGTTCACTCAGGGTGTATGTAGGGCAGAGTGTGCCAGAGAGTGCAGTGGCCCTTCAGCTATAGGCCATTATTATTATGGGGATGCCTCTTTCTCTCTACTCTGTGCAGCGCCGTACCACCTCCCGTACTTTTTATATAACCCGGTAAAGCTGTGTTTGTGTGCGTGTCTCAGGTGGACTGTCATTCCGGGTGTTCAGCCTCGTCCACTGTGTTGAGCTCAAATTATTATGCTATGAAGAGCACAGAGAGGATCGAGGATACACCGAGTTGGTCAGCTGTAGGAAAACACATGTGCAGTGTATATAGATATATAGAGTATTTAACTTCAGGTTCAAGTCATTAAATGTTAGCTTACTTTAGTTTGTGTAAAATAATTTATAGCTGTAACATATATCACATCAATTAAATATAATTACTTAAAAAGCTGAAAAGAAAATGTATTGTGGCACTGGTTTAAAATGTCAGTATACATTTACTTTCTATGTCTAATCAGGAACATAATTTAACATTTATTTTCTGTAATTTTTAAATGTGGAATAATTTCTACATGTATTATGTTATTTGTCAGTATGAAACAATGCGATGAAATTATAGAAAGTGCAGGAACAGTGGTAAAAATATTTATCTTTTTTTAACTATTTTTTTTCTGTCAAATAAAACAATTATTGAATGTCTGTATTTCATTTATGTTTGTGTTTGTTTTTGGTGATGACTTTTAAATGAATCTGTCAGGATAAAATAAACACAGCGTATCTTGTAGACATGTATAATGTTTTCAGCTGTTTCATATTTTAACTGATAAATTCCATGAAGTAGAATCAAAATCATGCTGTCTCATTGCATTTATTGTCCTTATAATTATCCCCTGATTCTACTATTAATTTCCATTTAAATATATTAAAGTATACTAAACCTAACAAAACTTTCCTCACAAATATAAACAGTTAACAGATATTGCGATATAAAAACATGGCTTTTATCGTATTATTACAATATTTATTATTAGTATTTTTTTTATTTCGGTTGCCTATGTGACCTCATGAGTGAGGATTCAAATGCAACTCTCAAATCTCAAATAAAACCTCACAAAAACTTGAAAAAGGAATGATTTTCATGACCTCTTGTTGCTTTGACATGACATATAGGAATACAGCATTGATCTGACATTTTCTAGAGTAAATGTAACTCATGTACTTGCGTGCACCAGACTGTCGTCTCACATTTATGTTCCGAGGCTAATGTAAAATAGTTTGAAATGGAAAAAGAAGACTACATATTTATATACTGCCGTTCTGCATCTGAGTGGGCAAGAGTGGCTGGTCACCGAGAGGTCACTCAGAGGAAGAGGGGGGAGGTGGATGGTGATGAACAAAGTTGTGTTCTGCTACTGAGACATATGCACACAAATCAAACTCACCTCTTGATGTATTTTAGTAACATTAAAGCAGTGAAGCTTTGGAAAGGGTTGAAAGGGTTGTGTGGGAAAAGGTAATACACTTTCACAGTGTCATGCGTATATAGCATTTCAGCAGGCAATTGCCAGAGAGAGCCGCTCTGCCCTTTTCCATTATGGCTTTAAGTCCACACTTCAATCGCAGGGCTGGAGTAGTATTTTCTCTGACACGGTGCCCCCCGGTGCTTTTCCATGTCCTGGCCTCGTACGGAGGGAAAGTTCACACTTTATACCAATGACAGCCTCAGGCTCTTAACCTTGTACAGAGGAGAAGAAGGATTCAACAGGTGGACACCTTGGACTTCTTTAATTTGCCTTTGGTATTTCCCCCACACCCCCATCGGTGGTGGTGGGAGTGAAGTGTTAGAGGAGCACTGATCTGAAATTGTGTGGAATGTGGTGTGGAAGGAAACTTGACAGCTTTCCATCCAGTAAATCATCACATATGCAGTGGTTTGTTACACGTACTCATGCCTGTACAGAGTCAAGTTTGAAATTTACGATCGTTGTACATGTTCAGTAAAGTCCTCATGTACGAATACTCTCAAATCAGTGCACTTTAATGTAACTGAACTGGACATTTTCACAAGAGCGACAACTAAAGTTGTAAAATACAAAACAAAGAAATGCAAAGTGCTAAAAAAAAATTTCTAAATTTCTAAATAAAATGTATGTAATATAAACATATATAAACAATCAAAATTAAGTTTTGTTGTGAAATAAATACATTTGGTACCAAACTTAAAATACAGTGTTATTCAATGCTAATCATTAAATTATATAGATATATATAATATATATATATATCTAGATAATATATATATATATATATATATATTATTTTCTCTGTTACTTCTTTCTTTTTTTTTTTATTTAAAAAAAACCTTAACAAAAAAAAATAACAAACTTCAATTCTTATGTAATTTGCAAATGCATTAAATTAAACTGTATAAATGTCAATGCTTAAATAACTGAAATTTAGGTTTTATTGCGAAATACGAAAATGCAAAATACGACTTGCATTTTATTGCAACTTGTTAGTTTGAATTTTGTTTTATTATATATAATACATTAAATAAAATATATATATAGATAGCTAATTGAATTGCATACATTTAAATGTGTAAATACTAAAAAAAATTGTTTTATTGTAAAAAAAAAAAGTTGAACTGTAAAAAAATTCTGAATAAAAATATCTATCTAAATCTACACATGTATATTTCAGTTCAAATATAACATTAAATACATGTCTCCATATGATAAGGTGAGTTTTACTGTGATAAAAGTCTCCCTCAATTAAAACCAGGAATGTACTTTAATTTAATATAAATTAATATTAAATTAAATAAAATTAGTGCAGTGGTTCTTAAACTTTTTCTGGCCCTTGTCCTCACATCAGAAGCACCCACCCCCCAAGCAAAGCAAATGACTTATGATGACTTATAGAGAAATCACTTACTATGAACTTTTAGTAAGTTGTAAGTGGATTCAAGCCTGTGCATTAGCCTGAAACATAAAAGCAAATATGTCAAGATCACACAAATTCCATGCAGCACACACAGTGCAGACACCCCGTGTCATGGATTAATATTGACAGGTTCAATTAGTCTGACTAATAGTATGATTGGATGTGTGGCCTTGCTGGAGGTTGAGCGAGCGGGTTTTCCATCGGCGCCCGGTTTGTACGGTGGACGGCACACTCGCTCCACATTAGATCAGCAGAGGCCTAATGGCTGCTCTCGGGATGTGACACAACTGTGGCAGTGTGTGGGAAGTGCAGACGAGCTGACCGAGCACTCACCTCTCTCTGAATGCTTTATTTATTTATTTCCGCTCTTGGATTAAAGCGCTTTTGTGGAGCTAACCTACATAATGGTGCTGTGGTGAGCTTGACGACCAGACTTCTTGATACAGATATGACGGTGTTTAGAAATGAAGACAATGGATGCTCAATCAGTCCCACTGGCCCAAGATCATTACCCAAATATCACACAGACTCTTGATTGAGCTGTATTGAGTTTAGCCGCTCAAGCACATTATGCTATATTGAATAACCTGGTGGCCTAATCAAAACAAAATTATTTCCATATCATAAGCTGGGACGGCCAGAGACAATTGGAGTCATCATTCTCTTGGTTTGTTTATATTAGGCGGTCAGGTTGTCTTTTTTTAAACAGCTCTACAGACGTGAATATTAGTATTTCATACAGTCATAATGAAGATATTTAATCACTTGCAATTATGTGCTCTTGACATAGTCAAGTATAAGGACTTAATATAGAAGTAGAGTACTTATGTGAATGTTAAGTGTCGGCAGGCTCATAGTGTCTCTAGAGTGGGCATTGCTCACAGGCATGTACGCTTGCTTCATATTGGATTTGAACCCTCTTACATACAGTTTGACATAATAACAACAAACAGCAAAACAAATACTCCAAACATGACAACAGACGTCATGAATAAGTGGCCACTGGCTGGTGTAATCAGTTGAGATCAGGCAGCGGTATATATATATATATATATATATGATATAGCACTAGTTGGGTGCATTGCATGCATTTTGAAAAAAGTTTTAATATAAAAAAAAATGGCTGCATACTCAAAACCAGTCATATTCTTTCTCTATCTTTATTATTTCTGTTTTTGTTTTTAATGAGGTAAAGTTTACGTTTAGGTTTTAGGTATCCATATCCATGGGTGTATATTATTAAAGATATGCATATATGCAAATAGTTTCCTACAAAATTACTCACGATAATATCCGTTGATGCCAATGCTCCATCCAAAACAAATCATTCTACTACATCTCTCACCATTATTATTTTTTTCATTGTTGATTTTAAATGTGTATACTTATGTGTATGCATACATACATGGGTGCACTCAATATTTACAATTTTAGCTGCTCTGAGCTGCTATCCAAATAAGGGCAAGATGTCATTTTGCGGAAATATTGATACACAAGATGAATGCTGGCTAAATCTTATTGGCCATTGGATTTGTGTCATAGGTGTCATGTTCCTGCTCTTATTATCTTTTAAATAACTTGTTTCAACTTATTTTATAAGCTTGGTTTTATAATCTGACCCTTTGTCTTTTATTTCCGAACTCCCTTTAATCATTGCCGTGTGCTCTTAGAGCTCTCACCTTCTTTTTTTATGTATACTTCTGTCAGACTTGGCTTTAAAAATGCTCGTGTTGCTCGACTATATTTATTTGACAGCTACACAATGACTCTTACATAATAATCCGATCAGATTTTTAAAATATATTGCATTGTTACAGGGTTTGTCGTAGTTACATTAGCATCACCTCAGATAGCTACGACTCTGCTTACACATTAATTCATTAATAATAATAATAATTCTATGCTCCATCATTAATATAATATAGTAGTAATATGACACCTTTATAAGGAGTCATTGTGTATTACTTTTGATACTAGTACATTTTACTATACTTCTGTATTATTGCTTAAAGGGACAGTATGTTGAATTTAGTGGTTAGTGGTGAAATTGCAGATCGCAGCCGACTGAATATGCCTTGCCTCACTCTCTACCTTTTCCATTATGTAGGTAAAATGATGCTGTGCACAAAACTATCTAAACTGAAGTCTATCTAAAGCCAGTGTTTAGTTTGTCTATTCTGGGCTACTGTATATCTAAAGCCAGTGTTTAGTTTGTCTATTCTGGGCTACTGTAGAAAAATGGACTCCAGTGAAGAGGACCTATGACGTCTGTAGATATGAAAGACTCATTTTAAGGTTAAAACATTATGATTCTTATTTTTAGGTGATTATACACTAATGAAATGCATATTATTATTAGCTTAGCTTGTATATATTTTTATATTTATCTATTTTTTTATTTTATATTTTTTACATCTTCACTTATATTTTGTGTTTTATACTTCATGTTTAGTGCTGTTTGCACCGGGATAGAGGGAAACGCAATTTCAATTCTCTGTATGTCCTGTACATATAGTAGTATTGATAATAAAGTTGACTTGACATGTTTTTGACCTTTTACTTGAATGGAGTATCTGAACATTACTTCCCTCACTGCTGTTCTTTCTCCAGCCAGACTTCATTCTTTTTGCAGTGTGGTGTTGCTACTTTCACACACATGTGTGCATACATGCTGCTCAGTGAACGTATTCCTAACACGTTTCAAAGAGAATACCGTCAGTCCAAATGAATTCAATCAGACAGCCTTAAGTGGGAGAAAAGCAGCACATAATGATATCATGAGAACACACCGTGGCCTGGTTTAGTTATTGCTCTGTGGTCGTTGACAGCATTAGCGGGTGAAAGGTTCGCAGTCTGTTTCAGAGGCGGGGCCTGAGGTATTACGCCTTTAATGCTCTCAGAGGAGATGAAGAAGGCGCGGGGGAATAGGGACAGTTTTCACATAGAAAAATAGAAAAAAACCACAGAAAATAGTTCCCTGTGGAAAATCTGTACCGTAATGTAGGACTGCATGTTCTGATTGATGGGCCTGATTTAAAGGCACACTCACTGCCCTGCTGATGGCAGCACTGTCCCAGTCAAACGCCCACATGCAAAAAGCAGGGCAAACACAGACTACTCTATTAGGTTCTGCAATAACTGGGATTGTGTTTGCGCTGGCTCATGGCGCGGAAAAAGTATTTTTGTGACATCGAAAGTGGATGATTGCACAGCAGACGTATTTTGAGTGTGTTTGAAGAGGCATAAACATCACGGAATGGACAAAAACTGGCTATGAATGAAGTATAAAACAGAAAGAAATCAGTGAAGTGGACGAAAAAAGAGCTGAAGCATCATGACAGACTTCATCTCAACAGGTACGCCATAGCTGCGGGAAGAGTTCAGAAGCAAAACAAAGTTCAGCGTGGCCGACATTGTGCCGTCGCATTCAGTCCATCCTCCGCCACGGCCGCCATGATGAACTCCAGATGAACTCGCTTGTATCTGTGGGAGCTGAGCGGAGCAGGCCATGTGATTGGATGAGACTAGCGCTCCATATTTGGAAGATTACTAAAGCCAGGTTTGGGCAACCATCGCCGCCCCCCCACGTGTGAGAACAACCTAATCGCTCCACAGGCTTTTTAATTATCTCGTAATATCTGATGTGTCTCGCTGCCACAGTCTGGGAGATGAAAGGCCCAGAAAACAGGAGGCTTCTGGATGTGTTTTCTTTTTCTTCACTGTAAATCCTGTATCATGTTTAGAATGATGCTGTTCGAGACATGTGAGGCTGATTACGGGGAATTATGACAAAATCTCCTCTGAATAAAAATTAAATCAATGAATGAATAAATTATATATGCGTGTATGTATATTGTATTGCATGTTGTTCTGCATATTCATTCAGATGTACAGATGATATTCAGACTGTTAATTATTCTCAAATATAATTGTAATAAATTTAATCACCCAAACTGTGTTTAAATGAAGTTAAACGGAATAAAAATGAATAAATAATAGGTACATTTTTCCCAGGTGCCTCTATTGTATATTCTATGTATGAATGAATAATACTTTATAAATTATTAAGGGCATACAAGGAACAGATAACCTTTATATTAATGTCTTTATTCTTTTTTTATTACATTTATATTTTGAATTGATTTGTCCAATGTTAACATTAAATTCTAAAATGTCAGTTTCAAATGATTAAATAAAAATATATGAAGATTTTTATTTTTTTATTTTTTATTTCTCACTGGTGACTTATTTAGTGTATTTAAAACAGTATCGGTAAATTCAATAAAACAAGACATTATTATCAATAAAGATGAAACACCACACACACAGGACATGTATATATATATATAGATATATAATATATATATAAATATATTATATATAATATATATTATATAAAATAATATTCTCCCTTTTGGCTGTTGTGTTCTTTGTACTCGCTTCACTCTTGTTCTGTAACCACTACAACACAATACAAAAATAATTTATAGTACTTATATAACATATGTAAAGGGATTGTATTATATATTCTAATGTGTATATAATATATATTATATAGTCTAATATATGTTATTACATTTAAAATGTATAATGCGTGGATATAACATATATTTTACATTTCAAATTCAACATATTTTAGATTTAGATTTAGAACCAGCATGCACCTCTCCAAACACGCTCTACAAAGTTATTTCAGGTCAGCGTGAACTGTGATTCATCCCGTTTCACAGATTAGACAAACAGCTCATCCTAAAAACCTCCTGACCTCGTAGCCAAAATGACAGACTCATCAGGGTTCGCGGGGAGTTTAGCGACACTGCTGCAGATTTCCGTGATAGCGTCGGCGATGCTGGCGGTTCTGATGATGATGATGGTGGTGATGATGATGCGGAGGCGGAACAGTCGGACTGGAAGTTGCAGCTCCCTCCTCTTGCCACACTAACCCCTGTCTGAACTCATGATGTGTCTGTCCTACAGGCCTTTTCTTCACCCCCACACTGTCACATGCTTTTTTTTTTTTTTTTAATTGTCTGTCCCACCAAGCTTTCACCCCCCACGGCTGTCCAGTCTCCCCCGACCACAATGTTTGCATTTGCAAATGGTTGCCGTGATTGTCTTCATTTTTAACCTTCCACCTTCTCCCTTCTGTCTCCACTGATTCGTGCATTCCCCTCGGAGCAAAGAGTTGACTTGAGAAACGTTTGAGGGAAGATTACGACATGTATTTCTGTGAATGGTAGAATTGTGCTGCTGCCGGGAAAAATCTCCATTTTTCTTCCTTTATTAATACTCTTCATTTCATATTCTTTTCTACTATTTATCATACAAATTTGTGGAAATTTGTCTCAATCTTGTGAATGGAGTCAGAGAAAATCGACCCGTGTTTAGACTGCCAACTGTACGTCAGTTTGATTTGTGTCCTGGAGTTTGATCCAGCTCTCAAAATGAAACTTACGCCCTTGAGTACAGTCTAATCAGTGCCTTTAACTCTGATTGAGCTCCGTTGGACCGCTGCACTGACGGCTCCGGCCAGACTCGGTGGTGGCGCAATAACCTCACATTGGAGCCGCTCTCCTGATTGGGCCTTTTAGGTCTGTTTCTCTTAAGCAGGGTTTAGCACGAGGCAACAGCTGGCACAAGTTTATAGATGGAGGCCGTTGGTGAGAAGGGAGCGGGGAGGTTTTTTTTTCCCCCCCTTCATTTTTTTTCTTTTTTTCAGATAATCCCAACACCCTGACCCTTGAACGAAGCCTCTGGGCACAGTCGTGGGCGACGTTGGGGATTGAGCACAAGAAATTACAGCAGTGGGGTGGGATCAAGCTTCTTAAAGCTTCCACAACTGTGATGTCGGTAATGGAAGTGTTCCCTTTAATAACTTTCCCTTTTCTTTCTTTGCAGGTCTTTTTCTTCCTGTCCATGGATTCAGACTGGTTTCTACTGTACACATAAATAGAATTTCAAAAATCTTAAATATATATTTTGCAGAAATGTGGTTTGCAGGATGGTGAACTCTGACCTTGGCCGACTGTGAAGATTTGTGATATATGAACATTTTCTACAGTTTTTAAAACATATTCCTATTTAATCATTTATGTTTCTATTTTTCTCATCTTTATCTGACAAATAAACTATTAATTCATTGACTCTTTGTGTTAATTATTAAAATAATTAAATCATAAACTGTGTCCTGAACTTAATGACAACACAATTACATCTCTTACCCCCAAATAAGTAAATAAATGAATAATTGTACACTCTAAAAATCACTGGGTTAAAACTGGAAACAACCCACAGCTTCTATGTAAAGTTCAGATTGTTTTTAGTGCATATGATAATTATAAATGACATTTTGAGTGCAAAACATGATGACAAAGTCCATGTGCATTCATACAAACATGTACATTGAAATATAAAATTAAGGTCAAATTAAAGTGAAATGAAAATTTAAAATATATGTAAAGTTATATAAAACACATCAGTTAATTCTAATTTAACATAACTTTAAATAATTTTATTTGATTTTGAAAATGTTGATTTACAGTATTGATTTTAATTCATTTTAGTTTGAATTACTTTCATCAGTGTCATTTCATAATTAATTTTTTTTTTTTTTACAGAAAAGTCTTAGAGTCAACTTAGACCTGGTAATATTTATACTAATAAACTAACATTTAATAAAGATCAACTTTGACTTTCAAGGAATATTTAATGTGTTTTCCATACACATGAAAGTACTTCAATAGTTAATTTGTTGTTTTTGCCAGGAATGTTAACTTTTATTTGGATTTAATTGTTTATACATTTTTCAGACGTTTATAATTCCTCCTTTCCTCAAACTTTCGTGACTTCACTCACTCTCAGACTTTGGGCACAGCAGGAAATATGATAGACACATGTAGACGATCAGCCATCACATGCCTTCATAACTCGCATTCTAACTTTTTGTTTGTTTGTTTGTTCAATTTTTTCTGAATTCATTAGAATCTGCTCGAAAATCGTCCAAACCTTTGGGTGCATGGCTCATTCTTTCAAAAGAGCAGTTTTGAGCTATATACTCCACACAGATCTGCAAAGCTTTCAAAAATAAAAATAAAAATAAGAATGTTTACTTCAGTTTATGGGGGATATATTGAAGAAATCTAAAAGAAATGCAATGAAAAAAGTGATCAGAAGTCATTTCTGTTAATGTTTATGTTCCACGAGCTCTTAAAACAACTGTTCTCGCCCCAGTTCCCAAGTAAAACAACTCTGACATCTGTGCCAGCACGGAGACTTTTTCAAGACTAAAACAACATACAAGCTCTCTCATGTGAGATTAACAGCCCAAATATGTCCCTGCTGCATCCGATACTACTTTTTCTTCTTACATTTGTCCCTTTTATCAATAATAAATCAGTGCAATCGGACAAATGGAACGATTCTTTTAGGACATTTCTACGACTGTATTTTTAGCTGCAGCTTTTTATTCTCACGCATTATTTACTCGATAGGAGCCGAGCATCGCCTGCGGCTATTAGAGGAGCATGTGAAGCACAAAATGCTCAGAGATTACGTTTGTATACCTTCCATTTCTAACACACGTGCTTCTCACTATATGTGGAATGCTTTCTCCTGCCAATGTTGTGTATTTCTCCATCTGTTTCTTTTATGTTGGATCTTTGAGTCCAGCCAGTGGGATGGCAGATGGAGGCATCACAGCAGACCCCTTATTAATACTTAATACCATGAAACATTGCTCATGCATCCTTTTAAACGGTTCAAAAGGCACAAAAATGGGATGATTTCATTTTGTTAGTACTTTGAACCCAGTCTGGCCATGAATAGAATATTTCTGAGATGCCTTCTCCATCATTTACAAATGCTCTGCTGAGCTTTCTCTTTTTTGCTTTGCATATTACTGATGAAAACAAAAAAAAAAAACAAAAAAAAAAACCACATTTGTACATAAACCACAGATGAATACAAAAATAAAATGAAATAAAATAAAAAAACGTCCCAAAATAGCAAAGATTCAATAAGCCAAATCAAATGTGGCTCACTCCTCCAACAAATGTCTCTGTGATGGAAAATTATCAAAGTGTCTCAGTGGTCCTCGTGGGCCCTGTCTAGCCTGGAACCTGTCAATCAGTCTGTGAATAAACACCAGGACAGTCTAACTGGAGTAACTGGGACACATCGCCTCAACCCAATAGTGTTTGCATCGTGGGAATGACAGCTCTTTGCAAAGTATCAGAAAAAATATAAATCTTTGATCATGTGTAGACTCCAGCTCTGGGAATGACCAGTAGGGATGCTGTTGTCTGCAAAATCCACACATACACACACACACACACACACACACACACACACACACACACACACACACACACTCCTAGTACCTTTAATCTCGTTTTACTACTCTCCAGTCTGGTCCTATTAGGTCCTAGCCAGAAAGAAAAAAGCTCAGAAGGGGACAAACTGCAGCCCTGTGGACCCCTTGGCTCTGTTAAGCACTCTAAAAAACTCATCTTTTTTAGTCTCTCCCTCCTCTGTCTCGCTCTCTGTGCCTCTTCAGTCCCAGGCCCCATAATGCCACATCAATACCGCAGTAGGGAGGAGGCACCACACTAATGTAAACACACAGGTCGACCTCGTTTTGCTCCCCGTGGCCGACGCCAGAGAAGAAAATGCAGCACAAAGGAGGGATGAAAAAGGTGAGACATGTCATCCCGATTAGATTTAATAACAGAGAAGGAGGGAAGAAAAAAAAAAAAGAAAAAAACAACAACAGCCGGGTAGAAGGATGGAAAGGCAGTTTAAACAGGATTGCTGGATGCTGTGCAGATGTCACTAAAATGGCAGCATGGGCATAAGTCAGGCATTAAGAATGGCCACCCTCTGAATGGCTCCTGTATGTTGGGGCCTGTGAGAGAGCCGAACAGGACCAGCGGGTAGCCGGGTGCGCCTCTGGGGGCCTTAATCCTCCACAGTCTGAGTGGGAAAGGCAGGAGGAATTGAATTTTTCACAGTTGTTACTATGGCGGTGGGAACCTGCTGCTGCTCTTTCTGCGAGTCATAAAGTATTCAGTCAGCGCTCCTCTGCTGTTTGACACTTTTTTTCTCCCCCTGTGTACTTTTACCCCGGACTGAAAGACTCGCTGTTTTTCATACAACGCAGCAAAAAGGTCTCCAACTGTGACATGCGAACCCCTTTCAAATGTCGGACCATCACTGGGAACGGTCACTCTCAAGTTCAAGGTAAAGTATTATTATACCAGCAGGTCCAAATGAGAGTTTCAGTTGAAGAATCATTAAATAAATCCTCCAGCCTTAAAGCCTCTGGACATAGTAAAAATGCATATATTATATCAAAGCAAAATCTCATTAAGTATCCACAGATATTGGTGTTAATAACTGTAAAACCTGATTCAAGAGAGCTCATTTTGCTGTTAAGTCAAGATAGGATTGCTGGCATGGAAACTAAGCAATGACCTGCTGTGGACAGGGGAGCAGCAAATGTATTTTAGCCACCTTAAGTGTATACTATATTTAGAATATTTTTCACTGCTGTGCTGTTAGACAGACCTTTCTGATCCCCTTAAAGCCATCAGACGAGACTAAAGCTAGTGTGGATTTGAGTTCCCATTGGCTTTAAACAATGGGTATAAGGTTTTTTGATGTAGCAATCAAAGCTTGGCAAAGTTTCGGCAACTAGAAGGACTCAGGCCTAATTAAACAAACAAAAGAATACAATGTTGTGGTCAAAATTTGATTTTTTGTCACTTGTAGCAGTGTAAGAAGCTGAAAACAACACTAAAAGCCCACATTCTCACATGACCTGAAGAGTGTTAAGCGAGCTTGCTGGAAATGAAATCTAAGCATATGGTGTTGTGGTTATCAAACTACTAATAGCTCATGGGAGATCCTCCTACTCTTTGTTGACAGTTATGCAAGTTATTATGCTGTGAAATTAATAAGAAAGTCTCAACTAAACGAGCACAAGGCTTTTGTTCTAGCCTGAAGGTGATATTTTGTTTGTGACTGTCTCGTTTCCTGGTGGGTGAAGTGGATGACTAATGTTTCCATCATCAGTAAATTAGACTTTACACAACAGCTTCTTGTACACTGAGACGCTGCATTTTTTTCTCTCTCTGTTTGGCGCACAGCATGTATGAAAGGCTGAAACTGCCAAAATGAAAAAAAAAAGACTTAAAAAATAAATTAATATGCCATTAACAGCACCAAAAATATTATAAATAAACCTAAACATTACTTAATTCATGAAACATAACACAAATTGATATTTCTGTTTTCATTTGCATCTGTTAAATATATTTATTTATGTACTGGTTGTGTACAGTGGAGGCCCGAATTCAAAACACATACTTCACAATGCTCATTTTGAGTATAAATAAACCAAAATCCCTTAATTTTCTCTTCCTGTAAAAAATATTTTTGATGAATATCAGGTTTACGTATAACTTAATTCAATCAAATGATACGACGAAAAATACAATAGACCCTCAGCTCGCACACCTTTTGTAATCGTAAACATTAGTATTTTTACGATTTAGTGTCCAGTTATGGACAGCTTCACACTTGTATTTATTACATTACTTATGATCAAAAACTAGTGTATCAATGTAACAACTTTGTTAACAGCCACTGTTTCCTTTGCTCTGCTTTCTTCTCTGTCAACATACTCTTTATTCTGTCGGCAATTAGCTAAGTCCATAAAGGCTGATGAGTACATTGCCAGCTCATCCAGCTCTGGTTCTGGCACGACATCAGCTCCGCTCCCCGTCAGCATTTCCCTCCACTGCAGACCTGAAAACGTCCTCTTCCTGTTGGTCCAAAAACAAACACTGAGCTTAGTGTCCGGGCAACAAACTGAGTTAACATCAGCTTTCGGCTGCTAAAGTTGGCAGCACTTTACTGTCCATCAGGAAACTCTGACACGGGACTCACACAGGAGACGTAAGCGCCACGGCATGGCTGCGCCGCATTTTAGCTCCATCCTCTGCCCTGCGTCAACTCACACCGGGCACGTGTTGGCAGCGTAACGGCAGTGTAGCGAGCCCGCCTTTTTACAGCTGACTTTGCTTCTCCGACATGGAGGAGATTATAAAAAGGATCTGTTGTATCATAAATTATTGTGTGTTGTTCCACTTCAACAATTAGTCTCTCATCGTTCATATTGAGACCCTTTGATCGATTGACTGCTCACCTGGTGCCACCGGTCATGACGTAACATTGATGTGAAGTTGTGATAAACTACATGAACTGCGTATTGTGTTTTATTTTGAAAGGGGCGGAAGTTTATTATGTTGATTCTGTGTCAGATTTCCTGTCTGGTGTGATCTGCTCTGTTGAGATTTACGTGGTTTAGCAACGGCTCGTGTCAAAAATAGAAATGCTACGGAATGTTCGTGCCGTGGCGTGGAGAGACGCTTCTAAGACACTCATGCGCGCCCTGTGTGAGCGCTCTGTCTAGACTGGCAGCGATCAGCTCCAGTGACCGTGGCACAGTCGGAGGACATCAGAGGTAAAACCAGAAAACATTTTCTCCATAAAATACAATTCAGTTTCACCAATGATGAGTAAAAAAACTTGTGACTGGTGGTGTGTGACTTAGTGCTGTAAAGCATTACATAATTATCATGGGTGATCGTACCTGTACCACCAAGTTACGTAGTGTTACAACAGATGTACTAATGACACACAGAATCACGTTAAAATCAGTTTTTACAGTAGGAAAGTTATCATGGACTTTGATGCCTGCTTAACATAAACATAAATGTGATTTTAAGGACAATCATAACTCAGGGTTGAGACACCAATGACAGTTTTAACTAGTCTGAATGAACTAGAAGTGATCAACTTGAGAATATGCTCTCAAATTGTCAGTTGTTCATGCTATTTTCTCCATTAATCCTGCTGCTGTCTGCACACAGTCTGAGTAACTGGAAACACAAGGACTTGCTCTCCTCCCCATAGAGCTACATAATCCATAAGACTTACTATGAATGCTTAAGTTTGTTTTGGCAGCATATTTTTCACCATGCTCGGGTTGTTCTTTTTTTATTTCAGTGCTACGTTATGTTGCACTCTGCTTCTTGTCAATCACCTGACACCCGTGAGAAAGGACAGGGAAAGGATACCGCGAAAACATTCAACCTTAGAAACATTAATGCTACATCCATATCGACATGTTTTTCTCCTGTTACACTCAGTTAGTATTCAGGCATTAAAAAAAGCACGAATAGCAAACTTTGTGAAATAATTGTAAACTGATGAGGACAAGAAATAAATAATTCGGCTTTTTCACAGGCACTTTGAAAAGGCGTTTGACATCCTGATGCAAAACTTGTTAGAAAAGTAAGAGCGTGTTATTGAAGGCATAATTTGATATTTTTATATTCAAGGATATTGACTGATTGATTCTTTTATTTTTCTTTCCCCCCACGTAGACTTCAGAAGGTCAAGTGATGTTATCGTTAAGAATAATTATCAGCGCAACTAAGCACACTTTGGATCATTTTCTCTCTGTCCCAGATTGTGTTTTGAAGTATGCAGTGCATCCCTCAGGGGTTATTAGTGTCGAGACTTGCAGAGCAGACAGAAAAGAAAAAAAAATAGAAGAGAGTAAAGGAGCTCCTCACCCATTGGCCTTGGTGTCTAGACACCAAGTTGGGGGCTAATCGAAGAGATCAAACAGATTTAACACATCGCTAGTACAGATCAAAGACCTACCAGCCCATATTTGGCATGGGGAGGATGGAGAAATGAATCTGGGACCCAATGTGAACAAGTGCAGGAACAATGAGCTGATGTATCCATGTGAAGAGGCACAAAATACAATTTATTTGATCATTTTTTTGTCTATTCGGTTAACTGCTTTGATTTCTGAACAGCAGAGAGGTGTTGAATGAGATAGTATGGTCCTATAATATATATATTATTATATATATATATATATATATATTATATATGCAAAATATCTCCCCTGCTGTGTGTGTGTGTTTATGGTTGGACTCCATGGCTTTGATACCAATCAGGCTGTCCAAACAGCCTGAGTCCTTCATCAACCTTTACTGCTCCTGCAATCAACGCGTAAATCAGACTTGAATGTAAAGAGAGCAATAAGCACTTAGTTTATGTCCGTGTGCGCACAAGGGAACAAGTTTAACTGCAAGTTTCAGTGGCAGGACTGATATTTGAATTCCCCTCACTCTCTGTGTAAGGAAATACAAACTATAATGACATCAGATAGGTACAAACTAGTCACAAATATTAACTGGCGTTTACAGCAGCCAGTAGTGAGTGTGCATTACATTACATAAGTGTCAGCATCTACCCTAAAGCTGCTGCTCCAGCTGCTGAGCTCAGCTTACACGGGACTCACACAGGAGACGTAACGGCTGTGCCGCGGTTTAGCTGCGTCCTTTGCCCGGCGCCAACTCACACCAAGCGCGTGTCAGCTGCGTAACTGCAGCGAAGCGAGCCGGCCGTATTCACGCGAGATCACGGGATCATGCGAGAATCCTGGACGTACGCGAGACCCCGCGATAAACTGTGTATAAAGAAAACAACAACAACGAACAGGTGACTTTGCTTCTCCGACGTGGAGGAGATTATAAAAAGCATCTGTTGTGTCATAAATGATTGTGTGTTGTTCCACTTCAACAATTAGTCTCTCATCGTCCATGTTGAGACCCTTTGATAGATCTTTGGTCACCTAGTAACATCGTATCATTGATGTGAAGTTGTGATAAGCTACATGAACTGCGTATTGTGTTTTATTTTAAAAGGGTGCGGAAGTTTATTACGTTGATTCTGTGTCGGATTTCCTGTCTGGTGCGCAGTACTCTGTTGAAATTTACAAGGTTTAGCAACGGCTCACGTCAAAAATAGAAATGCTACGGAATGCTCGCGCCGTGGTTCGGAGAGGCGCTTCTGAGACGCGCCCTGTGTGAGTGCTCTCATTGCGTAGACTGGCAGCTATCTGCTCTGGTGATAGCTATCTATAGTATCTATATATCTATAGTATCTACGCGGCCGTAACGCCTCTGGTGTGAGTGGGCCTTTAGTTCTGTCGTGTGCTAACACACGAATTAGTTAGCTGCAGTAAATTATCAGTTAGCTACTTTAGCTAAAGCTAAAGCATCTGTTGAACAGCAAAAGAGGACATCAGAGGGAAAAACAACAAATATATTCTGTATAAAATATGATCCAGTTTCGCCAAAATCACGACGAGGAGCCTAACCAACCTCAAATTTATGTATGAAACAAATATCAAAGTCATGTGTCTATGCCTCCACCAAAAATTCACAGAATACTGACTATAAACATGCATTAATGTGCAAAAAAAAGTCTTTCTGTTTGTGTTTATAGTAAAGAGGGAGTCCGTGAGTTCATATGTTGTTGTGATGACAAATGATCAGACAGTCAAAACTTACAGCAACCAGTACTTGTGATTTCAACTCTCTGTCCGTTACTCCCTGTGATGGAGTGTTGATGTCATTGATATAGTCACAGTAACACACACCGATGTTCACCAGCTGGTTTAAACCTGTTCAGCAGTGTGTTCAAAACTGTTGCAGGCGCTGTCACTGCAGACAACTTACAGGTAAAATGTAGATTTCTTCTTTCTGGTAAGTAAGGCAGGCTGTTAACGCCACTGGAAACTCAAATCCACAAAAGCTTTCTTACTATGTCACTTGTGTATTTAATAGTAAGCATTTTAAAAAGTATTAGGAGTTAGTTTCAGCTTATGCCAGAGCCGAAGAAAACTGACTTCACCACATTTAGTGTCATGAATAAATTAAAAACTGTCAAACATACCCATACACCTTCTGAATTCATGTTTCTCTCTTTTACCTACTCGCCAACTCGGGTTTGGTCGATATAGATCCTCAATTCACAGAGTGTGTTCTGACTCTTATCCTTGATCTTGTTCGGCATATGATGTCGACATTGAACATGAGAAACACGATTATTCACCTCTCCGTGTAAATGATCAAAACATTTCTGATCATCTGTGTGCAGCTCTGTCTCGAATCCTCAACACATCCACTGCTCATCTGAAGCATATGTTCTGATGCTTATTTTAAAAAGGCGTTTACATGCGCAGCTTAGATACTCCTGATCATAACTGGCACGGTGCATATGTAAATGGCCTCATTAAGTTTTTACTACAGTCCAGTATGAATATCACCCACACGGCAGGGAATACATCAAAGTGAATGGTGTGTGAACAGTATCCTTTTATTTTACAGCTACGATATTACCGCAGTTATTCTGGTGAGGATCATCGGTAAATCTGAGTATGTTTTTCATCTCTAACAGTTACTTGAGTTTTTTTTTTTTTTTTTATAAAGTTAGTCTGGAAGTTTCATTTTTGTTTGAGAAAAAGTTTCTGTTCTCGTCCATTACCACCTCTCTCTGTTAAGCGGAGGCTGTCCGCCTCCTTCCTTCCTTCCTGGTGTTTTCCACATTTTCCCCATCCCTTGAGTTTCTCGATGTATTGTCTGTCTCTCTGTTTGAGATTCTCTCCGGTTCCCTCTTGCCTGCCTGATTACCACACCTGCGCCTCATCAACCAATCAACCCCTGCTGCATAAAACAGCGGCTCGACCTTCCTCCTCTGCCCGATTGTTCGCTCTCCCTCGTGGTAACGGTGGCACAGTCTATGTCTGTGTTTTGTTTTGTAAGCCTTGCTCTTCTGAGATTTTTGGGACCTTTTTGACTAATTGTGTTTTTTGTTTTTTCCCTGTGCTTTAACAAAACCTCACCTGCCATCCTCCTTCCACATCCAGCTCTGTTTGTGTCTATGTCCGCACTCTAGGATACTAGCGGTCACCACCGGCCCTGCACCACCCTGGACACCCAACTACAGGCTGCACTGCATCTTTTAGGTTGTAAATAAACTAAATGAAATTCAGTTTCCAGAATTTCATTATTGCTTTTGCAGTTGTGCTAACAATATCCTGCGGTTATCAACTTAATTCTTCCTCTCCCTAAGGTTGGTCCCTCTCCACCAATCACCTGAACAGGAGTCTCTTCACACACATGCATACCAGAACAGGTATAAGTAAGAATGAAAAAAGAAAAGTAGTGATTTTAATGGTAGCGTCCTGCTTGTGTGTGCCTAACGTGTATTTATACATGACAGAGACACAAAGGGACTAGAAACAATACATTTTGTGTGTCTTTGTGGTCATGTGTTGCTTCAGTCACTGGACTGACTTTCCAATAAAAAGTTAAATCCTTTAACAGAGGCTCGGGCCTTCAGTTTCTGGTAGGCCTGTACAGTAATTAATCTATGTGTACTTATGTGCGGGTGAATAATTGTGAAACCCCCAAACGTAACACATTTCTTTCTAAGCATACAGTTTCCAGCCAGTCATTTCTCCAGCATATGACCTTGATGAAATACATGAAGACATACATGAAAACCAATAACTCTGTAATAGTATTTAAAGAGGTTTTTCTTATTAAAATTAAACACACTCAATTCTTAGCACCCATTCATTCTCAGCAGTGCCTCTCACTAAACCGTTTGCCTGTTTGGCGTTGTGTCTGTCACCAGGCCTTTAAATGATCCAATTACTCCGAGTCTGAAACATTTCCACTATTAAGACCACAGTAGGTAGGTTCTTTCCCCCCCTCGCTACACACTCACATCACCGACACCAACTCCGATCCACATCTGCTAAGACAGAAAGGGGCCAGACAAGGCCGCCCCATAGAACTTTGGGCTGATACTGGAATTTCACTCAGTCAGATAAAATAAACCAGGCGAGCCTTAGATGCTGGATAAATAAGCAGTACACTTTGGCTTGAGGGGAAACCAGTGCTCTCCATCTCAGTGATGTAACTGATTGTTCCTTTTCCCCACTGATTAAAAGGAGGTTAAAATATACAGGGGTTATTACATTCTACCGGAAAAATACCCCTAATCCCTGGAAAATAATCAGCAAAACGATTTAGATTGGCATAGACCCACGCAAATAGGAAGAATTTTAGGGGTTCTGCACTTTTTGGTGTGTAAAAACACTGGCCCTGAGGGACTGGCATCTGAATAAGAGGCTTACTCTCTGTCTAAAAATGTATTACATTATGGTCCTATTCATATGGAAACAGTATTATATAGAAAGTGTAATTAAGAAGCCACCAACTACTATTATCTGTGTAACTCATTTAGTGAAAATTAATTCAATCCATGTCTCGTAGGAGTCAACATTTACCAATGTCTCATTTCCTGAGGTTGCAGATCAGAACTTGACCTTGGTACTGGACATGTCTTGAACCATCTAGAAGCAAAGCCAGCGTAAAAACAAAACAAATATAATGGCGATAAAATTGCATTTCAATTTTTGTGTTTTGTTCTTGCAAGATGCAGAAAGTCTGGATCATTGGGCAATTTACTAAATATTTTTCGTTAACCACCAGGAAAACTATTTTCTTGACATATTTAGCTCTTATGGAAATGCTTTACTCGTGTACATCAAGGTGAATGTAAATGACAACATTCGTGAAGCATTTTTATCCAAAGTGCTTTAGAAGTGCACTCATTGACACAATCACATTCACACACAGATGGCAGTGAGCTACCATGCAAAGTGTTAGCCTGATGATCGGCAATTTGGGGTTCGGTGTTTTGCCCAAGGACGCTTTGACATGTGGATGGGAGGAGGTGGGGATCAAACTGCCAACCCTGTGCTCTGTAGACGACCGGCTTTACTCTGAGGAAAAACAAATCCAGAATGAAACTTTTTAAGGTCAGCCCCTAATTAAAGCAGAAAAGAAAAGTCTGGGATGTTGAGAAAGTCAAAGACCTTCAGAAGCCTGAATAAACCTTTTGATTTAATCAGTCAAGATCACACTAACCGTGATAATTATAGGTGATTAAAAGAGGTGCACGATGAAAACACAAAATATCTAGCGACAATGTCGAAGCCAAAGATGCTGCAAGTTAAACTTTTGATTTTTACTGAAATAGTAAACTTCACATGAATAGCAAATTCACACATGACTTCAAGAAAATCGTGCATCCTACTGGTCAAAAATCATGTATGTGTGTGATAGTGGTGACCTTTGTTTCAATCTGTCTATGGCATGTTTGACTCCCATTTGCAAATCCGCCCTTGCTGTTTAAATTTAACCTATAAAACAAACTTTGCAAGCGAGAGGTGCTGGTAGGCAATTACTGTTACATTTGGATTAGGGGTGCAATATACAAGCACTGACGATAACTGTGATATTTAAAATATGAAATATTGATATCATGCTATGATCATGATCATTTTGTGATTAGAGACTACATTTTTAGTGTATTTCATTTAAAAAAAGATGAACTTGACTTACAGCATTTTTTTTGTTTGTTTGTTTGTTTGTTTGTTTGTTTAGATTTTCTACATGTATTGCGATAATATTCATAGTGCTCCATAATCATGGAATGACATATATCATGACAGCCCTAGTTTAGGATGTAAGTGTTTCCCCTCATCTCCAGTACTAAGCTATCACGAGAGTGAACACAAAGAATGTTTCTCAAAATGTCCAACTTTGTCCAACAAGTGCTTTAAGTTGCCTAAACAGAACCATAAAAAGTATGAGATATGTATTGTATGGTATTGTAGGAAAACAAATTGTTGTCAGTAAAGTTTCTGTTGAGATGTTCAGTTGGAGCATTTTTGCATATAAATTCAAGTGTTCTTATTACAATGAAAAACAGATTCTCAGTTGGCTTTATGTTTCTCTCAAAATCAATCTGCTTTTGTCAAGCAGTCGTAAATAAATGCAATTTTCAGTATGCAGGGTGTTTTTACATCCGACGGGAGCCAACAAAAAACAAGTCTTCGACGAGAGGACTAAAACTGACTTTGGTAAGTTATCCTGAGTAACAAATTCTGGAAATCAAATTCTGACAAAACCCTAACCCACTAACAATCCTCATATAATAAATTATTTAAATCAACTGTGTCTTTCCAAGTCATTGGAACCTGGCAGAAGTTGCAACTGCACAAACTAATTCCAAACTATCCCCGTCTCTCGTTTTAAGTGGTACCAAATCAACAAAGACTCACACATACACCACACACAAACACACAAAATAAATACTATCTTCATGTATAGTGAAGGTCACAGCCAGTGCCAGTGTCTCCTTTCATCTTCCCCACAGTGAGCTGAAGAGAAGAAGAGATGAGAAAGAGTGAGAGATGAAAAGAGCTGCACAGAGTTGGACTGAAAAGGCACTTGAGAAGTATGCCTCCTCGTAGTTGGTCTGTTTGAGGAAAACATTCTTCTGTTTGTTCGTGTGGCTTCGTCATGTGCTCCTCACTGCAGGTCTCTACATGGATTTCACATGAAGCCAGGCATGACATTATAATCAGATAACAGACCAGGACAGAGACAGTACCGTTTCTGTCCCGTGTCCATCAAACAAGAAAAAGGGATCCATTAAATCACTGAGCTGATGACAAACACAACAGGAAGATCCTTTCTCTTTCCTTCATGCAGCTTCCTGCCATTAAAGTTTATTACGTTCTATCAACTTTTCAAGTGGCTTTTTGGTGGATTGTATCTTCTGACTTGAGTCATTTCAAAGTGGAAATCATATGTGGAGGACGTTTAAAATAAATGTGGGGTAATCAGCAGCTGCTTCAGGAACTTCTCACAATACAGCCAAAATATTTATCAGGGTATGTATCATCCTCCATCATGAACTGTTCAGTGTGTTCTATATACTCAAAGCACTTTTCCAAAGTAAGCCTTTCAACCTCTTCGGATGCTGCACTGATAAGTTCTAGGACAACAAGGAGCTAAAGAGCCTCTTAGATAAATGAGGAAGCAGAATGGAAAAACGGAACCATGATTCATCATGTATGATGCTGAGAGAATGAAAAAGGGAACAATAAAAGACAAAAGAACTTCAAAGTAATAAAAATAGCTCATGTACAGAGTCCTGTAAAGGACATGTAGGGATATATTTTAGATTTAAGGAAAACCTACTTTAGCGTTTTCTCTCACATAGGTACTATATTGTAAGATATACTCTTTCAGTCTCACTCCCAACTCGTTAAATACAGCAGCCAAACATGGACTCGTGGTCAAGCTAACAACAATACACAATGTCATTCAAGTTTGCCATAATAATTATGCAACCAGTTAAATTTTTAAAATAAATGTTATTGAAAAATGTTTCACATTTTGGGAATTTAAGCAGTCACACTTTGGTTAGGTTTAGGAACAAAAACTACTTGGTTTTGGGTAAAATAAGTTTTAATGTAACATAAGGTAAAAAGAAGACAACCTTCTTCTGTCCTACTCAAGGGACATGAACAACTGTCTCCTTTCTCTCTATAAATACTATGTAATCTAATTTAAATGGCACATACCACTAGATGTGGCGTCCGTAAATAGAGTTGTATTGACGGCATCATAGTTTAAAGCATAGGGCCAAACGACCAAGGTGCCACATTTGACGAGCTGATCGTGAGAACGGCCTGCTCTTTCATAACTCAATCCTGGCTCTCTGGGACTAGGGGTGCTCCAAATAACCAGACAAACGATACTGTCATAGCAGTTCTTAATTTCATTCCACGCTAATTAAAAAAAAAAAAAAACACTTCTAAAATGCATTTATGCTATATGCAAATCTATATTCTATCTATCTATAAAGTCACAGTCACGGCGGTGGTGGGCTGGATATCAAGGGAGGAAACTCACTGCGTCAGATCATTAATTTTACCATATGTCACATGCCTGCACCATACCTGTATTTATACCTGTGTCTTGTGTATATGTCTGTGATGTGCTGCCTTGTTGTTTGCTTTATGTTTTTTGGTTCAGACTTCCTTCCTGTTGCCAATCTGTAAGCCTGCTCCCTGTGTGTGTTTCTGCATCTTGGTCCTCTTCCCTGCTGGCACCATTCATATGCTGGTCACCACAGGTGCTAACAGATGCCTTGCTTGTTGAGCTGTCAGGTAATACTACATTCACTATAAATGCATAACATCCCCAAAACAATCAGATTGAGTGTTCTTTCATTGATTTATACGTTCATATAGACAAATCTGCCGGCTGATGTGTTTAGCTCTCAACCAGTGGCAGAGTGGACAGATATACTGGGTTAATTAATGCCACGCTGGTCTATAGGTATGAAACAAATCATTTACACACTGCTGTTTCCCTGATGGTAAGGTGGTGTAGGGGTATACAAAATGTCCAAAGTTTATAGGTCCACATACCTTTGTGTGTTTCTTGGTGTCGGACTGTTGATTGGTTTAGACGCGGCAACAACTTCCAACTTTTTGGAGTTTTGAGAAGGAAGTTTCTCAAACAGCCATCTCCATGAAAGAATGGGTTTGTTTCCAACCTCAACTTCAACACCTTTGGTGGCTTTGAATCCAGCCTTATCACCAAACAATAGTGGTGGACCTCATGATGTCTTTGTAGCTGTGTTTCTGATAGTCCTGCGATTTCTATTTCTGTTTGCACCCTCTTAATTCCCACTAAACAAACCACACCACAGAAGTCTAGCTGGAGACACATTCATCATTTCCCATATTTTTCCCCCCAAAAAACTTTCACTGCGTTTTGTCACCATGCCAAGATGTAAGCCAATATTCTGTATTTGGCTGTCTCCACTGTCAACAGGCTGTGAAATGGTAATAATGACTTTGTAATGCTAAAACGGATTAAGTGAACCTATTAGCATCACTAGCAAATTAGGCATCCCATATAAGTACTATGTGTGCCTATCTGCAATCTGTCACCTACTGATTCATTCTGCTTTTAGCTTTGAGTGACACTGACAGTGATTTCAGTTGGACAGAATACAGATAGTCCATCTGTGGCGTGTCTAATAAACCTACTTTGGAGGCCGAAAGTATCCCCATGACACATTGTGTGTGTCTAACTGTGTGTTTGGGGATGTACATGTGGATATATCGTGTGTGTGTGTTCCAGACTGTGCATATTTGTCTGCATGCGTGACCTGTTTCTCAATCTGTTCATGTGTTTTCTTTTCCTTTTTTTTTATTTCTACCCTTACATGAATACACATTCTACTATACATGTCATACCCAAAACCAGCCCTAGGGACGGAGCGGCACGTCTGGTTAACAAGTTCTGCCCTTGGCCAGAGCCTCAGTGGCGAGCTGTGGTCAGGGGCCTTCCGGATGGACCTTGGTGCTGGATGAGTGATGCATTATGGCTGGCCTGGGTTCAGCCAAATCTACCCCTCTTAGTCAGCTCGAATCATGGCCCAAAGTCCGGGACCAGAGGGAACTAAGGTAGGTCTATTGCTTCTCTCACAGTCTCTAATTACTGAATATGATCATGTCTGAACACCCATCATCCACTTTGCAAAAACACATCTTCCTTTGCCACGTGTCTGTGCATTGTTGCATCCCATGATGGTAATTGATGTTCGGCAGTGGTTTCCCAAGGGTGCACTAAGCGCAATACATACTGTATGCACGGTATGCCTTTACAAGAGAGAATAAACATCAATTCATTTGCATACTTATCGCTTAAGCTGCACCCTGTTGCTTGACCCAGGTAATAAAGCTGTTTGTGATATATCCATAAGTGATGGAGCCACAGGATTGGAAATACAACAGGGAGGAGTAGTAGGGAGGAAATGGGAGGGGAGTCGAGGGAAATGGTGGTCTGTGTGTGTGAGGAGATTGTTTTGTCAACGGTTGTTTCCAAGGTCAGGAATGAACTGTCAGCCTCAAGAACTTGGAATGGATTTGTCAGTAGGTGTTATTCATAAAATCCCCTCCAGACATGTATGAAAAATGCTCTGCTTTGAATAATGATGTGTGTCTGACATTACAGGAACAAAATTCAGTTACGTCAGTAATAATTCTCAATTAAACATCCTCCTTTACACTCATTAAAATATCCAGAATCTATGATTATTTCACATGCTGGGAATGATTTTAAACTGACGGGTGCTCCCAAATGCTCTAATAAAAAAATAGAACAGCCGTTGTGGGGTCTAGAGGGTAAAACAAAAGTTCTATTTCTGTATGGATCCTTTCCATAATGCTGTCAGACACTTAGAGCTTTGTTCTGAGATGCTGTCCTCTAGTGTGACATCTAGTAGTAGTGCATTTTGTATTTATAACCTTTAACTAACAAAGACCAAACCGTTTGTGTGGTATAAAAGTGGTTTATTTGGATAGATGACAGGATTCAGAAAGAATAGGGTGAAGGTCTTTTTTTGGAGGGATGGGATGAAGGCTTGGGGATGCTTTATCTGTGGTTCCTAAAATAATTACTTTGATTGAAATATTACCCCTAACAAGCAACTGAAGCACCTGGTGGAGACCCACACAAACGCAGGGAAGGTACATGGGATGGCTGAGTTTTAAACCTCGTAGATATACAGAAATCTCAGCCGCTTGTCTCCAAAATAAGAAAGTTCTCTCCTGTGAATGTTTTTGTTGGTTGCAAACACTCCCATTCACACACTTATTATCAAAGGGTTGTCAGATATTCAAACAAGTCACTAATTGGGACGGAGATCCTTGAACATGAGTTTGAAGTGGTTCATCTGTGAGCTGACTGAAGCTCAAGCAACAAAGTAGATGGAATAGATGTCTCATAGCTGACACTGGAAATCAAACACAGTTAAGACAATGTGGAAAAAAACAAACAGTATTGGTATAATTACAATGTCAAGCTGGAAATAAAAAGATATAAATTGTTTTTTATATGGGTGTCCATTTTTTCTCTACTTTGAATTCAAATTTTGAACTCCTTTTTCATTTTTATCCAATCAATATGTAACTTGACTTTGCAAACCTGCCTTTTATACCCATTACATTGCAGAGTCTGCAGGTACCGTAATATTTCATATTGATACAAATATACTAATTGTAATGCTGATTATTAAGAAAATACAAAAGGAAATCTTCAATTTGAAAGCATTTATTTACTTTCAGTTTTCAGTTGGAGCGCAAACCACAGGCTGGTTGAGAGCAGAACAAACCAATCTGTACAGCATGACAATTCTAGCTTTCATATTTCAGTTCCAGGACAAACCTCTATTGTCCTGTCACTACACATGAGAGCTTTTGATTTCTGGAAACTGTGATGAGGAAGAAACCCAATCTCCTGAGGGCTAGAAGACCTGCTGCTCCTCGCCACAGGATGCGCTTATCCTCCATCCTTTACTTCATTGGATGCGGTCTTCATCCATTCATACTCTGCTGGATGTGCTCAGAGGCCACCACGAACCTGCATGTTCAGTGCAGCCCTGTCTCTTAGAAATGAAGTTCCCTGTGACGAGCTGGCAGCTTGTTCTGGGTGTACCCTGCCTATCGCCCATTGTCAGCTGGGATCGTCTCCATCTCGACTGATAAGGTTTACGGAAAAAACAAATAATGATGTCTCAGTAAAACTTTCACTGAACATAGCCAATCCTGCAATGACGTATCCACTCATAGTGACATTTAACCACAATCTCAATATTTCTCTGACCTTTACCAAAGTGCTTTTGTTGTCTAAACCTAGCCGAGTGTGGTGGAGGCTCTGGTGTCACAGTCCTGCACTTTGCTCACCAGCCATCACTCTGACCACCTCCTTATGACTCAAATGCGTTAAATAAACATAGTGTTTCATTTACTCAAAGAAACGTTGTCTCTAAACATTATCCAGGCAGGAATTACGTTTGTCGGTTCTGAAAACAATTTCGTAACATACAAACGTAATTTCTAGGCGACGAGGTTGTGCAGTGAGACTGAACAGAAGGATGTGACACTTAACTTCTCACGCCCTGGGCTTGGATCACTGGACTCGATCATTCTGGGGAGTTTGACACATCATTTGCTGAATCTGCAACACTGTTTCCAAAATGTGTTGACTGTACTGTCTTCTTAAATGCCTTGTGTACAAAAGCATTTATGTTTTATTATTTCTGTGACATCATAGGTAATACAGGAGTCAGTTGGGTCCTCCTGTCCCACATCTGGATCAGCTCTGTCACTGATGTAGTGTTCTAACAGGAGAAGAAGCATTGTTAAGACTCGGTGAATGTCCATGCCATGCAAAGTCCGTGCAAGACCATGATTCATCATCAGGTGTTACTAACTCTTTCTATTGGTATATTTCGACGTTAAATACTTTTTTGAGTGAATGCTTGATGCCACAGGGTTAACCAGTTACAGTGTTTTTTCATGCCTAACTATTAATTTCAGGGATCAAGTACTACTACAGTAAAGTGCCCATCTGTTTAATCCACAATGACTCCAACCTCTGGCCTCCGAAGCAGCGGATAGGACATCTGGGAGACAAGGCTGAGGGACATCAGAAATGTTCATAGTTACTGGATGATACATGAGGGGAATAAAGCAGGAAGAAACTTTATATGCCCACAATGAAACTTCTTCCCAACGTCCAGGCAGCAGGAGATCTGTGAGATTTGAATGTGATACTTCACTCAAGTGGGTCAGAAGATAAAAGAGCACTGAGCAAAAGAAAAAAAAAAACCTTAGGGGGTTTGGAAGAGTGACAGAAAAAAAAAAATCTGCCTGAATGAATTGCCATTGAAAAACTAATAATATTTATTTATATGTAATGATCTTGTCTCTTTGAATTTATTAAAAGCCGGCTTTGTTTGTATTATCTGAAGGCCTGACCTTATCCAAGATTTTTGAGATGCTCTTCAGTTGGAAGGGATAAATGACTCTAGTGACTTGTTTGTCAAATGAGAGGCTGAAGGCTCCTCTGAAGTTTCTGGCTACAGGTTTATTATTTGCAGACAAGGAGCCAAGACATTTCTGCAGAGTGAAGATGGACTGTGGATGAGCTAATTAAATTATTTCTGATGCAAATTTTTTCGGAACATTTAACAATTGATTTCAGAGAAACAAGATAGCAGGTGATGTCAGTTGGCTTCTGGGCTGGATTTTAATGGCATCCACATAACAATGATAATGATTATCGTGTTTGCCGATCGTGTCAAGTATGTATACAGACAACAAAAGACAACCAATTTTCCTCAGTTAAAATAGTTTGCTTTGCATTTGGTCTTAAATGATTCAAATAAAGCGTGACAAGGAAGGGTTTCACAAATAGTGGGAACTACTGCACTTTCCTGTCATCATTGTCTCCCAGCCTGCTCATTCACCTCATTGTATGAAGTTTTGTTGCATCTACAAACACATATTCTTGCTTATACAGTCAAACATGGATATGATTGTCATTTAAGAAAATAAAAATATATAAATAAAATTGCCTACAGCAGCTAAGAACATCCTGTATTAATGTCAATCCAAACCAAGATGTTTGGGGGGCATATACATTACCATAAACACAGCTCTTTCATGTAGAATGAGTTCCCATAAGTGCTTACTGCTTACTGTACAATGTGTTGGTACTAAGAGGATATCCACCTGTCTGTGTGCGTTTTATGTATAATAGCCTGATAATGTTTGTGATGTCCTGAGTGGGGATAAATACAGTGACATGATTTTCGTTATGCCTGAGATCTGGATGCTTTTTTTGTAGTTAAAATACAGTATAAGCTGCATACACATTAGCTTTGTAATATACGGAGAATATTAAGATTACTATATTTAAATGTTATGTTTGGTGTTAACTATTTGAAATACCATTGATTCGCTCTCATACATACTGTCGATGGAGAACATCTTAGCCTATAGCTAGCAGTCCCATTACAAGCAACATTAGCATTTGAGCTTTCATAATAATAATACAATAAAATCTATAATAACATTTAATTCAACATGTTTATTATGATCCATAATAAAAATTGCAAAAAAAAAAGGATCACAATTGGAATTCATTTGGACTGTAAAATGGCATAACTAATTGTGGTTTCAGTTTAATGTCTGCAAATATTTATAGATAAAATGGATAGACAGTCTTAAGCCAACACCTCTAACGTTTATTAATTATTTGACATTTGGACAGAGCTATGCCAGCAGTTCCATCTCTATTTTTTGTGCTAAGCTTGAAGGCAATTTCAGAAAAAAAAAAGTATCTCTCTGTCTGTTTCTCAGTCTCTCTGCTCGTTGTTGTATCCCACTGCACTCAAGCAGGAGTACCATGTGAGGGTTTTGGGGGTGAAGGGGGGCAACCGTCTTGAGAGCGTACAGAACCTGTTTTAATGGACAAGCACTTGGCACCTTTTTCCCCCAGAAAGGCTACAATGGCCACAGCCCAATCACTGTCTGCTGAGGCACTGGAGCCTGTTGGCTCATACAACGAAATCCACAATCTCCCCCCTGCCTGCCTCTCCCACCCTGGTCTGCCCATAGAAACATGCTGCCAAACCAAACACCCACTGATGAAAAACAAATACAACGCCGTCAGCCTTACTACCTCACAGGCAGCAAATGACTTGGGGAATTCAAACGTGTAATTCATGTACCTCCCAAGCCCCGTCTCGGACAATTGTAGATGTCACTGTAGCGGGTTAAATATATTGTAAGAATATAAATCCAGAGTATAATATCAACACCCCCCAGGACGGCTCCTGTTTAACCGCTCAACAAATGTCACTGATCTGTTTTGGTTACAATTAGCCTTACATTAGCATGCCATCCGTGTAGCCATCAGGTGTTGTTCGGCCTTGGCGGCCTGTAATAAAATAAAACAACCCATTTCTTTTTCAGTTTGCTTTTCACTTGTGCTCCGTTGTCTTTTATGATGGCCCACGCTGAGCCGATGTGCAGTCTTCATGGCAGCTTCACAGAGAAAGGGATCAATGTGAGAGCCACTGGAGGGTGCATTAGAGGATCCACACCAACTGGGTCCCTCTCTCTGTTCATACTGTATCAAAGGCATCTAATTAGGGCTATGGGTAAGAAGAGAACAATGGTGTGTATAGGCTGAAGGAGTCGCTTCTGGATGAGAGTCGGATAGAAACAAGGAGTGCTTTGCTGCTTCTCAGTAGGCAGGAGGGGAGACGGTGTATCTTCCAGCTCATATGCTTCATAATCCATCAGTCAGATAATTTCATCTAAGATTGATGCATAGAAAATGATCTAGCCTAGCTGATAATTGAAAAGAGAATCAATTTTTCAAAGATCAGTTATACCTTTTTTAATATTTTTTGCTCGGAGCTTCAAAATGCAACCCTGGATGTTACATGAGGAGAAGGTCTGGATCACAAAACTTGGCAAAAAGAAGTAACATGATGGTGGCATTGTGGCACAGACAACAGTCATGAAAATGACAAAAAAAGGTCCAACAATATTTATTGTGTATCTCACTACCTTCCTCAACGAACTGAAGTTGCTCAGTTGTCAAGGAAGCCATCTGCTTCCAATGACAAAGACCATCCTTGGAGGAATATTTGATCACATATATCATTGAGGATCTTCTCGTGAACACCGCGTTATGTTCAGTTCTTCATCAGATTCGGGAATAGACACAGGAGGGCTTCAATAAAAGAGATTAATGCAATCATGAAACTAATAAACTATGAAAATGGGCATGAATTTCATCAAGCTTTAATTTAAATAATAGAAATAAATAAATAGCTCAACAATATTTTAATACTGTTAAACCAATCCACATCTGGTCTTTGGGTACCCACATTGTATATTTGCACAATGAACAACATGACCCCTTTTTAGAGAGACAATAGCATAAATCAATACAGTGGATGTCAAAGTGGGTCCTCCTATGCTTCCTTGAAGATACCCAGCGGAGGTTTTATACAGCACTAAGGAGTGATGTTTTTATAAATGTGTCCCATTTTGTTTGGGTCTTGTGCATAACGTAACAATGACGTACATGTACACAAAGATGCCAATGCAGGATTCAAAATTGTTTCTACGAATAATCTTTATTCTTGAAGTGTACTGGTTCACAGTGATGGATACACTTAATTTTGGTGAGAAACTATCAATGTAAACAGTTAGTTTACAAAACAAAAGAACTAACTTTTTTTAGGTGGTTGATTTTTTAGATGGTTCCACAAGACTGGGTTCATGTACTTCACAAATTACATTTCACCACATAAGAGCCTGCACAACAATTACTCAACTTTCTGAACTTGAATCCACAAACTAACACTAACAAAATCACACAATACAAGCTACTGTATGTAGGGCTTTTTGTGATAGGAGTAAGATGTTGCCAGCAAAATGCCTCTTCAGGGAGAAGCAATAAATACGAGAGACATTTTGAAACAAATCACCACCAGATGTTGAATTCTTAAAATGTCCTGAATGTCTCTGTAACATGTAGTGAAATATATAAAACAATAACTGGCAGCAGAGCTTAGGTCTGAACAATTAAACAAAATATTATCCAAATCACATCATCATTATACTGACCCCAACAAATGTTACATCATAGCAGGTGCTAAAGGAATACAAAAACAACTATAACGTGCTAAAAGACGCATTGGTCAGTGTTTTTTTCACACTCGGTGACCACTGCTTCACATTCTTCTGGCAGGACTCCAAAACATCTTGTCCTGCTCACTTTGATATACACCCCCGATGTAAGACATACATTTCCAATGAACCAAAAGGACTAACAGATGAATGTAGAAGGCAAACAGCGTCCTGTTGGAAAATAAGAAAAGACGACCTCCCATCTGGCAGGCAAGCATTGTTTAGTCTCACTTCCAACTACTTTCTGGGAGGAGGCGATTTCGATGGAGAAAATGGATGATCCAAAGTCTGCCAGTCACACCAATTCTTGTCATGAAAACACCGTCTGTGTTTGACTAAGGAGGCCAATGTCAGCAAAGTCCCTGAAGCAACAGTTAGCTAAATAAGCCTTGTCAGGTCTGGCTATCAAAGTGGAGGTCTATAGAGGGAGATTTATACCCCTGCTATTGTTGCTGTTTGAATGGCCCAGAGAGAGCCCCCCTAAAGATTTGTGCAGTCTTAAGACACTGCAGAGGTCCATGCAGAGACTGAACAAACCCAGCGGACAGCAGGCCTGTCAGTGCTGTGTTTGAGGAAGGCTTGAAATAGGTCTGTCTGTCACCACAGAGCAAATGTTTTAATCTGAGAGAAAACAACGCCTCTGAGATTCACCCGCTGCTCTATTGACTCATGTAGGCTCAACAGTAAGTGCTCATGAAGTGACAGGCTCAAACAGCACTTGATAAGATGGATACTGTTGTAAAAATGTGTTGACCGGGTACGACCTCCCCTCCATGTGGTTAATTCAGGGCAAAGCAGCAGCAGTCAATACACAGCATCCTTCAATACTGCTCAGGTGAGTGATCGATTCTCACTGTCTTTATGTGGTGCTAATGGATCACTGGATGCAAGGCCAAATAGGATAATGCTCCAAAAAAATATTTATTAGAGCAGCTCATCATCAATCTTTATCTCCTGAATTTACGCAAGGGTAAGCACGCATGCATATGCTTTCCCTGGCACAATCGCACCCACGTACACAAGCATGTTTCACAATTTTTGGACAGCAAGGAATTATTCTTCTCCTGAACTGAGAAGACAGCACTTTTTTTTTTTTTTTTTTTTTTTTTTTTTTTTTTTTTTTTGCTGCCAAGTCACCAAAATCATAGAAATAATGATTGGTTCCCATGGAAACCACACAGCAAGTTATGATGCCTGTGAACAAAGGCGAACAACATGGCAAAGGCGATTTGCATGAGGAGTGTAAGCAGTTTCTCGGTGCTGAGCTTGGAGAAATGAATGGAAGAGGATCAAGTTAGCTTGTTGTCGGGCTAATAACAACAAGTAGAAAATAATTAAAGTTGGCAGAAACGCGTGAGTGATTCCTGCAGGAGGTGATACCTGAAACAACGCGATGAACAGCAGTGTCAGCTTTTAATACTTGTGGATCTAATTGATATTCTTGCAGAGCTGTTAACGGATTTGGAGGACAAAGGTAAAATGTTCCTTCGCAGAGCTGTATAAATTCATAGCAGCGCCTCGCTGTTATTGCAGGAAGAGTTCGAGTCGTAACACTCACTTTATAGAGCTAAAAGTCTGCACCCAAAACCTGGAGAGTGTGAGGCGAGCTCACTGGAGATGAAATCTCAGCATATGGTTATCAATCTACTGTGAGCTCATGGTACACCCTCTTACTCTTGACTGAGAACATGTTTCTAACCTGACCACAACACAATTTTCAAAGTTATGTGAGTTAGTTTGGCGAAAAATTAATGTGAAAGTCGTGACTAAATAAGCACAAGGCTTTGGGAGTTGCCTGAAGGTTATATTTTTTGGTGAAGTCTAATTAAAATAGAGACTGGAGTGTTTTTGATTTGAGGTAAATTTACAGTATTCAAAGCTGCAGTGATTGACAGGGTATCTGCACTTCTTTAAAAAGTCAAATTTTAAAGATTTGTCATGTGCTTTCCTCAAATTCAAGGAATTGACATGGAAGGGAGATTCTGAGAACTAGAATGTAGCCTGAAGTAACTTCAGTTTCTATTCATTAACAAAATATATGAATTCAAGCACTTTTAATGAACCTCCAAAAACCTTCAAGGCCTTGATTTGTTTCCCCTCAAACATAACTTAAACTTAAAGGATTTCAAGGACCCATGCAAACCATGGAGTGGTCATTTCTGGTCACTTTGGGGCAGAAGTTAAAAATACAACAGTTACACATTTTCGACATATACAGTTGATATGGCAACATGTTAGCAGACAAATAGCGTTCATAGCATTCATTTGAAGTTATATTTCTGAAAAAGTTGGATGATATAAATCCAGTATCTGCTCTCAGTTTACGTCTGAGAATAAAAAGAAATCTTCCTCTTGAGCTGCTAAATGCTCCACTGTGTTCACCAGCTGAGTACTAACTTGAATGTCGGTAGAAGATATTGTGTTTACCTGAGGTTTCATTGTCGTGAGCTGCAGACATGTATTTGTTGACTCAAGGAAGAGGCTGAATGAATGGTATTAACCCGCTATCTGTACGTTTGGAAAGTTTTTACACCTACAAAACCAAATGTATTATCAGGTTATTCTAGTATTTATTATTAATATATACTGTATATTTAATATTTATTTAATTCATTGTATGGAGCTTCTCTTAGACAGAATTTGGAGCATTATGGAGAAGAGTGATGCTCTACATATATTAATATAAATGAATCTATCTATAAGTAAAAACTAAGCAATATCATAAAGTTATGCTGTCTTATGTCCCAATTCCCAAAATACATTTTCAAACTTTATAAATGATTATTTATAAATGATTATTAATTATCATTTCACTTTGTGATGAGAAAATGTATCTCTTAGAATATTATTCATCATATTATTCATTACTTATCAGAGATGCTGAAAGCTCTCAAAGCTATATGATCTAATAAATTATTTCTAAGAACTATTGTTGGATCAACAACACAAAACTGTGTAATGAAGGTGATCAGAGACACTTTTCTAAACTTTAGCAGCAATGTGAGACAATGCGGAGACACCACAGAGCTGTTTGATCACAAAGACTTCCCGTATCACTGACCAGGACCAGACCATTGAATACTCCTCACCCCCTGGACCAGATGCTCCCTGTTTTCCCCACCTGGCGAGCAGACAGGACACTGCTGTCCCTTGCCCCCCCCCCCCTCCAGGCCTGGACTCAGTCTGTGTCCTTTGATCTCTGATGAACACCTGAGTTCTTCCCTTTTTCCTTGGCTCACTGGCTGAGGTTGGTTTAGCCTCTTTTGATTTGGTTCTAATCCTCCAGACTTTTATGTCCCAGGGACACACAAATACACCCACTGTGATAATTAACAAGAAGAACCTCACATGAAAAGAGACCACAAGAACAAGTTAGCTCAATGTGATATCACACATAATAAATACCATCCACTTCTAAGAAGAATTTAAGCGCCACGTCTACATGTTTTAGGCTTTCTGCTTGTCATTTAACGCCTTTAGAGATGCCGCATTCAGATTTTTGGACGTGCAGGAAAGGATGAGGTCACTTTGTCGTCAATAATTGTCGTTAAAATTGTGAAACAGTTACATTTAGCTAGGCGCCTAAACTGGCATGAAATGATATGCGAAAACCAAAAAGCGTGAAATGACAAAACACATTAATGTGTTACTCATACGTCATTTCATGATGTCAGACTGGTTAGCTGGACACGGTTAGGTGACTTTATATCCACATCAACAATAATCCAAAAAATAAAAATGCACTGAAATGCAAGATTCCCAAACTCATTACTTTATGTTCGCTTTGTGATCTGATTTGCATTTTGTTTGCGTTTTTATGAAATCATAAATAATCCCATGTACATCTTTTCAATGTCACCATGTGACAAAATTAACCATTAACCTCCAGCACTGCTAACAGCCCGACGTGCATGGCCATTTAAGAATGTTCGACCTTAATACGCTTACTTGCTTTCTTTAAAGGAGTGAGATGGGAAGATCAATATCAATCTACTGTCTGTGCACTAAGTACAGCGCTGGAGTCTGGATGTGATCAGCCTGGTGGAGCATAAAGATGGAGGCAGAGAGAAAAACATGTACCAAAAAAAAACTCTGAATCTCACTAATTAACACATTGGATCTCACTTGTTTCATTTGTCCCCAGCCACTAAAATGTGTTCTCCTTATTGTTACTTCACTGTGACATTTAAGCTTTGCTGTGCAGAATGATGAAGGTGCAGAGTTTTCACATTCTGCTGCTGACGGAGAAAAGTTTCCTTGTGCTGATCATAAATTTTAGTTAAGACAATCGTGCAATTGTGATCTAGTACGCAACGTGCACACCAACCTGAAACCACATACTGTGCACTGATCATAGGCTGTATGAAACATGGACGTCACCCACAGGTTCCTGAAGAGCCACTGTGATGCTCAGTGTAGTAGCTCTGACTGCCAAAGTAGGACACAGGTTGTGTCCTGTAATATTTGTATGATCATGGATTCAGATAAACAATATTTGACAAGGTTATCAAACTTTTTTTTTTTTTCTTGTGGGGGGTCGAATTCTCAGTTGAAATGGAGTATTCCGTTCAGAGCCAGAGCCATTCTTCAGCCAACGCTCTGCTGTTCCACAATCCTGGCTGAGGACCAAGGTTGACCGGGTCTTTTCTGTTACAGCCTTCATTCTCTCGAACAACCTCCCTGAGGAGATCAGACTGGCGAGCTCCTTTAAATCACTCTCAAAACCATATTTTTGGAAGCGCGCTCTCACAGGGTTTGAGGTCTGAAATCTATTTCAGCTGTTGAATCACTTCTTAAAACATAGAAAGGCTCCTGTTTTATTGATTATTGACTGTTTTAATCTACCCATCCATTTTCAAGGACCACTTGTCCTTATCAGGGTCACAGGGGACTATTTTAATCATTTTATATTTTTTTCATGTTTAATCATTTTACTGATTTTAATCTTCTAATATGTACCACCCTTTGCTCAATGCTGTGTCGTTTTTTTTTTAATGTTTTTATAGTTATTAGTCAGACACTAGTACCAAATCTGATTATTACTGTGATGACAAGACTTCAGGAAACTGGTGTTCACCAGCAAATAGTTCAAGCACATGTAACTCCCCCTAAATAACTTGCTTGTGTACATTTAAGCAAACACGATACAGCTGGTTTCTAAGTTGGCTTCATATGCATGTATTTTCATGTTGGACAGAACAAAGCTCCGTTTTGCAGTCTTCATGCTAAGAATGATGGTTATGACGGATGATGATCTACAGATCACTCAACAGACTCAGGTCTACTTTTTTCTATGGATAAGTGGCCAGGACAATATGTGAACATGTGATTTTCCTTGCTCGGTAACAGAGATGATAGATGCATCTTTAACAAACCTGAACTGGTTTGTTGTGGCCTTTGTGAAAATCTTGTCTTAGAGTGCTTTCACCCCAGAGCAGTTTGGTCCAATTTAAACCAGACCAGTTTGTTTCCTTGGATAGTACGCTTCAGTAGTATGCTCATCTGAACTCTGGTGCAGACCAAACAAGCAAACTCTGATCCGCCTAAAACGCGGGTCTTGGATCGCTTGCAAGTGAACCCTGGTGCGGACTTTTCAGCGAACCAAAGAGAGGTGTCTGTGTAACCACAGCAGCAGTACTCGGTACTTCGGTACTGTTGCATTCGTCTCATGTACAGAACAACACCCTTGATAGCTCGCTGCCTTGCCTGGTGCTCATACTGGGCAGCTGAAAAACCAATTAGGTCTGAACACCAAAGTAAAAACAGAATCCCAGAGACTGCATAAATTTGCTGTTGCTTCATTGTTTGTTTTTGTTGTTGGCTGAAGGGGATGGCCAATCGATGAGCTGGGTTTTTCCTTCCTCATGCTTTTTTTTCTTCCTGGTCAGTGTTCGTTTTTGGCAATACCACCCCCAGAAGAGCAGCTGTTGTAACTGCACGACGTGGTCAAGGCGGTTTGGTCCGCCTTCAAAAGTGCAGCGTGAAAGTGAACCAAACCAAATGAAGGTGTGAAATTTTCCGGCATTCACTGCCCAATCGAGTCCCTGGGACTCAAAAGTGCCCTTAGTCCTTTTGGAGCTGGAGAATCAGGCTGCACTGCGGAGCCTTGGAGCCAACACCCTGCTGAAAAGTGTTTGAAATACAGCGGAGAGGTGCTGATGAAAATGTATTCCTTGTATATTAAAGCGCATTGCTTACCCTCGACAGACCAGCTGTAAAATGTGCAAATTGTATGTAGTGTTAATAAGTGAGCTCTTCTCCAAACTCTGTTATGCGTGAGTGTGTGTGTGTGTGTGTGTGTGTGTGTGTGTGTCTGCGCGCGCATGTGTTAACATGCTGCTTGCATTCAGTCCACTGCCTTTGTTGCTAATTACCACTTCTGTTCTCCAATCTAATCTGATTAGAATTCAGTTTTCTTCTTTGTCTTGCTCTGCTTTTTCATCCCCTCTCGAGGAGCCAGTCAGAAGGCATGGGCGCTGATTTTAATTCAAGCCCTGCTGGTTTATCTGAAAAGCAAGAAAAGGCTGACATCCGTACACTTCATCATGGATTCAGATCACATACAAGCTGGCCATGCATGCAGAATATGACTCTGTAATGAAGCGGAGGGCAAGAATTTGTAAATGTCACACTTTCCTTCATATCAGCAACTTGTGCATTTTTTTTATTTCTTTTGCTATTTTGCACACTTTTCTGTGGGGTTGTACCGTACACAGTGAGTGCCACAGTAGGGCAAGACTTTTTTTTTTTTGAATAATCCATCTATCCATCTATGATGGATTATAATTTTCTTATATTATATATTATTATGTTTGACTGCCCCTTGTCTTCATTCTATTAAAATTCTCTAAATAAAATAAAAGGCCTCCAGCTATTTAATCACACACACACACACACACACACCACTCTCTCTACTCATCCTTCATCCCTCAGCAAACATAACCTCACTGTACACGGTTTCCAATGGCAACCGCTGCTAACAGCTACTTTATGAAGAAAAAAAAACAGACCAAAATAATGAAAAAAATAGCGCATAACAGTTCAGAATAAATGTTGAGTATAAGCAGCCTGTGTCTCTAAATGGACTCTGAAGTGGCAGCAGGCGAGGGAACAGGCTCACTGGTAGATGGTGTCTAAATGAGTCAGATATGTTTATGGGGGTCTTGGATGGAGAAACAGCATTCTGCTATCTGACTGTGTGTGTGTGTGTGTGTCTGTATCACAGTGCACAACACTGTGACATCAACTGACTCCTCAGTGCAAAGCACATTGCGTACTTTGCATTGAGGAGGATTGAAGGATTAAATCTCATGGGATTCTGATAATCTGAAAAGTACAGATTCTGTGCATTAAAGCCATCATGTTTAACTTGGAGAAAAAATACAAGAGGTCAGACGATCAGATAGGTTGTCGATAAGCCAAAAGTTTAACGTCAGATTAACAAAAATGTCATTTAGAGGTGACACTAAACACTAACCATGTCTGTGATTCATTTATTTATTTGTAAAAACCCAGTACCAAAAACCTTTGAGAGGTTGAAACAGGAAAGATGTTTACAATGAGCAGTGTTCACAGATTTCACTGTTTGCCTTTCTCTTTCAAACCGGTTTTTCTTACCTTAGCCTCAGTTTGTGCCTCTCATGTATTATCAGCTATGAAACCAGAAGGTCGTGTAAGAACGGTTAATTCAGCTGTCCTGAAGCTGAAGAATTGTAAAAAGGCTCTCCAGACGGGTATCTGGATGGAAAAAAGATTCCATTCGTTGCATGATAAAAATAGATTTTCAATGCGTTTCCCATGATGCACTAATCCAAACAAAGTTCAGTTCAGAAATGACACATGTCCATGCTGACGTTGTAGGTGAAACAGAATAGAAAAATATGTTCTAATGTGCTGTATTTGTCTTTATTAATGTTAAGCTGTGTTGTTTCATTTTCAATTCAAAACATGTTCTTGTTTTCTGATGCTTAGCTCTGCAACTCAAATACAATGTAGTACATTAAAAGTACAAACTGGGTTTAAGCTAACCTGCGACTTTGACAAGGGCGGTGTCTCCGTTCAAAGATGATAATTGGTGTCAACTGTGACCAACATCCATTTAGGTCACATGATAACACCTTAGCCAGTTCCACTTAGTGATGAAGGCAATGGGAAAACCTCCATGCTCAAGATGCAAGTTGTAATAAACGGAAATTATCATTTGAAAGTTATTCCAAGTGGCTGCTTCTCTTTCTACATCAACAGTACTGGTTGGATACTGACGGTATTTTTATCACTACTTGTCGATAGATATACTGAACATATTTCAAAACCAGAGATGTATAGTAATGAAGTGGAACCACTTAAGTACTGTACTTAAGTACTAAAATGCAGTATCTGTACTTTTTTGGAGTATTATTTTTTTTTCCCAACTTCCACTTTTACTGCACTACATATTTTTGATGAATTTAATACTTTTACTCCGATACATTTTTCATGTGCTGAATCGTTACTCGTTACTATTGTAGCGTCCAGCCGGACACGTGATGAATGACAAGGCGATATTGAACAAACTGCATTTATTGCTGAACGGTTTGGTTCCAGGACTCGGTGACTGTCGGCCGTAACCACGCCAAAAAACCAACAGAACAGTCCCGGTCTCACACATCAACCTCGCTCGTGCGCCGTACGTCATACACCTGACACCCAGGTGCGCTCTCTCACCTGCTGCCCCGCCCCCTCGCTCTCGCATTCATTCAGACGCATTCACAGACCATGGGAAATCACAGAACTCGACCATGAACATTGTAACACTGTAACATTAGAAGTTGTGCCTTAATAAATATTTGAAATAATATAAACAACAGTACTTGTACTTGTACTTTTACTTGTACTTTTACTTTCCGTACTTGAGTAGCAATCTTTTACATACTTCTTCTTGCAATACTTAAGTACAAAACATTTTGAATACTTTTGTACTTTCACTTAAGTATGGTGTTTAAAGAAAACTTCAGCTTCTACTCAAGTCAGTTTTTTGATTATGCACTTGTACTTCTACTCCACTCCTTTACTCCAGTACTTTACACATCTCTGTTCAAAACTAATACAAATGTTGTGTTCTCTTAAGACTACGAGTGTGATTTATATGCCCAGAAAAAGAAACAAACCTCAAGGGACCTTTATACACTGTGAGAACTCTACGTCTTTTTCAGCTCAACAAATCATACTCAAATTTGGCTCAAGTAGCTTGTGCTCCACACAAACAGTTTGTTATTTTCTTTTTTGACCATTGATAACTGGTTAAAAGAAATATTGTGTTATTACAGCTAAATGCAGGCACCAATATGGAGTTTTCATTCTGCAAGTGAACACATTATTTTAATACAAAAGAAAACAGAGGCATGGAAACTTACTAAATCTAAATCAGGTACTTTGTATGTTTGTACACTTGAAAAGAGAACTTGAAATGTCAGATACTGCTGCCTGGTCCATTTCCCAATTCTTTAAAATCTGACACTGTAGGTCTATGTAACGTAAACCTTACCTTTCATCCATACCACCTCCTTCATACGCAGACTTTCTTGCTTTCTATACTACGTCACCTGACTTTGATTGCGTATCATGTCTAGATGGTAACCCTAGATTTGACCTCTTGTGAGATTTGTACACATTTTCAATTAACAAAATATTCTTGGCTACGATTAGGCACTAAAATTGGTTGGTTAGCATTAGGAAAAGATCATAATTTGGGTTAAAAGAAGACAACAATGAGTTTGGGTTTCACGCAGGACGAAAACAGCAGCATTCTGGCAGAAAGCCCTGTCAGAAATTGCTCCTACATGCAGAAACTCTTCTTGTCACAAACATCCTCAAGGAGCTTTTGTAGTTTCTATCTTTCCATGACCTCTTTTGGCGATTGACAATCCGTTAAGTCTTTTATCTGATTGCTTCATCAATACAGCATGTTCCGCTCTCAAGTTTGAATACCACATCCAATATCGTCTGTTTCAGTTGTGATGGCCTGCTGATTCGACTAAATTCTTTTTTTTCCCCCTGTTAAACAATGAAGTTTGAGACCACATGCCAGTGAGAATCTCAGAGACGCTTGTTTCCTGCAGGGATCTAATCAGAAGGCAGCATCAGTGGCTCATTGCTCTACCTCTACTCAGCTCGTCAACAGATGCGCAGGAAGTTCACACCAGAGTAATTATGTCTGCCTTGTGTGTATTCAGCATGTCCATATGCTGCTTGTGTTGAAACACGCATCTGCCCTGCTTCACCCGTTGGCTCTTTACCTGGGGCTTCCAGTCGAGTTCCTGCCAAAACCAGTGAAGAAGGGTGGTGATGAAGTGCAAGAATACATGAGCAGTCACAGCTATTTGTATGGCGGAGATAATTAAACACTGACAAGATGAACAGAGGTCACACCTGCAGAATAAGCCTGCCATGTATACTTTATCATTGCTGATGCAGTGATAATTAGAAATGAGTCGTGTAAATCAGCAGAAATAATTGAATTTTGCCTTTTAATGTAGAGCCCCGTTTCCTTCCCTTTGTCGTCTACTTTTATAGGGTAATAAAACAACCTTGTTTCCTAGAGATTGGTTTTATATACGACTAAATGGTTTTGGAAACATGATTTCTGTGCACTGATAGTTTAACTATATTTCTGTAGCGTAGCGTGTTGTTGTAGTTTAACGTCTTCCAACAAAGAGTAGCGTGTGCCATCACTGGCTACAGCTGTAAATGGTGATCATGCAAAGAGCATGCAGTAGGGAGAAATTAGTTAGACATGGACAAGTGGCAATGATGAAGTTTGTTTCTCCATCCCCACGTGGCCAAAAAACATATGGAGGCGGCATGTTGGTACAGTGGTTAGCACTGTCGCCTCACAGCAAGAAGGTTTGAAACCCGACCTACACAAACTGACGCTTTCACAGTCCAGAAACATGCATATAATAGATAAATTGGTGACTCTATGTAATGTAATGTGAGTGGTTGTTTGTCTCTACGGTAACTTTTCCAGGGTATACTTTGCCTCTCACCCAGTGTCAGTTGGGATCATACTGTGGGCTCCAGCCCTCTGTGACCCTGATGAGGATAAGTGGTGGATGGATGAATGGACTTGCATAGAAGCAGCGGTAGCTCAGTCCATAGGGACTTGGTGGTTTGTCCAAGTCCAGCACAGACCACAGTATGGAGCATTAGTGACTGGAGTGGTACTACTCCACCTCCTGTGGACTGCTGAGGTGCCCTTCAGCAAGGCACCAAACTCATAACTGCTCCCAGGGCACTGCTACGTCGCTGAAGCATTCATTTGGAATCCTGCTTCTATGTGTCTGTTCGTTCTTCTTTTACCTCTGTTTTGGTTTCTATCAACCCCTGAGAAAAAAAATAAATAATCTCTTTTCAGCCTTTACAAGCTGCTCCACTATTTTAACCAGTTAAATGTCTGTTTGCAATTTGGTGCTGGGCAGGTAGCACAAGGCTTTTTTTTTTTTTCCTGAGCACATTTTGCTGAATACAGCTGCTATGTGTGACAGGAAACCAGGTTAATGAGAGCTGAGAGACAAACAGGAAATTTGTAGGCTGCACAATTAAAATGCTCCATGTAGTTGAGGGGAACTGCAGAGATGTGATGAATGAAGTGTCAAGTAAGTAGATATTTTCATTAAAAACTTTACTCAATTATGCTGGTTAAAATGTTATTTTTAGGAGACTGAGTAAGTTGCCCAATCTCGCTCAACTTAAGGTTTCATTTAAGGGAGAAACTGTTTGCCTAGCAGAATATTAATTACCAGGGTGAAATGTGCAAAAAAAATAAAAAAATAAAATATATACACAACAACAACAAAAAACCTGGTGTTCAACTTGTCATTCAGCACTGTTTACTCCTCTTACATCTGCTCCCTAGTGTATGTAGATGGAAAGTTTTGCAGGATCTGCTGAAATGACATTGTTTTGACATTGCATTTTTCCAGGTGACATCCCTTCCAAACCCCGGAGGCTAGAGATTTATGCCTATAATGACTGCGGAGAAGACAATGATGGCTTCCACAGTGTTGTTTTATGACTCCGAGACCCTGAATATCCCGCACCTCTCTATGTTCAATATGTCACTCCTCCAGCGCTGACAACATCTCCATTCCTCAGAGTCTCGCTGCTCTTGTTGTCACTTCCTGGGACCAAGACGGTGTGATGTGTAGAGATGTGTCAGCACATAGACAAGGGCGTGCGAACCAACACGTGCATAAAATCCATGTAAATGAAGCACACAATGCATTTGTGAGCTGAAGCAAACAAAGGAGCTCGTGATAAAAGGGACTGAATGTAAGATGGCACTAAAACCACTCTTTCATGTGCTCTCGTTGTGACATTCTTTTGAGTCAATTTGTACATGCAGATCTACTTTTCCTCATTAGGTTGGATTTTTGTCACTTCAAACCCCGGGAAGATGAATCATTCCATCTGCTGTGCGGAGAAAGTGAATTTCATTTCACATCTCAACACGCTTTCATTTTCACACGCAAAAACAACACAAATTCACAGCCCCTCGATCTGTATATTATCAATAGGAGCTCAGCATCCTCATTCTCATATGCCGCGGCGTGATCTTCACAAGAGAAGAAGAAAGAAAGAGGAGAAAAGAACAGCAAAATGATGAACCTCTGGAGGGATTGTAGCAGACTCAGCAGACATGAGTGAGCAAGAGTGACGCTCCCTCAAGCTGTCTGCCATCCATCAGTGGCTCGGTGACATCCTCGCTGCCTCTGCCTCCGCTTGATGTTTTCCCCACACAGCTGATGAGCGGCGATGGCGGGAAGCGTGAAATGCACTAGACTTCCTCGTCACTCGGCGGACGGCGATCTGTCTCCGCACAGACGCGCCAGTTAATTCTGGGATGGGTAGGGGAGAAGCTATGGGAAAAGGAGGGGGGGAGGGGGAGGTGAGCAAAAGGTGAGATGTGATATCATCCTCTCAGAGTTGCCTTTCACAGATCGCGGGCCATTCCACTTCACCTGACAATACGCCTGTTAAATGCCTCTTTTCTTTTCCTTTAATTTAGCCTCCGTCTTGCGATGTTCAAGCGTCTTCCTCTGCCTCTCCTCTCTCCTTCCATTTCATGTGTGACAATGCATCCTCCATTAAGTCTTTATAGGTTGATGGAAATGTCATAAGGGCATTGAAGACGGCCATACATCACCCTATTCACTCCCTCCTTCTGCTGAGCTTTCATTTTTCCTTTGCTCTCTTCCCCCTCCGCTCTGTCACAATGCAGAGCCAGATGTCTGCTCAGAATCACCACACATATATATATATAACAAACCACCCCCATCCAGCCTCATTAATGCCTACATCTCCAGATATGAAACTGCCACAATCTATACTCACCACTAAAGTGCAGCTGCTCACGTAAGTGAAGGATTTCCACTCTGACACAGCTCCTCAGATCCACACACCTTACAGGAGATCCGGGGCTGTCGTAGGTGTATCAGTCCTAATGTAGCACTAACGCACATCAGCTTCTGGGATTTACAGGAGATCTGCTTATTTTTGGATTTTGATAACTAGGAAGAATAAGCCATTTTCCCCATTTCCTGTAGCTGCAGCGTAGTCATCACCTTGGAGGCTGTGGAGGTGTGGGTGTAATAGGAAAAGGAACCGTGTCAGGTGATGAAATGAGAGTGTGTTAGCCGTGCTGAGCACCTGCTGGTTCCCTGTTCTCCACCCTGTCCCCCTTATCACATTACAGCTCGGATAGATGGTACCAGAACCCCAGAGGTAAGGGATTAATTTGTTTAAAGCTCTGCAGACTGCTTTGACTGACCTTGGTTGGGCAGAGAGAGAAAAAAAAAAAAAGATTTTTCTCTCCTGCTCCTGCCCTGCACACTCGCCTGGAGGGAAAGGGAAAAGATTAAGGGAGAGAGGCCATATCTCTCCTTTCAGAAACTACAATCACAAAGTAATGCAGCCACTGGGCCGTTTCAAACAATACGTCTTGTTTGCATAACTAGCAAGCTAAGCTCATGATCTCACCATGAGCCAGAGTCAGATTTTTGATATCTTGCGGTTTAATTTGTTTTCCTAAAGATGACAGTATCACATATGGGTGATTACATTCATGATTTACAGTTGTTGTTTTTTTTTTATTATTCATCTCCACTAGAATGGACACGTGTACATACCCAAATGTTTCTGTGTGTTCTTGTATTTCCACAGTTTTTGCCAATTTTTTTTTTTGTTTAGAGAAACCAGTAATCAAACTCTGCATTTCTGAGTTCCCCACCTGTATGTAACTGGGAGAACATACAGAAGACATGATGTCAATGAAAACTACATCATTACTAGGGCTGGACGACATATTAGGTATATTCAGTATATTCAAACTTCAATTAAGCAGACCACCATATCATCATATTAGTTTCCAGCGTACAGGGCTTTCCACAGGTCACAGACTGACGTAGACACAGGAAAATAATTATTCTTAAACCATTCTTCAAAAAGCTCTCTGGTTCTACAAAGAGCCATCACCAATTGAAGAACATCTTTATTTCAGAAATGGTTCTTCACAAACTCCATGTGGTTACTTGAAGGTCTAAAGGTTCTTAATTTTTTGGAATTGCTGTTGGACAATACAATGAAATTAAGGATACTAGAGATGATTCTTTTTCTGAATGATTCATCTCCAGGTTTAATTTTATTTCATTCATGTTCATTCATTATTATGTACTTTTAATTAATTTATTGGTTAGTTCTTTCAAGTTAAGGTTTGCATCTATGAATTTTGCCTTTGAGTGTCTACAGGCCTTGAAAACCATGGAAACTATTTCAACGTACCCATAATATTACAATTTGAAATGCTCAGAGAACTGTTTATTGTGGCAAATTACTAAAGCACCTTTTAAAAGAGGTTCTTTACTCAACCAGTTTTATCCACAAAGACATGTATTGAACTTTGTTTTTTTTTAGCTCTATTTAAGGGAAATCTACGTGAGGGTTTCAGTCAAAATAAACTGCCGTGCTGATACTACTGTACAATAGTTCTGAGACAATGAAGGACTATAGCACCGTTTAGGCTCAGGAAGAGTAAAGAATCGATATGTCAGATATGGTTACAGTTTTGAGGATACATGATGAAAGTGTTGATATGATTTATGTCCTAGTGTGAGCATAGTTTTATGTTTAGGTAGGAGGATGTCACACCGTATTTTATTCCATTCAAAGGTATAAAAATGTGGCTTCAGACGAGGAGTTACGTCCAAACAATTGAATCTGACAAAGCTGCCACTTTGACACTAACAACGTTTTGCTCTCGAGTCAACAGACGCAGCTGAAATTAATTGTGTAAATTGACAAACAGAAACCTGAACTGAAAATATGGTTTGAGTTACAGAGTAATACAGCACATAACATATCTGAGGAAAATATCCATCATTGTTTTCAACCCTTTTCACATATGTAGCATGCACAGAAACAAACATTAAATCTGTATCACTCTTCCATTGATTGGTCACGTCACAGGTCCGTGAGATGAGTGTGATATTCAGAAGGTGTGGCTGTCAACATCAATAAGAGGCTTCCAGTGTGAGAGGCCATTAATACCAAAGTAGCCACTCCGCATGTTGTCAGATATGAATAATGGTTTGCATAACAAATCATTTCACTGTCTGACAGATATTCCAGCGTCTGGACGGGTGGAGGCTCCGGTTGCGGCACTTTGCTCCCATCAGCAGCCATGCTGCCTGATCAAAGATGAAGTTGAGAAGCGAAGGACGGCGAATTGGCAAAACAGATTTTTCCATGCAGATGACACCTTGTTCTGTGGCCACAGAGAAGATAATACAGGGAAAGGTTGCGTACTATGGTGACGGAATGAATCACCAGCAGTCATAAATGGTTAGTGTCCCACAGCTGGGATGTAATGATGTTTTCTAATCATCCCCGGGGGTCGCTGCACCTCATCTCTCACTGTTGACATCTTTGTGGCAAATGCAATTTGACCAGAAAACAACAACCTGTATCTTCTGTCAGCGAGTAACTTTCCGCATCCATCTTGCCGTCGTACACTTGCGGTTTATCTGCCCTCATAAATGAGACAGTCAGGACAACATCTGGACGATTTCTAACCTTTCTAAATGAAATGAAAAGCTCTGATGTGCCTGTGTCTGTGCCAAGAATACACGTTGACTAATGAGGGGAAATAAAATATGCACAGGATTAATTTTTCTAGCTCTCGTTTGAACACACTGACATCCCTGTATGTGTTTCTATCTGTGCGCTTGGTAGAGGAAGTGTCTCAACATGGAGTCAACAGTGTTACGGAATTTTCTATCCTTAGGTTACACAAGGTCACGTGTGGGCCTTATGGTCCTCGGCAGTATTAGTTGTTTGGCTTTAGTTGAGAACAGTAGGTCTATCTCAACACTGTGGTGGCCAGGGTTGAAGAGACCTATTGTTGCCTTCTTAGACATAATAGATAGCTTGCCATTGATGTTCCAATCTGCGTAAACAGACATCTGTGTCTCCAGACTACAATATGCTATAACACCTGCATGAATAAAAACATTCTCTTTGACTAATTCTGGGCGTATAGTATTTGTGGTGTTATCTTGGGGTTTAAAGTCTATCCACCAGGATGAGTTCAGCAGAATGTGAGACCGACTCAGGCACTTCTGATGAACTTTGAGAGTGTCTCTAATTCTCCTTGGCCAAGCGTCAATAAATAATACACCATAAGACATCAGAGGCTCCTGAACACTTTCTTCCTTCCTGACCTCACCGTTGACCTTTGACTTCAGCAATTTCTCCACAACAAACAGTTTTTAGGATACAGCAGTATGCCATGCAAGGACATGACAGCAGCTGACACCTGCTGAATGTGGAGACAGCAGTCACAGAGAAACCAGGTTATACGCTACATTGCGTGGTCAGTACTGTAACACTTCAGGACGCCTATTAAATGGGTCACTGGTGGCCTGAGCATCTGGAAAGAATTCAATATCTATTTGAAGTTTTGCTGCAGAGAAGAAATGCACAGGTGAACTTAAGCTATACATATTCTACTTCACAAGTTAACTCTATTTCATATGCATAAAGTACTAGATTCATTTTTAATTCATTGTACTGCACGAGCTGTCATCTCCTCAACTTTAAACTCCTAAACCATATTTTGAATTAAATGAACAGGCTGTGAATGTTTGTTGATCGCTGATTAGCTGCCTTAAGGTAATTAAATGTGCTATTGTTTGTGACTTAACAGAGCCTCATCAGTGCTAATTAGTTGGCCTCCAAAGTTTGCCTCCATTGTTAGCTGGGAACAATAGATTTAAATACTCTAAATCCACAACAGCTAGGCAATACTTCAGGATAAAAATGGCCTGATGTCCATCAAAACATATTTGACTTGTAAATGCAAAGGTTTAATTGGGGTAGCAGTTGTTAGGTAATGTCCAAAGGGTAAAATAACTAAAGGCACTAGAATTCATATGCAAACTTTGTTGTAATATGGAAAACAAGCTACGTGTCTTTGTTTAAGTAAATGTTCTCTTGTCTGTGCTTTCCTGGATAAGGAAGCGTTGGGCGGTCAGCTGTGCTTTCACTTGGGCTTGATTGTCGTTGCTGGTGGTGGCAAGGTCGGTCTGCCATTTTGGTCCATACTGAAATATCTCAACAACTCTTAATGGACTTTATGAGACTTTCTAAAGATTCATCAGTCCCAAAAGGTTGAATCACACTTTTCCTTTAGCACCCCTGACATTGATTGACATTATTTGGACTTTAGCAAAATGCTTCTACAATTGTGCGATGGATGGCTATGCAATTTGGTACAGAGTCCTCCCTTATTACCATGTGCCCTAAAGCAAGCCCAAACAGCTCGAAAATACAAAACCAAAAAACAAACAACCAACTTAATGGTGTACCAATAATTAGATCATTTGGCCTTATGGCAAATTGTGGCAAATTATCACTGGCCTGACAAAGCAAACCTGCGCTTTTCGATACAGCAGACCAAAATCAAAATATTTTCTGTATAAATGTTGTACCATGGGGATTGTTATATTATTATAGTGAGTTTTGTTGTTGTTGCCGATACTGTATAATAAGTAGTAGCAGAAGAAATATTCTGATTATCTACTTCAGAAAGCATCACTATAAAAATCTAAAAATACTTGTAAGTGAGGTGTTCAAAATCCTACTTATGCAAAATTTGTACTTTGTATACTTTGCTATAAGAAATTAGCATTTTATTGTTGTTGCATGTCAAGGTCGGGTAGTTTAATCAATAGTTTGAGCCTAGGGATCAGTCATGAGATGATTAATGGGCAAGGAAAGAAGGAAAAATAAGTTCTGCTCCACAAATTTGTATTAATTTTAAAAAATCTAATCTCTGAGGAGGAGGGAATTATCAATACTTCACCATAACAGTTATTTAAATGAAACCATCAAAAGGGGAATTTCTTCTTTGGTGGATGGTGAGGCTCAGAGCAACAACTTTTTTTGTAAATGGTCACAAGCCAAGAAGATCGGAACCAGTGGTTTCATTCATAACGGTGTGTTTTATGTTTTAAACCTGGACGAAAATCTCAATCTGTTGAGTTTTGGGATGTCACGGCACCTGATAGACATTCATCAACGTTGTGCCACTGCCAACAGACAATGATATTGTAAAACTAGCTGAACAAGCTTGTAAGAAAATAAGATATAAAATTCGACATTTTGGTAAAGCAGAGATATTTTCTGTATGAAAAGAATGAGCTGTGAGTCATAAGGTCAAAGTTAACTCGACCCTCAATTAAAGAGACATGCTCATATCACTCCAACATGACCAGGCCTCTAGGATATCGAGGGGTAGGTGAAAGGTTATGAAATTCTTTCTCGCAGTTGGTTGGCAGAGGTTTTATGCTGTACCAGAGTGTCAGCAAATGTCACAGTCATATTCTCCCTTTTGCTGCGGTGCATGTCTGCCCTGACATTTACAAAATTGGCCCCTGCGAGGTTAAACTCCTGCAGGTAAAAGTTGTATGCATTCTGGCACCTCACACTCATGTATCCTCGATATGAGAAGAGATCAAACCGTGCCCAGAATGGCTCTGGCATTGTGCATCAATCAAGTGCAGATTTGTTCATCTTCAGCTTCCTGTTGTGGCCCTGCATGAGACGATCGAATGGGAAGATTTTGTTTCTGTGTGGTTGCATCAGCTCGGCTTTAATGAGACAGCGAGAGGTGTGCAGGTGCAGACAGGCCAGTGAACTGATATTGAAGTCCTCATCAGACCTGGGAGTCAGGAGTCGCTGACTTGGAGACTTTTTGTTGGTCTGAATTGCTGAAGCACCGTTATTGCATTTCCCTCTGTAAGCCATATGGATGTGCTGCCTATCCCTCCCTCCCATTCTCCCTCTTCCTCTGCTGGTTGAGATCACAGGTACTCCCACAGTAGCTGATGTAGCAACATGGAAGCGAGGACTGAGGGGAGAACGCGTCAGAGATCATTATGATTGACAGGGATATTTAGTTATATTACTGGAAGCTGTAGCAGGGATGGTCAATTTAAAAATACCAGATCATTCATTTCTCGGCTTGTATTTTGCATCATCCTGACAAACTATTATTTATTTCTTTTTTTAGAAAAAATTCAGCAGTCAGCAGGAAAGAGAAGACGAGAGGATGTGACATGAATTTTGCACATTGAAGATTGGTTTGCGTGGCAGGAACGCTGCGATTGTGCGATTGAGTCCATACATAGATGATGCAAAAACAAATAATTGTAATGCACCTTCAGCTTCTGTAAAGCTTTTATATACACAATAAAACATTCCTGAGAATGACTGGCCAAATGTATAAACATTGTCCAAGTAATTATTCATGTTCAAGACTTAAGCAAGTTTGGACACTTTTTTTATTGTGTCCAAACTACAGAGGTTTAGTCAGCCTCCTGTGAGGAACTACTGGCAGCTACGGCATGAGCTACAGGCGTGGTTTAAAGCAACCTTATGTAGAAATGACTATCTTTGTGATTTATCGCCCTCATTTGCAGAATGCAATACACTGTGGTAAATACTGACAGCTGTACACACGTATTTGTTATGATTATATAACTTATGATTGAAAACTAGTGAGTCAGCAACTTGGCTTGTTGGCTGTTTAGCCTGACCACAATGAATGCCGGCTTGCCCATCTGGTTGCGGCACAACTTCACGCAATGTCAGCATTCGCCCACGCCTCTAGCCTGAAAGCGCCCTTTTCCTGGTGGTCCAAAATGTGTGTTGTACAAATACTAAAGCTGTCCCAGTGTTCTAAGCTCACAGTCCGGCATCCCAGCTAACGAACTGAGCTATTATTAGCTAACAGCTACATTTAGCAGCACCTTACTGTCTATCAGGAAACAGCAAGTTTACACAGCAACCATAGGACATCAGAAGGAAAACCAGAAAACATTTTCTCCATAAAATATGTTCCAGTATTACCAAAATCAATGAAATAGTTGCGACCTAGCGTCATAAAGCATTACGTACTTCTTGCAGGTGATTCTACCTGGCGCACAAAAAGACACCATTCACCTGATTACAAATCAATCAATAAAAAATGATTTCAAATATGGCATTTTATGGTACACAAGTTAAACAATCTTTAATGCTAGGTGTGTGTGTGACAACATATGTAAGAAGTGCTCAAAAAACAATAATGGCAGCTGCTAAAGCTGTTAACATAGATACTAGTAGCATCAATTATATCCGAACTGGAGAGTATTTCTTCATGGCCAGCCATCTAATCAAGTATTTCTTTATTTTTTTCCAAACAGTTTCCAATGACAACTTTCCAGATAGTTTTGTGTAACAGCAACAAAGTGAGTTTAGCTCACATGGCTTTCTTCTTGAAAACTACTCATGCTCGTGCATTGACATGGTCACGATCCCGTTTATTACAGTTGAGAAATGAAGCAAAGCTCCAATTTTACATTTCTAGCTCAAGAACTGATGTCGAATCTTTTAAAAACATCACATGATTGAAAAGGGGGTGATTTGTTAACCGGCAGGCACCCACCCACCCAAGTCATGTCATGTTGTGCTCCTGCAGTTTGCAGTTTATTACAAAAGTGTCTGACCACCCACGTTAGATGACCTTGTAATACAATGGATATGCAGTGCGTGAACTACTATATGTTTAATCTTTCATGGACAATTTCTCAGTGTAATCTGAGCGCAGGGCAAGAAAAACGATTTGTAAAAATGAAAGAGATTAAATTCTGATAAACTAAAGGGGAGAAAAAAAAGATGGATAACCACAAGTGGGAATTAACAGTGGCCGGTGAAATAAATCGGAGGGGGAGTGTCGTGGCTGGTGTCAGGAAATAGTCAGAGGGAGAAAGGAGTAATCTGATTGCAATAGGACATTACTCTCTGCCCGTGTCCTGGAGGAAGAGCAGAGAGCGTCTGTGTCCTCTCTTAAGTCCTCTTCCTATTAGGCCTTGCATCGTTTGGGAGATTAATAGAAGCTCACGCGTGAACACTGCCACATTTGTCAGCTGCCTCATCCGATAATATGGGGCTGCAGGCGTGCCTTCCCCTACCTCCACTTTAAAAAGACCTTAAAAGGTCACAGTGGGAGATGCTGGGAAATGAAAAAAGCTGCAAAAAATACACGCAAGCTGCAAAAACAACAAAATAAAGGCAAGCGTTGGTATCCTGAAAGTTAAATACAGACAGAATTGCTTTTGTTTGTTTGTCAGCAATCGAGAAAATCAGTAATGAAGCATCATTAGCAGGATAATCCGTTTGTTCAAGACAGACATCATTGCACTGTATAGTCAAACCCCATCTGTCTCATCTGTGGCTTTATCTGCATTCATTAAGAACTGCACAGGGTTTGTTTGATCATGCCATTGTGCAATGCAACATTCTTCAGAGGGAAAGAGAGAGACACATCCCAACAGATGTCGAAAAAAAAAAAGAAAGAGAGACACAGAGAGCAGATGAAAGTCTGACAAAAAGCACTCTGAGATTGCACCATAATTCATGCCATTATTTATTTCTCTATGCACTGTTGGTTTTGGGTATCAAAGTGGATGTGGTGGTTGCTGGTGGTGTTGTTGGCTCTACCTCAGGAGGAGGACCATAGCCATGTTTGTCCAGTCGCGCTCACAAACGAACCGTTTGGCCAGCGGCCCCTGGCCTTGTAGCTCTCCAACAAGCGCCCACGCCAATTCTACTCCTTCCTCCGTTGACGCCACACCTCTGAAAAAACAACACGTTTGCCGAGACATTTAGAGACACCAGTAAAGTGGCAAGAGGTCGAGCCGGGGTTGTTGTTTACCTCCGCCTTCATGGCCGCAAAGACCTCTGCGCCGTCCATGATGACGGTCTGCGTCTGCCAGGGAAACACGACAAGGCAGGAAGGAGAAATTTCCCATTAACTCAGGAAATTGGTACAAGCTGTGCCGCCACACAATCCAATCACCTTTCTTATTTTACTGGCCGAGCAGGCTGACACATGCTAGTGACACAGGGGTACTTTGTTTTTAGATCCATTGCCCATCCCCAGAACAGGTTTCTGCCAATTCCTTCCACTTCCTCAACAGGTTTGACTAAAACAGACTGATGTGATGTGCTACAAGAAAGAGGAAGTTGTGGACAATTTCCCCCATCAAAATAAAGGAAGATAGATTTGGGCTATTGTCTAAGCATGAATTGGTGTGTTTAAACTTGAAGCAGAATAATGTGTTCTAGTAGTTGTAGCCTCAGTCTCTGTCTCTGGCTTTTTAACACAAATCACTTTGAGCTGCTGCTGATAATGTGATGACTGTTCCAGGATAGATGTTGAATTTCCGTTTTGTTACAACAAATAGCAGGAGGATGTAAGAAAAGGACATTTTAGAAAAATGAAAAAGACTGTCGCGTTCAACAAAAACACAGCGGGAGTCGGCCTGCAGCCACCATGGCCTTCGTCTCAGGGACAGTCTGCCTGTGGAGCTGATGGACTCCACCTCTGTGGACATTTTTAAAAGAAACTAAAAGACATTTTAGCCTGGCTTTTATATAAGCTGCTTTTAAGCCTTGATCATTGTTCCGTTTTCCAAGTGAAACAAACACTGCTAGAACTACTGATGGTATCATATTTTTTCATACTTCCATTACTGAAAAAAAAAGTCTCGTAAACAGTATTATAGTATTCATTGATAGATGCTCATTGATAATCAGTGAAAGTACTTCACAACAAGTTTGTCTTGCATTAACTAGCTAATAAACACTGAACAGTGAACCGTACATTCAACTCCACTGGACTGTAAAAGAATGAATATGCATTTTAAAGGGTTGATTGATAAAAGTTTAGAATATACTGAATGGAAGTGAATGCATCATTGTGTAAGTGTCTCTTAAAAGATAACTTTGGTATTTTTCAAACTGGACAAGTGAATAACGGGGACAAGAATTATTGAAATTGCTCCAGTAACAAACAAAAATGCTGCAGCCAGCAGGAGCAAAACTGGCTGCCACGTAATCCTCAAGGGAAACTAAAAGACAAACTAAGAAGACTTTTAAACTTTTAAAGAAAATACTGAAATAACAAAATAGGGTCTGGGTTAAAAAATTCAGAAGTTACCCTGCAGGTCTGTGAAAACACACTTGAAACTGGTGTACTAACACCACCACACTCGTGGCGCTCCTCCATTAGTCACATTCAGCGATTGGGCTGGAATGAAAACTTCATCACAGGTCACACTGTGTGCGGTCTTGAGGCAGTTTGCTTTCTGAGGCAGACTGTTGAGCTGCATTCCCAGTGTCCTCGGAAACCAATGATAGTCATGGTAATGACAGTACTAGAAATTCTTGGCAATCTTGTTGCCATCAGTAAGTTTCACCATGATATATATAGTATATTATTATCGTGGCCTGTCTTTAAAAGTTCATAAATCAACACATTGTATCATGTAGAGTTGTTGGTTGGTGTAATTTCGAACAGACTGCAGTCTTTGTGCAAAGCTAGGCTAAATTCTGACTCCAGCTTAGTAACACACAGATGTGATAAGATGGATATTTGGATATTTGCATCCTTTGATATGCTATCAAAGGATGGAGACAAAGTTCCGTCCAAGTGTAATTCAACAAATCATATCCAGAAAACCCGCTGATGCCAGATGAAAACGTTGGCTTCCCGTCCCTCAGCGGTACATAAACCTCATTACACTGTTAAAATAATAAAGTGTCTCAGAGGAGACACTCTTTATGCCAATTAAACCAAACACCACCAAGCAGTACCAGCAAAGCCTTTAATCTGAATCACTGGAGGAGAATGGCCCTGTAACGGGTGACACCAGTATCTCACTGTGTGCGCGCGTGTGTGTGTGTGTGTGTGTGTGTGTGTGTGTGCGTACCTCTTCTGTTACTCGGTTACATGTTGAGCCAATCGGCCAGTTGAATGAAATAAGATCAAAACGGCCTGTGAGAGGCAGCTTGTTTAATCTGGACCTCCATGTGGCGGAGGAGCAGCATCCATCTGCATTCATCAGGTTACAGAGTCCAGAGCAGCTGCCAGCATTGTCAGCCTTCTTCCCCATGACAAAAGTTTTGTTTTTCATATTCACATGAACAACAGACAGTATATGCAGCTTTTTCCTCATTAAAATCATTTACAGATGTCTCTGTGTAGACACAGTGTCGAGGTAGATGGCTCATCAAGGTGACGGACAGGTATTGGGAGCGAGGATAGTGTGGCAGGAGTGCAATTCATGTCGCAAAGAGAATGATGCTTATACGATAAATGTGATCTTATATAACGCTATTTCAAACTTTCTTTTTTAAGACAGGCCTATGTTTATCCTTTCTGTAGGTTTTCGGGATCATTGTTAAACTACTGAGATGCAACACTTTCTACACGTAAAAATTTAATGGCTTCTAGGACAGGAAAGATTATGTCCTGAGGTCGCTGGAAGACTTTTAATGTGAAAAATACGCCAGTGAAACTCTTCACTTTCTGATTGCGTGTTGTTTCCAGCAGCTACAAGTGTTAACCCACTGTGACGTCATTCATTGGTTTGTGGACAATTGTCTTTTAAGCTTTGAGTTTGGCATAATGGACGTTGTCATCTTGTTTTGTTTTTTTTGGAAGAACGTGTAGAGGTGGTGGTTAAGTACTGCAAGCTGGGCTGCACTCAGGTGACAAATCTTTTTTTCATATTACAGCTAAACATTAAAACATGTTTCTTACATATTTGATCAGCGCTGACTAGTTTGACAGTTTGATCTGAGTTACATGAACCAAGTGTGTTCTAGACAGACTCACTGACAATGACAAGTCAATCACAAGGTAGCCACGCTCCAAATCATTCCCTACTTTATCGTCTATTTTACTGTAAATGGGAACATAACTTACAAAATGAACACCATGCTCTATAGAGTAAGACTTGAAACTAGAGACTGAGGATATAAAGTCATGAGGAAACTGTTTACCAGAGTAATAAATCAAATGAAAGTAGGCTCATTTCCCCATAAGATTCCATACAATTGGGTCACCCTTTACTGGTCGTTTGAAAGAATGCAAGTTTAAAGCACTTCACCATTCAAAACCCAAAGCTCTGTCCACAAATATATACTGTCAATGGGCAGTTTAAGGACGTAATCCCTTTATTTTTTCTGGCGGGGTTTTGATTTGAACTGTATGATGATGTCTCGATGGTGACTGATCAAAAACTTCTGTTAAAAACAAAGACTTAAGAGCAGCAGAGCAGTAAGTATGACATGACTCTGATTTACTGTTACAGTACATTTAGTTTAATCTCATTGTTTTCTTTATTTTAACCTTGCCTTCATTAGCAGCCAGTCTTTAATTGTTTGTGTCGTTTGTGTGTTCAAGAATATTTATTTTTTTCTAGAAAGTGAATTTTCGTGGCCTCAAAATCAACTCCACCCGTACCACCCTCTGTAATCTCCGTCTAGATTTATGCTGTTGTAATTAGCTAACCAACTGCATTCTCACACAGTGGGCGGTGATGACTGAGACAAGAATGAGGCCATAGGCCAATGCTGTCACACCATAAAGGAACACACCATTTGTATTTCTCTCTTTAAATTACACCCTCTCAATTAAATCCCAGTCTTCTCGCCTCTGTGTGGTGCCACAGGCTTGTGCGCGTGTGTTGGGTTTACATTCATGTGTATGCATGTCTACATATCTATCTGGGTGCTTTAATTAAAAACCCATGAGAGCAAAGCCATAGCCATAAATCAGGGGTTCATCCCCCTCTGCAGAGGTGAGGGGAGCGATGTGCTGCTCCTTGGCAGCGGCAGCATGGGGTGATATCAGTTTCTTTCTGCAGAACTGGCAGGCTGATGAGGGAGTGGGGTCAACGACATGACATTGAAGATTAAAGAGGACTCAAAGATTGTGAGCAACAATATTCATTTGCATGACAGTGCCAAGCGGCATCCTCCTTGGCTGAAAAATGAAGCCGACGCGAGAGTGCCAAAAGCTGCTCTTCCTCAAACGTCCACTTGAGGCTGGCTCAAGAAGTGAGTCAGTCTCCATTAGCCCCCGTGTTAAAACGCCCAACCGTCCAACAACTGTACTGAGGGAGAATTTCCATATAACTCAGTGTTCAATTTATGTTAAAGCTTAAATGTATGCATAACTAAAAGCCTGGCAGCTTTGACTGACAGGTTGGTGCCATTACATGTGAGCAACCAGGCTCAGCTCCACGTCTCTGTCCATTTTTGGTAGGCAGGATTGCCAAGATGGTTGTGGCCAGAGCCAAGACATGAGCCTGAGCTTGTGGGTGAGGTCATACACACAATGTCCATGTTTTCTATAGTCTATGGAGAGTGCTGAGCAAGGTTGGAGGGTACGGATTTCACATGACTCAACAGGGATGTGCTGTTTTTGTACTGTAATTATATGAAGTTGAAGTTTCCCAGATATCTAGGGCAACTTTCAGGATAATACCAGTTTTTACAACTTATGTCTTATTTCCAAAACTTTGGTCATGGTATCTAATTGTTCTAATATGTACTCTAAGTTCAACCTCGACTTTAGTTTCTTCAGGGAAAAATGATGCCTGCACCATGACCTGCAAATCACAATTAACAATACTGTGGTGGTGCCAGCTCTGACAGTGAGGGACCCGGGGTGTGACCCTGAATGACGAATAGCTGTTTTTCTGCTCCTGTAGAGTCCTCCTATAAATTTAAATCAAATCTGGGTGTCCCACCATTCCAAGGACTCTGATATAAAATGTCGACCTTTATACCCTTGCTTGTTGGGTGGAGCTATACTGGAGACGTGACAAAACTTTTTTGCATCAGGAGGGTGAAAACACCGACTGCTCAAAACATAGTTTTAGTTTTGAGAGTTTCAGCTCATAAGATTAAACAAACTGCAGTTTTGGTGGTTATGGACATTAGCAATGAATCTCTGACCTGTAACACAACCAGACAAATGTATTTTTTGTTTTATTTACCAAGTATATTTTGGCATTCAAGCAACACTGATCTTGGAGGTGCTTTGAATAAGTACTGTTTACTTTGCAGATATTTTGTACTTTCAATGGCTAATGATGCTCATTATATTGTTCTTTTTGGTCACTAATGGCAAATAAATATCCACCTTCTTCAGTGGAGCCTTGGTTGAGTTAACCAGTAATGAGAAGAAAATTCACTCAAACAAAAAATATCTGACAATAAATAAGAGATTATGGAACCCAAAGCAGATGCAGATGCAACATACTCACATCAAACAGCCTAACACCGCATTTAACAGCAGACTAAAGCACGGCAGTCAACACATGTTAAAGAGGTATGACTACATAGTATTTCTCATTCAGTGAGCCATGTGTTCGACAAATCCTCCACAATCTGACCAACCTTTTCTCTTTCATTTTCAGTGGATAATAGTACAGATCCACTCTGTCTGTCTTCAAATGCTGTTGACTTTTTTTGAGTTTGGAGAATGAGCACTCTGCAGGAATTTGTGATGTGACAGGATTTTTTATTAAATGACCCAAAAAAACATGGACACACCTCACTGCACCCTTGCAGCCCATGCGGGGCATCTTCTTAAAGTGTCTTATCATTTTAGATAAACATAAATGATCTTCAGTAAGTCACAACTGACAGTCACAAGTTGTCATTTTTGTATTCGGTAATGCTTACAAGAAGCTCGATCTTATCTAATATGAGCCTGTTGGAGAGCAGATGCCAAACAGACAAAGTTCACCAGCGATCACGTGATTTTTATGAATTTTTATGAACAGTGGTGATCAGTGATTGGTTGCAGTGCTGCTCACAGTAAGTAAGTTTATAATTAAGTCATTAAAGAGGTCTGATAACTAGCCAGATCTGGTTGGTATTTATTTATTTTTTTTTTTTATATCCGGCCAATGCGATTTGACTCACTGGGATTAATGCTGCCCCCACAGCAGCTGTGTTGCAGAGAAATGTTTGTAGAATGGGAACTCCAGAGTTTTAAAATCCAAATTCAAAATATTGTCATTTAAGTCTTTGTAAACTTTACTGATAATTGGTTGGAACTGAATTGCATTAGCTGGTTATAATTCAATATATATTATTATGGGAATTCAGATCCCATTAGAAATTCCTTTTGATTGGTCCCCTTTATGAGTGCTGGTATATCAAGCTAGCGTGTGACACAGGGTGGCCTCTATGTGTTGTGCCACTATCCCATTGATCTGCCAAGGCGACAGTAATTACCACTAATCCCAGTCAGAGGACAAGGCAATTTGTGTCGTGTCTCTCCAGGGCCCCCATAGGCCATTATCTGTTGGTTCATTAAAGAGGGAAGACAGTCCCAGCCTGACCCTGTGCCTTGCTGAGTGTTGAGTGAAGTGACAGCACACAGGGAGCTGAGCTAAGCATGAAACATCCACTGAGCTAAACCAGCTGTGACATGCAGTGCAGATGTGGAAGTGAAAATCTTTTCTAAAAGAAACCGTGTGGAAAAAAAAAAAAGCAGCCACTAAGCTACAGCACAAGGGTAGATTTGTTGAATCAAGCTAGTCATCTTACAAAGTGTAAATTTGATCTCATGATATAGTCATTATGGCATTTCAGCTGTATTAATGCAGCCCAGAATCAGGGTTGCATGTGAAGGGATTTCTACATCAGCCTGGCTGTTTTATTTTTGCTGTAGAGCTGCAAAACAATCGCCAACTTGGACATTCCTGTAAGCTATGAGAGCAGAGTTGGACTGCGCTGAGCTTCGACTGATTAACTGGCATTAAGCGTTTCCCACTGTTGATGTAATGGAAGTAAAGATTTTACTCAACCAACGCAAAGGTGTCAAAATGCCAAACGTGGGTGAAGAACAAATACAACCTCAAGACTCTTTAAAGGAAAAGAAAAAACAAACATGCATTTACTTTCATTTCACTTGCTACAGTAGAAGTCATCAATATCCGGCTAATGTAGGAGACGGGGTGGGATTGACCTTTTGTTGAAGAATTATTGATTGTTGCCATTTCAGGTTATCCTAGTTTGTGTAACTGCATAGTGAAAGAACACATGAAAACAGCAGAACAAAAGGGGATGCTGCACGCCTGATGAACAATGATGTATTATATTCTACTTGTAGAATGTCATCGTTCATTAAATCATTCGTGCTTTAGAAGCCTGTGTTGGTAATTTTGCCTTCAGTATTTTATGAAAATATGAGATCGTGCGTTGAGTCTGTCGAAAAAACGAAGCTTGCCTCCCATTGCTTTGAAGGTTCCGTTCATCCAAATTTAAAAACAGATATTTTCTCTCTTACCTACAGCTGTTGGCAGATAGGTTTTTTATCGGTCCAGATTTTAAGATATCCATCTGCGATTTTGACCTTCTTGTAGAATTAACTCCACTGATTTTACACATCAAAGTTTGTTTACAAGTATCGGGGAGTTTTACTGCGTATGCGAGCTGTTCGAAATCTGATGAATAACAATTCACTTGAGTCTGAAACTACAAGTTTGAAAATGATCTGAAGGTTATAAAGTTATAAAGAAGTGAGCAGACCGGATCTCTGTAGCCCACTCCTCACCTCTGCCACATTAGCTGCTACTAGCATAACACACGAAACCCTGACTGAACTCTTGTGGTCAAAAAATGCATTGTGGGTAATGTGTTTGCCAGGTTTTGCGGAAGAAGAAGAAGAATGCAAGGGTTAAGAAAGGCCACGTCTAAGCTTGTGTTACATTGAATCTGAGCCTCATTTTGAAGGTCCAGTGTTTTAGTATTTAGTGGCGTTTGAGGCAGCATATTGCAACCAACTGAATAACCCTCACCTCACCATCCACTTGCAAGTCTGGTGGAGAATTTACTGTTGCTGCGAAATGTGGAAGATCTACAACATGCCCCATCTAGAGCCAGTGTTTAGTTTCTTTATTCAGAAACATGACGCTTCATGGTGGACTCTGTAGAAGAAAGTATAGTAAATAGGTCCTTTAAGGTGTCCATCGTGAGTCTGGTGATATCATAGACTCTGCAGTTGCTTTCCTTGATTGACTACAGGGCTGCAGACCTAATTGAGAGCTTAATCAGCAACATGAGGCACACCTGGGCCCAGTGTGCTCCATGGATAAAGCCAACAGACCTTTCGCTTTTCTTTGTTTTTACAGCAAAACATCCGTAATACACATATTCACTCAATCACTTCGTACACTACTAAGTTGTTTTGCAGATGAGCTGTTTAGCTTCTCATGTAATCAGGATTAATGCGAGGAGGCCACTGTAAGATGAACTACCAACGCCGCTTTTCCTGGAAGGGCGTGTTCAATATTTAAATGTAATTTTTGCGGTGCTCTGAGCACCACGTACACGATTCCACTCACCTTTATTACAACCCAGCTGGCTTGTTAGCATGTGTTTTAATAAGAAATCACTTACCTGTGGTGGTTGCAGTGTTGTGTCTGAAGTGCCATGGAAAGGATAACAACATGTTTGGATGAAAAATGTGTTTTTAGTTCAAGTTTGGGGAAGATTGTGGTTTTGAATGAATAAACAAGAAAAAAAAAACGGGGAAGATTGTGGTTTTGAATGAATAAACAAGAAAAAAAAAACACATCTGTTTTCATGTAACAATTAAATTTTTCAGCATTTTAGGTCATCTATCATCTATGCAGATCATTTCTGACATATTAATCATTTCTGTTGCTCTTCAGATCTATCTATTTGTATTTTTATCAAGTCTCTTCTTTAGAGCCAAGAGGTCACTTATCTATCTGTAAAATGAAAATGATGCTGTTATTGTGTGTGTTACACTTGAAAAATAATTTATGAGAGAATGATTCATTGGATAAAGTTTCTGGTGGGGTAAAACAAATGTCTGGGAGGTGACTCAGTCTGCACCTCCAGCGAGCAGCAGTGATTACCCTCAGCATTAAACATAGCTGTGTTGTTTGGTCACTTCCTGGATCTCCATCCCCTCGAGGCGGATCATTATCCTGGACTATGCAGCCTTACAGCAGCAAAGGGATGTCTGATGTAAACATTAACTACCCTGATCGAGACATGGAAGCACCCTCCGTCCCCTTTAATACGGTTACTCCCAAAGTATTCCCAAGCACAGCGGAAAAACTAAAACAAATGGTCTCAATTTTAAACAAGTAACAGAAGGGATAATTAGTTATTTTATAACTTTATAACAATACGATAAGGTATTTTAAACATTTCCAAAACCTCTACACACATACATCACATATTCTGTATTTACTGTAAAGCACGTAGAAATACTGTGATAGTCAGAGTTAAGTCACCCTTATACAAATCCTGGGCGACTGGAGTTTGTGTGATGCATCACATTTAGTTTAATTTGATGGCTTAGACAACAGAAACAATAAATGTTAGAGAGAGACAGTGGGAAGTGACAGTGTAAGAACTGTGTTTTTTTTTTTGTTGTTGTTGTTTTTTTTTAGCATTTTTATATGACTGCACCATTATTTAAAATAGAAAATATTTGACCCATTAACCAATTTTTTAAATTTCTATTTGTCTTTGTATTTCTTGCCTTAATTACGGACAGTACAGATTAATAATATTAATATAATGATACTGCTACTGTATGAATAACATTTCTGTAAATGTGCCAGAGAGCCGTGTAGAAGCATGCAGAACAAGTATAAAAAGAAAAGGAGGGACATTATTATTTTATTATTTTATTATTATTATATGATTAGATATTATTATTACTAATTCATGAGGGATATGGACTAAATAAGACAACATTGTTAGACACTAACTAAAACATGCAAAGTGGAAGCATGCAGTCTGACATGAAAAACTAAACCACAATAAACACGCATGCAGGCATTTATGGTAATTGCACATTTATACATATTATACGTATAAAATTAAAATGACTAACAAAAACACAATTTCTCTTAACTTATATGATGACTGATTTATTTTAAACATAGGTCAAACTTTAATGGATTGCATGGAAAGTTGTGGATTCTACTTGTGTGTCATAAGTCAGACTAAACATTGTTCTAATATGAGGACATTAATTCTCCATAAAAAATTAATTTCCACGCAGTGAATAAGAAGCGTTTTACTGTCCTCCGCTGCTTGTTATTTCTTCAGTTTAGTTCTCGAGGTTTATTTATACAGCGTTCATCCCCTCCTTCTTTTGACTCATGTTTCTGCACCGACGGTCATTATGGAGGAGCCTTCCTGTAAAGCTCTGTGGTGGGGCTGTGCTGTATGGTCTGTCTGTCTGGCGTGTATGTATTCTTAGGTAGCCAGGGAATGTACTTCAAAGCGAGTGGTCGAAATACTTTTTCGTTTTTAATTGAAAGAAATTGTTTATGTTATTACAGAAACTCATTTAAGCGTGGGTATACTCCGTTTAAATGGATCTGATACACGCAGGACTCTTGCTGGAATGACAAGCTGGTATTTATGGATTTGTTTAATAATGCAATTGTAAGAAATCCAAAACTTCATTAAAGCAAAACTATAGTGAGGCCTGAGGTTTTAATAGCCTCCAGGCTATAATACATCCCAGTATTTTTACTAACTCGATAATGCGGCACACATTTGTAACTGTAATTGATTCTGTCGCTCACACAATAAGAACACAGGTTCACTTCCTTGCTTACAAGATATGGTAGAGCATTAAGAAAAATCACTGTTTGTGAGAGAATAAATGTTTCCATTGTTCCATAAAGGGATAGTTCAGATTATTTGAAGTTGGGTTCTAAAGTACTTAGACTATACCTACAGTAGACGGCAGCCAGCATGGTCAGCAAATGCCCTTTTTCAGGTGGCATCCAGCAATGCATAGCTTAGCTTCTGTCCTCATACAACCGCACTTCAAATAACCTGTACTATCCCTTTAATAGAGGATTTTTAGTAGTTTTTTTCCATGAGATGAATTACAGAACTATGACTTGTGCCAAACTGCTGCATGAGTTCAAACTCCGTGAGGTTGTTATCTGGTTAAAAACAAATTAGGTTTTACTGAGTGGAGATTTACACATCACAAAATTGAAATGGGTGGCACCAAACACTAGAGCCCATGTAAATATTAGTTCTTACAAAATATTTACACCTGGGGTGGTGTTTAGCTCAGTTGGTAGAACAGCTGCCCCATGTACAAAGGCTCAGTCCTTGCTGCAGAAGCCCAGGGTTTGAATCCGACCTGTGGCTCATTCCCCATCTCTCTCTCCCCACATTCCTGTCACTCTTCAGCTGTCTCTATCCAAAAGCTTGAAAAGGCCAAAAAAATAATCTTTAAAAAAAATACATATATATTTACACCTTGTAAGTGCTAGGTGTAATTGTTAGCTATTTGGATCTAACAGAAACTTTACGTTATCTTGCTAATATATCATTGTAGACTGAAGAGTAGAGAAGGTAATATGGATGAAGGATTGATAGTTATATATCTGTATATATATCATTAGGCCTCCTGAAACGGTTTTCCTTTAGAATTTTTTTTTATGTTTTTAATTGTATTATTTAAAAAAAAAAAAAAAAACTTAAGCCATACCTCTTTAGCCTGGCTTTTACCTAAGGTGCCTGGCCATTCACTACTGAATCTGTATGCCCTGATCACTCCCTGTTACTTTCATCTCTGGTGCTCATTTACTGTACAGGTCATATCTACTTTTACAGCAACTGTTATGCTTTTTATCCTATAGGTTCTTTTCTCATTTGTTTTATTGTTGTAGTTTTATGTTTCTACTTTTTCTTTTAATTTCTAGTTTTTCATGAAACTGCTCTATTGTCTATTTCTGTTTTTACTCTGTTCTGTGAAGCACTTTAGGCTACAATTGAGTGTGAAAGATACTATATAAATAAATAAAGTTGAAGTTGAAGTTTAATGGTCCAACTTGATTCAATAAATCACCAGTGTTAGTGAAGAGAAACTGAGTAAGACAAACAAAGTAAATGAGTCAATGAATAGCTGGTACAATACAACACTGGTGTTTCACATGTTTTAAAATAAATAGTTGTTTGCCTGCTTCAATCCCAGGCACTAACCTCTTAAACTGCTGGAAGTGTTGTATTCCCATTGCAATGAAGCCTCCAAATGAACACTTAAGTTTGGAGCGTTTGGAGGAAAATTGACGATTTTGGACCTCTGCTTCAAGCCTTACTGTAAATTATACAGCTGGGATATAAGCAGCAGAATGGAAGGAAGGAGTGTGAATATCTACACTGGGGCCAGGATCCCAGAAATGATGCCACTTGTCAGCCGAACCTCTACATTTTTGTCTAGAAAATAGCCAGTTTCAGATATCCCTGAAAACCCATGACTTCCAAATATGTTCTGCCTGCCGCAAAGTAATTCCTGTTAGTGGCCAGTGCACTGTACTGAAGGGAAAATGATTATGATTTTGTTTTGGTCTGACTAACTGATGTCATCTTTGTGCATTTGCTGTGTATAAGCAGAGTCTAAACTGCATATACAAGAAGATTGGAGTGGTTTGAGGAGGAAAACCTCCATTAATCCAATCATAAAGGTCCTGAAACAGAAAGATTTTTAAACAACATACTCCAGCCATTGTAACAGGCTATGACCTTGGAAATCTAGCAGCAAAACCTGGCGTGTCCACAAAATATTAGCCATTACTCTCCTGCTTGGCCATTTCCTGTCCTGCCCCTGGCCGTTGTCACCCCCCTTCCCCGTCCAACACATCCAGAGAGGGGAAAATAGATTCCAGTTTGGAGTGGGTTCTGGCCAAAACCACCGTGCCACTCAAAACTAGGGTTGTGTCATTTTTCCACTGGGTTTCCGTGGTATATTTTGACAGGCCATTCCAGCTAAGCTTCGATAAATAGGGGGAAGGCTCTTTTTTTTCCCTCTTCCCTTTCTTTCCTTTCCATTTAGAATCTGTAACATTAAAGAGGAACCCATGTTGATTTATGTGGCTGGCTAAAAGTCTTGGATAACAGATTTGGTCAAGCCACTAAAATCAAAATGGCTTTAATTATTTCAGCCTCCTGACTGATTGTGTCCTGACGTATTATTTCTGCACTATACTTCCTTGCTACATTAGTAATTGATGATCTGTATTTGGCTCAGATTGTCTGTATATTGCTGCCATGAAACGATGAGCAAATATGTATTGATCGAGATAAACGTCCATGGTTCTTTCTCCTGCGTGTCTAAAAACACTTTTCCTCAAGTGGGGATTGTCTGAAGGACTTGTAAAAAGAGCCTAACTACCACTATGTTTCAAGGGTAAACAATCCTTCCCTTAGGCACTCTGGCACAAACTAAACACTTTAACACATTTTCTGCTTGATAAAACCTTGTTCAATTTCCTGTGCTTTGTACCCTTTAGATAGGCCTGACATACCAGCTTTCCCCCATATTCTCTTGGACGTGAATTACAAAGAGGAGCGGCGCAACCAGTCGATCAGGCGCCCGCTCTCCCTCATGAATGAATTTACTTCAATTAGAGACTGCAGTCAAGCACAAGAGGACGGAGCGTGTCGTCTTTTATGAACATTTATTGTTACACAGTGTAATGACCATGCACGCTGTGACCCAGGCTAATGACACCATAGATTAACTCCAGAGTGTAGCCTTTGGGAAAGTCCAAAACTATTCCAAAGGTATTGATTTTGAGGCTTGCTGCGAAATTGAACTGTCAGGTGTTCCACTGGGCCCTGATATGATATTGATCCTGCCTGCTTAGTGACCAACAAAGAGTCTGGTTACCTGAAACACCCCAGTCTAGGGCAATGACTCCCCCTTTACAACTGCTTATTGGAATTTTAAATAGAAATTTGATAAACTCCAGCTCTCTTGGGAATATAAGTGTTGTCTTGCTGCCTCAAGACTCTCTGCTCGCGCTCAGACCATTAGCCATGCTTAGTGATGTGAATCCACTTCTCCATTAACCAGAAAGTCTATTGCCAAAACGTACAGTACTACCATTGACATTGTGTTCACGGCTTTGCCAAGTGAACACAGATTAAAGGGAACATTTGCAGCTATTACCATCCTTCGTCGAGTTCCTCCTTGAACAACAGTAGTGGTGTGACCATCGACGCAAGGTCACTCCTTGAGAGAGAAAAAAGAGAGAACAAAGAAAGACGGAGGGCTGGTGAGGAAGAAAAAAAACAACAAAAAAAACCCAGCAGCTTTATTTCTCTCAACCCATACTCTCGATTTTAATTAGGGTATCTTCAGCCAAGCCGAGTGGTGTCAGAGAGTGCATGGAAGCAATCAGCACCCCGTGTGGCAGGAGTCAAATGCCTTTGATCAGCTCATGGAGACTGATCCACAGTGACTGCGAGAGGAGTGGGTGATCCCACTGGCCTCCGCATGCCAACCAAGAAAGTCGCCACCACGGTGGCAACATGCACCCCCCTCCCTTGAGACGCTCACACTGGGAAAATGTTAATGACATAGGACTGTCCTAATGCGCCACTGTGGAGCCCTAATCAGTCACACTGAGAATGCTGTGATCAATGTTGGATGGAGCTGAGGAATAAAGGAAAAAAGAAGAGGAAATAAAGAAGGAGGGAAAGCAAACAATCATTGAAGACCTCTCCAACTTTTTCTTTGTGAACTTGTTGCATGATTTATTTTTTCCTTTTTGATGGTTCACTTACAGCTCTTACTGTTACTACTTATTGTTCTTACTGTCACCATAACAACAAAGAAGCCAGTCAAATAAAGCTGGATCCAGAATTTAAACCCCGACTAACAGACATCTCGAAACCAGGAATTTAGACCAGTTGGACACGACAAACTTTAAGGTTTAATGGCAAAAACAGCCGTGTTGGTTTAAAGATATCTTTGTGTTTTTGGACAATTATCTTCATATTTGACATTGCAACAGAAGTTACCACATGCAAAATGTCTTGCTACGCTCTTGGCTGAGGTACTGCTTGCTTTATCCCATCACGTCGACATAACAATGTTTTCCTGCATGTTTTGTCATGAGATAATTTCTCTTTTCCATACGTACATTGGAACACACTGAGGTGCATATTTATTATATATATATATTAGGGCTGTCAATCGATTAAAAAAAATTAACTAATTAATCGCAAAAATTTCTGGAATTAATCGCGATTAATCGCGATTAATCTATCAATAAATGTATCAATAAATTAAATGCATTTTTCTGAGACTGAAGCTTATAATGAATATTTATTTATGTAAAATGATCAAATTAATGTAGAAGAAACCAGATAAAGTATATGAAATTCATTCATTTTATTGGCTTAAGGTGCACATATGCACAGGTGCAAACAGAAAAAGCCAGAATGAGGAAATATATGACTAGTGCCACACTCCTGTAGTGTAGACTGGGTGTTTTGCTTTGAGGTGATATGTTAAAGTCGTGTTACTTCTGTGGAATTTAAATTTGGCTTTGCAAACTGTGCAAATTACCTTGTTTTTGTCCAACGAGCCATCGGGCCATTAGTTAGGATAGATCATAGACATATACATAGACGCCTCACTGAGCAGGTTGGTCCGTTGCTGCGATACGTTAACATGTCCGCCATATTGGATGTGGCAGATCTGCCCGTAAACTAATACAAGCAGGGCCGGTTTTAGCGTGGGCAATGTGGGCGACGCCCAGGGCGCAGTCTCCGTGAGGGCTTTAAGTAATGCCTCTTATACACCCATTCACACACACACCTAATATATCGGGGAACAAAGCTCTACTTTGCCACATCAATTTTTGCCACATAATCGACAAATTAACGCGTTAATTTTGTCGATTAATTTTAAAGAATTAACGCGTTAAAAAAAATAAAACGCAATTAACGCGGCTTTGTTTACTTCCGGTGGCGGCCGCCATTTTGGATGTGGCAAAGTAGAGCTTTGTTTACCAGATATATTAGTGTGTGTGTGAATGGGTGTATAAGAGGCATTAACTTAAAGCCCTCACGGAGACTGCGCCCCTGTGCCCATAGCTAAAACCGGCCCTGCTTGTATTAGTTTACGGGCAGATCTGCCACATCCATATGGCGGACGCGGGTAACGTATCGCAGCAACGGACCAACCTGCCAGTGAGGCGTCTATGTATATGTCTAAGTAACACGACTTAACATATCACCTCAAGCAAAACACCCTGTCTACACTACAGGAGTGTGGCACTCCTCAGTATATTTCCTCATTCTGGCTTTTTTCTATTAGCACTGTGCATATTGTGCACCTTAAGCCAATAAAATGAATGAATTTAAATATACTTTCTCTGTGTTTTATTCTACATTAATTTGACATTTTACATAATAATATACATTATAACGTCAGTCTCAGAAATGCATTAATTTATTGATACATTTATTGATAGATTAATCGCGATTAATCGCGATTAATTACATACATTTTTGCGATTAATTAGTTAATTTTTTTTAATCGATTGACAGCCCTAATATATATATATATTTAGATTTTATATCATTTTGGTCTTCATTTTTAATTCTATTTTTTTTTTTTTTTTGTGATACAGAAAGACAAACTTGATGTTTCTCATTTATCCTTCCATAAAAAATATATGCAAAGCCTCTACAGGTATTTTTTTTCAGTTTAACATTACCTAAGGCTACACACGCTTTAATCCTTAATGAAATACTGTCTGGAGAATGCTGTGTGTGTGAAGTTGTAGCACACTGTGCTCCAGAGTCCGTGCACTTATACAGTCTCACCAGCGGGGCTGGAAATGGGCCGGAACACACTCGATCCTGGAGTAAAAAGCTGGACTGGACTTCCAGCTGAGATGTTTAAAATCTGGGAAATTTTGGTTCCTTAGTTTTATTGGAGAAAACTGCCATTAGAGCTCTTTTTCTCTATGTACTGTAATGTGTGTGTGTGCGTGTGTGCATGAAGCAATGCATAATTTCTTGTACTCAGTGTGTCCTGCCAACACATAGAGGCAACGGAAAGACATTTAGTGAATTTACTTGGTCCGCAAAGTTAAGTCAGAAGCTTGACTTCAGCTACAAGCTTTTCATTATCTGCTCTCTTCTTTCTCCACTATTCTATTTTTTAGTACCACACTTGAGCATTTATTCATTGGACTGTATAAACATATTTAGTGGCTGTGATAAAGTATGTTTTGGTGTAAAAATGAAATAAAATAGGCTTTTAGTTGTCAGATTTTTTTTTTTTATGAATACATCAGGAATTGGATTGCTTGAATAAATTCTAACCATCGCCACAAAGTCTGCACACAGCCTTTTTAATAATATGTATATTCCACCTGCATGTAATAAGATACAATATCAGAGTTTCACATGTTGGCGTGTGCTCGCTCGCTCTGTTTTCTCCACCAAAGTAAAGCAAACACGATCAACAGGGTTTCTATTCCCTATCACGCTGTATTAACATAATGCTATTTTCTTTGTCTTCTGCCCTGTTGTTTTGTCATATTCCCCATCTTCTCATCTGCTCTGCTGCTCCTCCAGTGACTCTGTGGCATGCTGTGTGTGGAGACAGGAAGTGTGCAGTAAGGTGCCTCCCCCTCTGCCCACCCCACCACTCACCTGAATATGAACTTCTGTCAACAATAATCAAGTAACATAAGTCAGATGCCGTCACTTAAAATAGAGTTGAAAATATATTTGCATTCTGTGCCCAGTCTTTTAAACCATCCTTAATTAACATGTCACCTACGTTGGACCACCAAGATTTGGGCTTTTCAAGCTTTATTGCATAGAAACAGCTGAAGAGTGACAGTGACATGCAGCAAAAGGACAGGTTGGATTTGAACCCTGGGCCAATGCAGCAGGGACTGAGCCTTCATACATGGTGTGCACACACATGACACACGTGACATGCAGAAGCACATGTAATAACAGAGAACAGGGGAAGAACACCATTCCCCGTAAACCCTGTCTTTGAAAAAAACTTAAGTGAAGCAGGTTGTACTCTCCACCGTTCTTCATTGCGTTTAGACATCCATTAACGATTGATAGGTAGGTCTACAAATCTGAACTGAACTGAAAAAAGTGATTCCAATGAGCAAAGTGATTCATGATGTCCATCTCTAATGGCTATAAAAACTTAGTTTAGTTCAGCCAAAACATTTTTCCTTTACCTTACAGGTACCCTGTGGAGTTTCTGACTACTGGCAGCATTTTTTTTTTTAGATGTGAACAAGACAGTGAGCAAGAAGTCTGCCAGCAGCTAAAGCTGGATGTAAACAGAGGAAAAATAAATCCACTCTCCAAGTCTTTTATGAGAAATGATTTTTTTCACCTTTAGTTTCAGCAACCTTACATTCAGACTTATTCATAAAAATAAGCAATTAAATACAGTATAAAAGTATAGAGATGAATGAATAAATAAATACATAGAGAAAGAGAGAGTGTTCAGGTTGTTGAGAGTTGTGCATCAATGTGTAGTTTGAACAAGCACAATTTGTTAGACCTCAGTGATTTATATACATTTTCATGAGAGACACTAAACGTCAACAGAACTTTTATCACATTTACATTTTGAATACTGTAAAAGTCTGAAATAATATTTTCCTTTAGTTTATTGCGATTGACAAAAGGTCTCCTGTGCTCAGTCTGAGTTAAGGAGCATCTAGCACCATCTGCTACTAAACTAGGTACTTAAGAGCTGAATAAATGAGTGATTTACAAGATAGGTGTCTAGATAGATACTCTTATTACAGTCCCCTGCAGCAGTGTGAACAGCCACCCTGAATATCATTTGAAAACAGGTCAAATGGAACACAACTGAATGCTGTGTTTGGAACGTTCAGGTCACAGACAGCCGAGGTCACGCTCTTATAATTGCACGGTATGACATAAATATCCAGGCAATTTCAGAGAAGGAAGCACACTGCATGCAGTCATAAATCAATGCCTGAACCCGAGGCAGGTGAATGGAGAGAAACAAAGAACGAGTCTCAGACTAGAGAGAGAGAGGGAGGAACAAAAGAGATGGAAAGAGATATTGAGGAGAGCGATACCGAGCCAAAGATGGGGGCTGAGAAGGAGAAGGAGGTGGTGGTGGGGTATAGTGAGAGTGTGGTAAGGTTTTGCTCTCCAAACCGCATCCGTCTCCTGCCAAACCCCTTTCTTTCCCTCGCTCTGTTCTCTTGCTGAAATCTATTTATTCTGGGACTATTTCTCCTCTGTGAACTCTTCACTCATAACATGATGGATGATTAAGTGATTATACAGAGGCAGCGCTGCACACTAAAATCATTTTTAATATCCCGCATACACAACTCAAGCAATACCTCATGTAAGTAGGATGTCTCTCCCCATATTCTTCATCTAAAGTAAGCGGCCTGTCCCTGTAAGCACGTCATCAGTGCCCGTACAAATTTGCTTATTTTCCAATGCACATTAATAAGCTCAGAGTCGCACAATCGTTATAAACTCATAGTAAAAAAAAACAAAAAAACAGTGTGAATTACATTTTATTCATTATTTATTTCTCACCAAAAGGTGACAAAGACAGTTTGTGGAGATGGCAAATGTGCTGCTGTCAGCCAAAGTCTTTTTCAAGGAGTGAAAATTGTTGTCAGAAGCTGCAAATTCCATTAGCAAGTTGCTGCGTGGGTTGCAATCATCGCCCTGTCAGGAAAACAGTCGGCCATCTTCCTTTTTTTTTTTTAAATCTAAATTTATCCAACATGCCCTTAAATTTAAACACACCCTGTCTGGGAGCAAAATCAACTCAGATGTGATGAATACTTATGTTAATCTTCCAAAATCTTGCTGGATATGTGTAAATGTGTCACCCTTGTGAAAAACGCCCATCAAATCCATTGCCATTACATTCAGAGTGGACAAATAAACAGCCGCGCCAGCCTCTGCAGTGTCTTCAAATAAGTAAGAGAAAAGAAGAAAGAGAGACAGAGAGAGGAAAAGTGAAAGACAGGAGAAGGCTGTTGTTATTACACTGCCTTGTCTGAGTTTTTTCACCCACAGCGGCGTAGAGCGTAAATTGTGCGTGGCCGGAGCTGGAGAAAACACAAAACAAGCACTCTTGTGTGAAAGATGAATCGGGTGTGGGAGCCAGCGAGTTTATTTGTGTTGCTGAACTATAACACTGGGACACACTTTGCATCTGTGGCAAAATGAAGGAGAGGAGCGAGAGAAGCTGCGTGAGTTCACTTCAATATCACAGCTTCTCTTCTGGTGATTTCATGGAGGTGACACCACTCAAAGCAACCGAAGAGTGGCTTAGTATTGCTGTTGACCTAGAGAGGTTATTCTTATAACTTCAGCATGGAGATGCTTTCATAGAGTGTTCTTATCAGATTCTGCAGCTGTGAAACTTTTTCAATCATCTTTTTTTTTTCTTTTAGAAATAACCCCAACCGAGGCACGTTATAGTGAAGATGAAGGACTGCTTAGAGTGTAATGTCAGCATGTTAATATGCTCACAATGACAATTCTAATGGATAATGAGCAAATAAACGTTTTACTGTCTTGGTTTATTATACTAATTTTCCAAGTATCTGGTCATAAACCAAAGAATTTGATTTACAATGTTGGCCTGATGGTGGCACTACACTAAAAATACCTATCCTCATCCTCTGGGGAGGATTTTCCTATGAAATCCTTTAAGTCCATTCATTTCTAGCAACCACGCAGTATGACAGTATGGACACCTCTGGTGCAGGTATTTGTTGGTCATTGTGAATGAATATGTCAGTATTAATGACAGCACATCCTGGTTCCAGGAATAAATCACTGCCATCTTCATTTTGGTGTGTCATGGTGCTCATTGACGGCTGGTTGGACAAAAAACGAAACCTGAAAAGAAAAAAAAAAGGTGGGTACGTCACCTGCCTTTCAACCTAGCTGGCCACTTAGCTCCAGCCATACCAACAGGAAAATGGCGGTTGAGGCAGTCATAGGTTTTTGTTAGTCGTCTTATATAATCCTTAACACCTTTTGATGTTTGCAGGATTGATTTTTATTAGAACTGGTGTCCCCTGCAGGTTTAAAAGACAGCTTTCACAACTCACAGATTACTAGTATGTGTAATGTAATGTTGTGTCTTGGCATGAAGTCATGGTACAACCAGGATCCCATTCTCCAAGATGTGTACTACATGGCCAAAAGTATGCGGACAGCCAAACATTGGATTGTGCTGTCTATGTGACTCCAAAACCATTTATCTACAGCCTCCACTCTTCTATGAAGTCTTTCCACCAGATGTTAAAACCTGGCTGCAGGGATTCATTCCCATTCAGGGGCGATAAGACCTGGCTCGCAGTCTGCGTTCCACTTCATCTCAATGGTTTGGGAATTCTTTACAGACCTGGCTCTGTGCACAGTGGAAGTGTCATGTTGAAACAGGAAATATCAGACCAATAGTACAAAAAAACGTATATGGACGAAGGACGTATTTTTGGCCATACACTGTACGTTTAGAGGTATTCTGTCTTATTAGACACTTTAATGTCCTATTTGGCTTCATAAGTTGGCAGGTACAGTTCAGTGTCTTGCTCAACAACGCTTTGATATTACAGATGGCTGACGTGGGATTTGAACTCATGACCTTCCAGCGACACAATGGGCTCCTTCAGCCAATAAGCTGTTGCTTCGCTCACCCTGGAAAGCCACTCTTTTGGAAAAGTAAAAAAATAATAATAACAATAAATACTTCATACTTCTGATCCTCCATGTCACATCCCCACTAATAGCAAGCGGACACACTTACAGACATTATAGCTCGGTCTGAGGTGATTGCTCGAGATCAGGGGCCAGTCTCATGAACACACACTGTGTGTTTGTGTCAGTGTGTAGGACACACATGAAAGAAATTAAAGTCCAGGGTTCTACCTCAGCATGGCCCGGTCCCCTCGGATGTCTTGTCTTGTCTTGTTGCCAGCCTGTGATTTCACCAGCACCTTATCTCTAACAACAGACCGGCCATTTCTGCTGTCCCCACCACGGCTGTCTTTTCCTGGAAAACACAGATGACACCGCCACTTACCCCGTGGTAAGGGACCCCACTTGCTCAGAAAACATACTTCCATGTCTACATCAAAGAAACAAGACAATTTAAACACACACACAAGCCTGCAGGTACACAGTTTTTTTTTCTTTACTTGGAGCATCTATTTTGCTCCTCTCAACACTTACATATGTACAAGGCTGGTTTCCTTGGAGACAGCTGTAATCAGAGCTAGCAGGGGAAAAAATATCAGCCGTCTATTAGACTGCAGTTAGATTCATGTTGTGTCCACATCTGCGGTGTCACATCGACTAGAACAAACCTGAGGCCTTGCTCCCTCAGACCCAATCGGGTCCAAAAATACCCACGTGACTCAAACCAAAATGTATGAACGAGGCACTTATAGACTATTATTCATATCCTCCAGTGTCTGGGTGATTTATGACTGTAAGAATTAAACTTCCTCTTAGAGTTTCTTCTCAATAGTCTTCATTTTAGAAAACATTTTTCAGGAGGTTTTGTGCTTGGACTAAAATCATCTAGAAATGGCCAGTTCTCTTGTCTTTAACCTCTCAATCAATAGCAATTAGCACAGTTTACTTTTTCTCTCAGTACAGTAGTGTTGGAACATGTGGTTTCTAACTCTAGGCATGTGTAGGAGTGGAGTTTGTGTTTGAGTATTTCCCTCGACATCCAGATGGGGTGTATATCAAAGGAAGTCATGTAGAACCAAGAAAATAAGGAGGGAAAATACATTCCTGGTCTGAAATGAGGTGAACTCCGCCAAGCTCGGCTTGAAAACCTCCATACAAATTTCAGACCCTTATGTTTTGATTAAAAGTTGTTTACTCAATGAAAGGCCAATGTTCAGTGATTCAGAGATGCCAACTGCCAGCGTACAACAGTACACCTTCTTGTTTAATCAGTTTTGTTGGAACTTAAAGATCCAATTTAAGTACCAAATGTTTTTTTTCTTTCTTGGTTCTTTACAAATTATAGACATTTACTCACTTCCATTTTGGGTTTGTTTCCCCCCTTTATTTTCCTTTTTCTCTTCTTTGAGCTCTTTCCACTGGGAAATGACGGATCCTGCCATCCTCTCTCGCAGTTTATTTCCCCCTGTTGATTAGCCTGAGAGGTTGACGTGGACACTGAAGGGAAACACAGACGGTAAGTTGATCGACAGACCTGGACACGCTGCTGCGCCAAAATACTGTGAATTATGATGGACTGATGTAGCGTTCACACAAACCACACACACACCTATGCAGTATTCACAGCCTCGTGTCAGTTTTTCTTGTCAGTTCCTGCTACTCAAATGTAATGCTAGAAAAGTTTGAATGGTGGTGGGGGGTTGGGGGAATGGGGGATGGGCAGACATTTGATTTGAAAAGTCAGTGTCAAAAATTTAAAGCGCTGGTTCTAAATGAAATAATAAATTGTGCATTAGTAATAGTTTAATTGTTTATTCATTGTAATGAATAACTTTACTTATTCTCACATTAAATAGGAATATCAATAAATCACTACCGTTGGAACCTGTAAGTACAGAAGCAGGCCTTCATTTCTAAATTCAGTGAACCTCTCTCATGTATAATTCAACAGGTCTGACTTCAAACTCTTACTATATCCCAAAGTATATTTGAGTGGTGCACAGAAGTTGAACTGAACATTTACTTGCAAACTTAGAACCATCAGAACATTGGTTCTAAAGCTAACGTGCAAGTGTTTTATGCGACCTGCCTCTAGCGGTACGTGGAAAAACAAAAATAATAATAATTTAATAAAATTAATCTATAGACATTATAATAAAAGAGAGTATAAAATAAAATCACAGGAATATAATTTAAAATTCCATATTTTGATTTAATGTCAGCCTGCCGTAAGGTCACGTTCATGCCTACCGTGCGCATACATCCATGACCGGTTCTGTTCAGGATTCATCAGCAATCAAAACTATTTAATTTTCTCATTAGGAATAAACCTGTCACGGTTTTGGGTTTCTTGTTTAGTGTTTCCTGTTTTATTTTGGAATTCTCCTTTCTTTCCTCGTGTCTATAACTTTACTTCCTGACACTGTTGCGTTTCAATGTGTCTTCGCCTTATTGTTCCGTCTTCACTTGTGTATTTAGTCTGTGTGAAGTTGGTTTCAGTGTCGGGTTGTTTGTTCCCCAGTGCATTGTTCTGGACGGATATCATACAACCTCAATTCATATAACTCAAATGATCCATTTGTTGTTGTTTGTTTCCATCCGTCTGAACTGCTGTAATGCTGTAATGGTCAATCAATCAATCAATCATGCGTGATACATGTGACCTAATCATGCACTGAACAAGAGAAAATTGGCGGCAGATAAAAACATCAGATCCATGTGGAGCGATGAAGACTTGTTCTGTCTTACATTCTCGTTGTGTGTCTCCAGCAGGGGAAGTTACATATGATCACTATCATTAATCACTCATACAGACTCTGGGCCCCATGTTTTGTCTATGATTCCTCTCTTATGACGACAGCCGCATTCATTACTGCTCACATTCTCACAGACTTAGCATCTCACGGCTTAAATAAAGAACAGTGGCGGCGACAGTCATTCGTTTGAACGGTGGAGCGTAACAGGGCTCTTTGCTGTGGCTTTGAGACTGCAGGCAGGGGGACGTGGGTGCTAGCATGGCAGGGCAGCAGTGGAAAAAGGAGGGGAGGGCTCAACGGCGGTGGTGGTGCTAATGCAGAACGGATGCCCGGTCTGCCACGGCGGGGCCTGTTTTCGCTCTCCAGGGCAACTGATGAGCCCCAGATGGAAAGCCAGCTGCTTTGGGTTTGCGAGCCCAGGGAGGTGGGCGTCACACAGGGGAGATGTGTGTGTATGTTTTGAGGAGCTGGTATGCAGGTCAAGGGGGCACCTCTGCGTGAAGGTGTAGACTCAAGGCCATATTTTCATATTCACGCTCCCTTTATCCCTATAGTACCACTTGCTATTTTACCAGGAGGGGTTTCTATTGTTAGCCAGAAGGGCTCTCAAGGTGCTCTGGATCACTGGACCTTGATAAGTGAAGTCAAAGGATCCATCTGCCATTTTCGTCCACTGCCTAGCTCCCCCACCAGAGGAATAATTAAAAGGCCACCTGATATCCTGCCTGGGCCTGGCTCGCGACCTAATACACCAAACACACACACACATACACACTCACCAGACTGTTCCTGATGGCCTGGCCTCATGGTGAGCCACCCATGTGAATAAACATCTCATACGGAAATATATGGAAGCAGAAACCTAGGTGATTCTGCCAAACCTCTGTTATATTCATAGAAATCCATATTCCTCCTGCTTGACTTTGAAGGTGAGCTCTTCTTCTTTTTTTTTTTTTTTTCTCCCAGGCAGCTGATTAGGATGACATTACGACATCCAGACAGAGCCGCTTGTCAATCCATCGCTCATTAATTTGGATGATTGCCCCCAATTGGCCGGGAGTTTAGCTTATTAGACATCCTGTGTGTTCTTTTTCTTCTCATCAGTTCCATCAAGACGATCGCTCTGCAAAAAAAAAAAAAAAAAAAAAAACCCCTCTGTGTACAGTTTGGTGGATCATTATTTGTCATCCATATAACCACAGTCCACAGCTGCGTACACTGCGGATTTTCTGCCCCGACCAAGAGAGACAACAAAAACAAACGGGGCTAAGAGAAAGCAAATGTGACTATCAAAGCATGGCGTGGGCAGACATGCATAATGTACGATTCCACCCCACACAAGCCTATCCCTGTTTCCCATCGACCACCACTGCATCCTAATCCACAAAAAAATTAAAAATAAATAAAAATCAGAGAGAAGAGAGTGGATATTAAGTCATTCGCAATGCACCGTAACACTCTAAATAAAGATGACGAACTAAAAAAAAAAAAAAAAAAAAAAACCTCTACCCACAGACTAGTTTTGTTTATTCACCCATCAGCCTGCCTACCCAGTTTACTCCTTTCTGGTGCGATCTGGATGATTTTTTTTTTCTTCTTCACTGGAGCATCAAGATGCAAATTTTAGCCGTTTGTGAATATCAATAACATCTGGCGGGCTTCCCGAGGAGAGAGGTTGGGATGTCTTGAGGCCATGCCAATCAAAGCTAAGCCTCCATGAATAAAGATATCTCACACAGAGAACCAGGTCCTCTCCTCCTCGCACTTCAGCGCTAATTAAGCCGACTCTTTAAAACGGATCGGAGGCGTTTCAACGTGGACAGGAGCGTGAAACCGGAGAGGGCGTCGCTTTTTCTGTTACCAGCGATTAAGGTGATGGAGGTCAACTGGTCCGTAGCTTTGAAAGAAAAGTCATTATTCAATTATCTGCTTTAATAAAGAAGATAAAATAAGCATTTGATCCTGCTAAATGCCAGCGAGCACATGCATCGTCATGAAGTTAACCTTTAGTTATTGTAAAATTAAATGCACACAAAGAACGTGTCTGAATAATTAATGGGTTGAACTATAGCTTGAAATGACTGCACAGAGGCAGACGTGTGATTTATTCATTTTACTTTGCTCAGATAAATCCTGACATACAAATCCTACGTGTGAAAAGCTTCAGAGAGACATACACTAAACTGCATCTATTGCCCATGAATGAAGAGTCACCTACCCTGAACACAACACATCTGGACACATCTGTGTCAACTTAGATCTCAAGTCAAGTGAAGCAGCTTGTTAACTTGCTCCAGATATTGGACAGCAACCACCCCCTTCACCATCAAAGATATGGCAAATTTTGCTGACAACAGAGGACGATAAAAGCAAATGTCTCTCATCTGGAAACTATCCCTGCGTTCCCAGGCCCCTGCCCGACTCACATGCATTGTTTGCCGAGCATCAATTACACATGCTTGCCCGGCTTTGTTTGAAATGAACTAATGCCAAGATTCCACTTTATTCTTCTGTTCGGGGCAGAACGTCTGTTAGGCTCCAACGATAACAGGAGATTCAAAGTGTGTGTCCTCTTTGCTTTTTGTATGCGTTCAATTTTCTGATTCTGAGGAATCGTACAGACTCATCTTGGACTCAGATTCCGTCATTGTCTTCCTCTTATGCTTCTTCAATTTCCAGAGGATGATTACCAGACTTCATATTCAGCCCAGTCACGCCAAAGTGTGTAACAGACTTGCAAATGCACTATAGGATAACCTGTCAGTGTAACGTTTTGAAGGTGCAGTACCAGCAGGGGGCAATAATGACGGTAGCAAAGGATGGACGTAGTATAACGAGCAACACGTCCACGTTGGGATGAGGTCGGGGTCAAACACATAACTTTCACCCAGGAGACCACTGACTGAAACTAAAAGTCAACGTCGATTTCTGTTACATACAAAAGTTAACTTACGTAGATAACTTTTGAGATGTAACATAACTTATTTTTGACCTTTTACAACACCTAATCGGGTAGTTTGGGTGCCTAATCCTATCCTAAACTACAACATCAGCAAGCTTTATTTAGAAAGCATATGCGGATGCTGCATATAACATAATGAAATGCATGCTGAATAAGAACATGTTGAAAATGTGACACTGCCACGGTAGATTGGCATGTGTATTACACACTTTAATGAGATACCGGGTTGTTACATTAGAGACTCATGAATACTGCATTCGTGCCAATGTGCAGGCAGCATAATTGGCAGACATACGCACCATGTACATGTATGTATATTCAGCAGTAAATGTGGAACGTTTGACTGCTAGTCAAAAGATTGAGAGTGTGGTATCCACACACCGAATGGAAATGTTAATGCAGTCATCACACAAGCTCAAAACGTGGGATTGGCTGGAAAACAATCCCGCTTAGAATGAATTTTTCACACTCCATGCTCTCGGACGACATGATCCACTTTAAATAATCTTTAAAGCTAATTAAGATATGTGTTTGCACTTTTCATTTCATCATCATTTTGTGTAAACGAAAAAGAATACAAAAGTTTTCTAAATATAACTTACCAAAAAGTGGTGTCAGAGATAAAAATAGGACGACAGTTTCATCATATCGCATATGATGTCAGTACATATGATAGGAACTGTCAGTCACTCCTTTCCAGAGTATCTCCAGATAACAGAGAAGAGATTTGTCTGCCGGTCACAGGTGCTGCTGCAGTGATCAGAGCTGATTAGAGACTACAGAATATTCATAAAACACCCACACCAGAATCACAAAACTCAGCCCGGTGTTACTAGTTTACCACCAAGAAAAAAAGAGTTCATGCGAGGCAATGATCTACACATTAATCTACCAAAAGCCAAGCACATCAACATCATGTCAGACTCGAGGAGAGAGCACCTCACGGGTCTGACTTTATCAAAAAACAAGAATAAACTCTGCACGAGCAAAAATACCATGCTCACTTTCAACACTTTGATTACAGTACGAATAACAGCAGCAAAACTGACGACCATATTTTATACTAAGATAAGCAGAATGTTTTTTTTTTTTGCCACAAATCTACTTTAAGTAGGTTAAGACACAGTAAAAGTTCCGCTGATATGTATGCAAGCTGCACATTAATAATGTTGTCACAAAAGACTACCTCTCACCAAGTTGAACTACATAATCTAAATATAACGAAATAGTACTGCACCTTTTATTGCTATGTCTCTACTGTAAAGTTACTGTTTTCCCCAAACCTAATAACATGTGGTGATGCAGTCGCCCATACTGCAAAACATTCAGCTGATGTGATGACATGCCACACTAAAATGCTCACATTCAGCTGATGTGATAACATGCCACACTAAAATGCTTACATTCATCTGATGTGATGGCATGCCACATTAAAATGCTCACATTCAGCTGATGTGATGGCATGCCACACTAAAATGCTCACATTCAGCTGATGTGATGGCATGCCACACTAAAATGTTTACATTCAGCTGATGTGATGACATGCCGCACTAAAATGCTTACATTCAGCTGATGTGATAATATGCCACACTAAAATGCTTACATTCAGCTGATGTGATAACATGCCACACTAAAATGCTCACATTCAGCTGATGCGATGGCATGCCACACTAAAATGTTTTACAATTGTCCTTCTCATAAATGACAATAAAAGGTAAAGGAACTATGGGGAAGCCCTTTATAGTTCCTGGTGGTGGTGATAGATGATGTTTCTAATGGGTGATGGCAAAGCTACTAATGCAGACATTTCTGCAATCACCAAACGCAGAGATTCTTTTAAATCAACCATCCACACATAACAAGGTTTAATCGGAAACGAAACAATGTCAAAGGCTGCGCTACAAAGTTAAACTACTAAACTGGCAGGTGCTTGTGTGCATGTAACATTTAAATTAGGCTTGTACTGCATGTTCACATCTTCATGAATTTTATAAATAAGTTGCAGAAATGAATGACATTTTACAAGCAACAAATCAACCTAACAATTGGAGTGAGACAAGTGAGGCTTATTAAAATCAGTGATATGTGTTTCAGGAACACATTGCTTAGAACACCAGGGTGAAAAGAAAACCCCCGACCAGCATTTCACCTGACATTTAGCTGTGAATTAACTCAACATATTACAGTACAGCTCATAAAATGAATTTGCCTTCAATCAAGCGCTCTGATGGCCATATTTCAGGGTGCTGAGATAAGGTCATCTGTCACAGAGGAATGTTTGCCGAATAAAAATTGATGCATAACAAGATGGAAAGCAGGTTGAAGGTGGGCTCTCTCCTGGCTGCGTGCTGCAGACCCTGACCTTTACTTTACTCAGTTCAATATGGTTCGCCTCAAATGTGTGCGTGTGTGTGTGTGTGTGTGTGTGTGTGTGTGTGTGTGTTTTTTTTCTGCTGTGCCAAATTGAGAGAAGACCCTCTTGGCTAACATGTGCCACAGATTCTTTCATCTTATTTGTATCATTCCTGTATTTCTTATTTATTCCAGTATGGAGGCGGCACACTGAACATATCTGCTTTTAGATTCTTTTTTACCATTTGCACCTTTGTGTTTTTTTCCTTTCCTTTTTTCTACGACAGGTTTTATTTTTCTTACAGGGTTACAACTTACTTGTGCTTGTTTCAGATTTTTTTCTTGGATAAGAGGAGGTGGAGGGAGATAAAACGGTGAATCTGAGCACAGTCTCAGTGTGGTAGATGTACATTTGAACTCCTGAGCCCTTTTCCCAATTAGTGGGAATCCCAGCAGGGTGTGTGTGTGTGTGTGTGTGCGTGTGTGTGTGTGTATAAGGCTGCATGTGCGAGGGTGTGTTTTGATAGGTGTTTGCTTCTACTCTCACCACAGTGACCTACACAAGTAAAATGCACATGTGTGCACACTTTTTTGTACTGTGCTCAGCACCTCAGTATCATACAACAGAGGTCAATAGGAGTGAAAGTGATGTATTTGTTGGAGCAGAGTAGCCCTGCAACACCCAGCACAGCGGGCGCAGGTTATCACAGGGAGACGACATCAGGGAGAGGCAGGCGTTACCTGATTGGCTGTATTACTTTCTTCAAACTGCAACAGTGAAGGGATGCTCGTTAAAACGTGCAATCTTATGACGTCCTCTGCTTTCCTGTGTTCATTTAAAATGTGTTGTATGTCACATAGGGAGGTCATGGAGCACAAGAACACCAGTTGATTGGGTATTGCCAATCAAGTAACAACGATTGAGTCATAACCTGTGACAGCAAGTGCAAGTTATTAGAAAAGACTCTACAACCATGTATAGCATGCTGCAGGGTCAACAGTGGTTTGAGCTACATGCTAACATGCTGAAGTTTTAATCAGTAAACGGTTTCCGGGTGAATTTATGATCTCAATCTCTGGTTTCAAGTCTTCTTCCACACAGCATGGTGTCCGTTTTGTAATTTATGGTCCCATTTACAATAAAATAGATGATGAATCAGGGTATGCTTTAGGACGTGGCTACCTTATGATTGACAAGTCATTCTCAGTGAGTCTGTCTCTATGTGTCAGCCTGTGATGAACTGGCAACCTGTCTAGGTTATAGCCCACCTCTCAGCTGGGATCAGCTGTAACCTCCCGCAATAAGGATAAGTGCTTATGGAAAATAGATGAATGGACTACAATATTTGTGAGCAAGAAAGTATGACGCCCTCCAGCTTCATACACCTGTCCAAATATGGTCATTTCTGGCTCCAAAGAAACAAAAATGCAGACAGTTTCAAAAGGTCTCGCAACCAGTGGGTGACGTCATGGTGGGTTTGCACTTAGTCATAGCTAAAGTAGATAGAAATTGATGATGGTGCTAGATGAAAATCCATCATGTGTAATTTACTACAGAATTTCCTGGAAATAACTGTGGTTATTTGGCTATTGGTACTAATTATGGAATGTTTTCCATCTAAATGTTAATTATCATTGTCAGTGGAAACTCAATTGTCCATTATGTTAAAATCTGACATCATCTCTTTTGGAGATTATTAGGAAAATATTCTCATATTACAGACTTACAAATGAAAGTAATAAAGTCAGTGGGAAACCACAGTCATTACATATTATCCTGTAAGGGAGATTAAGATGTCTGTGTTTTATGGCAATCCATCTTTACCCTGAATCAATAACATCATGTTACCCACATGAAAATCCAAAGTAAAAAAAAAAAAAGAGAACAGAAATAAGAGAGATTAAATTAATTTAAATTGTCTCTTACTGAACATGGTAAAACCATAAAACACAGTGACATAACCAGTATGTGATAAACTACATTATAAATGTGCGACCTAATCCAAGGATTTAATAAAATCATATTAAAGATAAAGGATGATCCCCGTTATTCTCATTGGATGTTCTAATGTATCTTTAAGTCGAACAGAACTCGTAACCACCATTTAAGCATCACGTGTGGGATTATTAACAAATGTGGATCGTTTCCTGGGAACTTTATGTGTCTACACCAGACATGCAGTGCAAAACAGAAAATTATCCGGGCCAAATACTGTTTACATACAGGGAATTGCAGCGAGGAGAGACTTTCCTGTCATGATGTTATGATGGACTCCACCTTTAATGTAATCCAAACTGATTGGAAATGCCTCCCAAGACCCTATAAATCACAGATTTCATCGCGTAATCCCGGAAAATTTATATCCGTCATCTCATCATTCAATGACACAATATATTTCCAATCCAAGAGAGAGAGAGGCTGTCACACAGACTATAACTCAGTGATGAATCTGCATCGAATAAACATGTGATCCTTAAAAGAATTGACTTCTGGTTTATTATTAATAACACATTATTATTATTATAATCAAAACAAACATTTACAAACCTTCAAATATATACGTTGGTTTTGGTATGCTGTGTTATGGATTTCAGTCAGACAACTCCTCACATCAACGTATCTTCATGCAAAATATCTATAGTGTGTTAATATTTGGTGTCGAGGCTCTGAGTTCTCACCACAGTGGATTAAAGTATAATACATAGAACACAGTCATGGGACAGGCAGCAACTAAATGAGCAGAGAAAAATAGTCCAAATATTATAGGAAACACATGATTGATATAAATGTCATGCCTGTGCATTAAGTACAGAGCTAAAATCAGGGTGTGGTTAAGCTTCGCATAAAGACTGGAGTCTTGGGGAAAACAGCTTGTCTGGCTCTGTCTGAAGTGAAAGAAAGCTCCTTCCAATATGTCTAAAGCTGACGTATTTAGATGATTTATCTAGTTTGTTTACTCTTTACATAGACATGAATGGAAAAAAGACAAATTGTGATTGTCGGGAGGGGTACGTGTTTAATTTATTCCTTGATAAACAACAATTTATCCATCTTTCCTCTGTGTAGCATCTCCAGCTACAGCGCCCAGCTGTTCACCAAGACATAGTTACTGCATGTAACTCCTAAAACCACAATATGTTGTTTTTATGTTTTTAATATGCATTTTTTCTTTTTATAAAAAAGGAGATAAAATGTGTCAACTTTGTAACATAATATTCAGTGCATTTGTGCAGTTGGAACAGAGCTGGGCTCACCACATCCAAACTCTCACTTTGTACAGACGTGAGATTGATATTTGTTTTCTCGTGTCTCAAAAAAAAATAATCTGAAAAATAATCTTAATTACCAAAACATTGAGATTTATCTTAAAGTTGGTTTGTCCATTTTGGGCTACTGCAGTAACGTGGAGGTTCAACATGGTAAACTTCATGCATTAAGCCATGAAGTTTGATTTCTGGGCATAAAATTACCCAAATCTTCCGCATTTGCTTCCACATTATTGGACCCATAGAACAAGTGCACAAGAGACCTCCGCCAGCTGAGCTTAGCCAAGCCACTAACTTCCAGTTTAGCTCTCCGCTAACTTAAATCAGAATTGAATGATTTAAGTGTGTGTATTTCCTGGACGTTCCAAAGGTTATTGAACTGAATGGATCGAATTCTGACATTTGGCTCAAAATGTATCCACAGCCACTATGTCAGTTTATTTAGTTAATTACGGTTCAACCTCTATGTCAAACTGACTTCAAAACCTGGCACTCCTCTGGAGGCTTGGAGATATACAGTATAATAGGAGGCTCATTCCAAGGTAGCAACAACATAATGATTCTTACTTTCAAGTGATTATACAGTGATAAAGTGTCATATGCTATAAATAGAGCCTCATCAATCTGACACACTGGACCTTTAAAGAAAAACTTTCATATTTACTGTAATACACAGAAAAAAAGTTGCATTTGACGTCTGAAGTACTTGTTACATTTATTTGGGATTACAGATTCACAAATGAACACACCAAAACACACACACACACACACACACTGAGCTCTTGCATGCACTGTGAACATTTGTTAGGCATGGTAAAATGGAGCAATCCTCAGGAGGTGAAGGAAGTCTGACACGGTGTGATTGCCGAATGACAAACTTTTGATAGCTCAGAGAAAAATGAAATTACCTCACTGACATCTTGAGAGATTACTCCCTCCCTCTGCCACGCGCACATCAGATCCTCTTTTCTCAGCCACCGTCTGTGTCCGTCACACCGCCTGTGGACAGAGACAAGAGCCACAGGGAAATAAATATAAAAATATTGAAATGAAATCTAAATCAAAACATAGAAGAGCCTTGATTCCACCTTTCAGCCCCAGTCAATGCCAAAGAAATAGATGCCAGGACATTAATTTTCACGATGTCAGGAACTGGGGGGGAGGAGTGGAAGGCAAATCATCAGTGGTGGCTGATTACAGCTGTTTGTGTGTGTGTTTCGGTCTCATTTTCACCGCCTCACCAAGATATCATGTCAGACTGCCTGAGAGGTTGTTTCTTCTCCTTTTCACGCCAGCGAATAGCAGGTGACACTGTGCTCCTAAAACGAGGAAAAGAAATGTCACAGGGCAAATCTGGCGTTTACAGAATGTAGAAGAAGCATGTAGGCTATATGTTATGATGGAGGCCTCCTTCCTTCCCTTTTCTATCACGTCTGTCTCCCTCTGGTTGTGTGTGCTGCTGGGCGTGGCCTCTCATCTGTGAAGTCACCATGACACCTGCCTCAAATCGTCCAATCAACCTGCTCAGTATTGAAGACCAGATCGTTCAGACTCCTGTGTGGTAACAAGATGCTATGGCTGCCTCTGTGCTGTTTTGTGCGTGCTTTGTGATAAATCCTGACACTCCTGTGCTTCAGGATTCCTGCCACGTCCAGCAGGAATCCTGATCCGATCTTTGGATTTGCCACCACCAGCCTCGCTCCGTCCAGGACCATCAGTCATCTCAAACTCAGCCTGCCACCCAGTCCCTGAGTCTTCTGTTAAAACTACGTGTCTGCTTGTTACAATAAACTCTAACTGTTTCTGATCTCAAGGCTTGTGTTTGCATATTAAGTTTTCTACCGTTCACTATAGCACTATTTGTATTTCATATTTATTTACAGCAGTATATTATGATGTAAGTGCAAATATTTGATTAGTTATGTAACTTCTGATGACTGAAATCAGTCACAATCATTGGCTGCACCCCAAAACTGAATGTTTGTATTGGCTTTTACAAATTAGAATAACAGGTTTAGTTTCAGTGCAGTGTGGTTGACAGGGAAAATATGTGCAAAGCCAGCGACACACAAGACAGTAAGGGTGTGGGTTAATTAAAAATAATGAGCTGCGTTAATGAGCAGCAAGAGTTATACCTCTAGCTTATTGTCCCAATCATCTGAGCTGCTGGTATCCTGAAAGTCATCAGAGCTTTACTGAGATCCATCAGCCTCCACACACACACACACAAAAAAACACTTGTTCTGTCTCCTATAAACAGATCTCGCTCTGCGACTTTTGCACAATGGTGCCTCGAGCTAAATGCTAACAGCATCACGCTAAAATGCACACAAGGACAATGCTAACATGCTAACGTTTAGCATGCTTACCGTAGTTTCATCTGTTTGGCATGTTGACGCTCGCTAATTAGCAATAAAAGGCTAAAGGGAATGTGATTACTACTTGTAGGTATTTACTCTTCCGCCGAAGTATGACCTCGACACTCGATAAAAAACGAAATTATTACAATTTGTCCTGGGGGGACAAATTTGTGTTTTTTTAATTAAAACCACTTCTGTTTCCATATGTGCACTCAAAATAACAATTAGTCCAAACATTAATTTTCCATTATGCTTCACAGTCACATGGGATGACTGACGGGTTTTGTTATATAATACTTACTTATATTATACGTTCTTTTATCTGAAGTTACTTTAATATTTAAAAATAGTCCAATGGTATTTCCCAATCATCAGTGTTCTACCTCATGCCTTTGTCCACTTTTATCTTCACAAAAATCTGAATTCATCATATGGTAATATATGTTCTGTTCTTCTGTTGCAGTCTGCCAGCACGTGTATTTGCACCTTAATGGAGTGATGGAAAAACCTGACTGAAAACTAGGTATTCACTCGACTTATTTCTATGAATATATTTCTGTAATAACTCTGGGGAGGCTCATGTTGACACTACATTTTAATTCACGGAACATTGTTTGCGCTGTTTGAAGTGCTTTCCAATTCTGTTGGCTAAGTTTGAATTTCTGTCATTTATATCAAACCAGTTCCAATAATTTCTCCCTGTAGATCTCAAATAAGCATGCAGGAGAGCAAGTTTTAAAACTATGATAAACGTCATCGTGCACAGTGGCCAGCCAGTCAGACACCAGGAGTCATGGAACTTTAAAAAAGATGCTTCACAAACACCCTGGAAGGTGCACATGCACAAGCATGCAAACAAACACATGTTGACTCAGTCCAGCTGTTGCTGTTTCTCGCTTGGTAATTTTTTTAAACAACCGGGTCTGCTTTTCTCACTGTTTTACAGAGCTCAATACCTCTGGGGAACTCCTGGTCTATGTTTGCATAAAGTAAAGTGGAATGACCCCAGAGATTAAAAGTCTTGACAGAAGACAGCAGATATCAAGTAGAGTGATTTCACACTAAGCTCAAAGAGACATAAAAGTCCTCTGGCTCTGATGTTGTGTGCTCCTTCTCCTGTTTGTGCTTGACTTCCAGCTCACCTGTCTGTTACATGATGTGGAAGCAGTGCCAAGTCTCTAAGGCTACGGGAAGGTACAATGCTAACACACTAACCTTTTGTCCTAATATTAATAAGATGTGTTTGTGTTAACAAACAACTCCCAGGGAACAATGAGACATTGCACCTACATTGCAATGGGGCAAAAGGTGTTGAAAAGACACGCTCAGAGCAGAAAAAAGCTGGTTTTAGATCGAGGTGTGAGACGCAATGAATCATCGGCATACATGTCGCTGTACACGAGAGAGAAGTTCAACCCCTGCGTAATGAATGAATTGATTGCTGTGGTCAAATAACAAAAATGCAGTCATTTATTGTTACACTTCCATCACACTGGGAGAGACAGATTAACCACCAACACTTAATCATACGTCCACTATCATGTTAGCATCCCTTGTTAGACCCTCCCTGTTTGGTAAAGTCTTTCTGTAGGAGGACGACTGTTTTTGTAGTTTCAGAGCCAAGCTGAGATAAACCTAACGACATCACTATGACGTCACTTGGGTTATTTTCTCAGACTTCCAGAGCCAGAGCCACAGAAGACATTACTTCATGGACACTATCCGTCACTGCCAGCTGACTCATATTCCCATGACTCTTCAACAAGTAGGGCTGCAACCAATGATGTTTTCATTATCGATTAACTTGTCAAATATCCAGAAAAAGGTGAAAGGTGAAAGGTGACGTCCTCAAATGTTTTGTCCACAACCCAAAGATATATACTAAGAAACTAAAGAAAGAAAAAGAAAAGAATTGCTGATGATTAATCAGTTAATTGTTGCAGTTAATGTGGTGTTATTGTCATAGTTTCATAATTGGCAGTATCTTATGCAATAAGGCAATATAGTCCAAAGTCTATGTATGTGTTGAGCCCGATTCAAGACCTGTGTTACCCTGTTGAGGTTTATTTTGCAACATTGACCCGGTCAGTGTGGCTTATCTCACTTATTACACCACTACTTAGTAAAGTAGTATTAGTTTTCATTTAAAAATTATATTATAGCTTCAACTGTGTTACTCCAGAGTCTAGAATCAGAACTGTCCATGGCAACCGTCTGTTATTCCTAGCAACGGTCTGATATACAGAAATAACAGACTGTAGAACGAGATAATTGACCAGTCAGATAAATATCAGTCAGTCAAATAGTCAACAAAGCTATGTAATAAAGAACGTCAATAATGTATTTCCATAGAGCCTGTTTTGGCAGTGATATTGTGGTTAATTGGATGAGTCAGTAAAAATAGAAACAGTTTCAGAAGTCTGAATATCCATTTGCATGACTCAGACATGCATTGTGGATCCGTGCAGTGCTCCGTCTCATCGCTCCAGGCAGGTACCTGTGTACAAGTTGGAGAAAAGGAAAAGTAGATTCTCTTTTGGGTTCAGCAGGTACTGAAATGATTTGATTTCAGGGGCATGAAATATTTGCATTTCAACCATGCCTGAACACGGACCTCAACTTAATGTATTCAGTCTCCACTGATCTGGGAAAGCAGCAGCTTCAAACCCAGAATATTGAGCGGTTTCACACCAAAGACTAGTCAAATAGAAAGACTGCGTGGAAGCACGGGAGTGATTTCCCTCGCCTCTCTCTCTCTCTCTCTCTCTCTTGCTCACTCCCAAGCCTGTTGAATGACACTGTGACAAAGCAGCCCAGTGTGTTTGTCTGAAAAGGGACTCAGAGTCAGAGCCGTGACAAGTGTCTGCTAGGCAGAGAGAGGGTGACAAAGGCGATGAAGGTAACACTGGTGGACTGTAAGAGGGAATGCAATGTGCAAAAATGAATCATTATTCTTTTATTCTGGGTTTTTCAGCTCACCTGCAGCTGTAAGTCAGGTAAGGAGTCTAATTTTACAATCTGGATAGCTGATAATACTGAGGGCATCCGACTCAAAATCAATTTTTGATTCGTAGGCATTTAAATCTTGGTTAGGCCGGAGAAATGAATGGGTGTGCCATTTTTCTCTAATTGCTCTGCTGATTAAAAAGCTTTTTAACAAGATCATCAAGGGTGGCATTAACTGTCATTGACAAGACATTATAGCTAAATTGAAGTGCCTCTGGGCTGGCTTTAATAAATGTTAGCTTGTCGTGGTAACTAAGATTATAAATGTACCCTCTTCGGTTTCGCTTATATACCTCCACTTCTGCAATGACAGCACCACTGTGCAAACCGCTAGCCAATGCCAGCGCTGTCTGAGTGCTCTATGGGCTCACGCAGTCTGCCTTACACTTGATTTACTTGTACACAAACCTCCAGGTCAGGTTCCATGTGATTCACTGGCCATGAATGCAAATATTACGCTGCTTCAGTTTATTCTCTGTGCTAGTGGTGATGCAGTGCATGTTGCTTTTGCATTTCTCAGGAAAGGTTGTGGAGGAGCTCAGGTAAAAAAAAAAAAAACACTAATTCTCCCATTCATTTAAATGTGGGTAGGGTGTTAAAAGTTTTGGAGGTAGGGACCTCAGGGCATGCCGAAAGAACCGCGGTGGCCCTGAAGAGATAAGTTGAAACCAAATCCACCTGCTAAGAAGGGGAGTAGTGCAGTGAGCTATATAGTGAATGAAGAGAGGGAGCAGTGCTAGTGAGAAAGCCAGTGAATCAAGGAAATGAAACTTTTTTTTTTTTTCAATAAAGTGCCACAACGCCACAACGCATGATTATACAGCCTGGTTTTCAGGCTTTTTGACTTTGCAGTCACGATGCCGTTTTGGTCAATTCTCCATTCCACTTTATAGCCCACCAGGAACGCTTCAGAAGCGGAGTGTTTTACCTGCCACACTTTGGTAACTTCACCAGTTTTGGTAATTTTTTTCTTGGTTTACATGCTTCTACCATGGGTAAGTAGGCTACACAGTTAAATTGTTTCTCTTTTGTCCATTTTCATTGTGCATTTTGCAAAGGGTGTTTTATTTTAAACAATCATTCTTCAAAACTAGACCAGCCATCTATTTTTTTGCAGAGCACAGCGGAGAGCTACTTCAGTGACGCTGCACTCCGGTACTTCTGGTGCAATCACAAGCATTGTCTAGAATTAGCTCCGGTGGCACGATGGCGCAGCCATGCTTGGTTTATGTTGTAACCAAGTGTTATTATTGAGCATATGTGAAAACTAGTTGCCAATCATGCAAGGAAGTCAAATGTATTCACTAAAAGTGATGGAAGAATTCAACCATGTGGTGGAAGCGTAAATGTAAACTTAACCTTGATGTGGATTCACGTGTGACTTGAAGTGACCAGAGGCTTGGGGCTCGGATAAATCAGAGAGGGGAATGTGAAAGTGCAGTGCTTTCCTTCCAGCCCTGAATCCACAACTGCTTTAGTGAAGCTGCTTCATGGTCAGTGTAGTAAACTGGAGTTGCAGTAGTATTTCTCAAACAAAATTAACTCTATAGTCATTTACTGGTTTCCAGCGAGTTGCATCATTTGGAAACACTGAATATTTGCACCATGTGTTTTCTACTCTGCTGCTTGACACACATTCTCAGTTGCAAATAGGAAGCCCAGCTGTTCTTAATAGACGTTCTCTTTGAACTGTACAGTAATAACCACCATCATGTGTTGCTTTGTGATGCCTCACATTTAATCAGTTGCTCAGTCAGTACAGTAGGCCATTCAGAGTACATCACCATGGCTTCCCATAACTCAAGTGTGTTAATTTATAATCACACATGCAGGTGTTGCTCCTTTTGTTCCCTCTCCCCACTTTGTTCCCCATTCATTTCAACATGATAAAAAAATTGCATTTGGCTGAGATAAACCCAGCAGGGAATCATTCAACTTTTGCAGGCACAGCCATGCCCCCGTTTTTTTTTTTTCTTCTTTTATTCCTTTTAAAATTTTGGCAAAGAGCATCTCAATATTTCAGCTGTAAGTAAAGGGCTCAAACAGGACCCAGCAGAGATGAAGCCTGGCTTTTATTCAGACACGGGTTTAAATTGTCTCAGAAAGTCCGTATCCCTCACCTGCAACACAAAGCTGCAGCAACTCTCAGAACAAAAAGCCAGCCCCCCCCTCCCTTCTTCGAAGTGTGGCACTGAAAATGATACAGTGGCAATAAAATCACTAGGGGGGCCTGAGATTTCTCTCCGACTGCAACAAAGAGAGAGTGCTTTTTGATGCTTCCAGGTTCAATGTTACTGCTTCAGATCGCACAGTGAAGAGAGAGTCTTTATTTTCTTCTGGGTATTTTTTTTTCTTTTTGTCTTATTTTTCAGCATGCTGAAGTGTTATTCAGATTGCTTGGAGTCTCAGCCTAGTTTCCAAGAGGAAAACAATCACCTAGTGTGTGCTGTTGCCATGACATTTATAGTCTTGCAGAAATTTCCCTTAGTTTGTTTATTTGCCCTCATAATTACCCTTCTCCTACATCTCCAACCTCACTGGAAAGGTTACTTTAGGTCTTATTTAAAAATGAAATGGAGGCTGGCTTCACAAAATGTCAAATCTTGACTACCTACCTTTCCCCCATACAGGCATATTGTCAGTGGCAGCAGTGTGGGGTGAAATTATGTGATTTTATTATGTATATTATCTATAGTTTTCATAACTTTGCATCTTTCATTTAGTATAAATTCATACTGAAGTTATATTTACATTTTTGACACAATAGTCTGTCACCCATCTCAATATTCCTTCACAGGTTAGTAAGTGATAAACTCACACTCAACACACACAGGTTGTAATTGTCAGTACAATGTAAATGTAAATGCAGTCTTCCTCTCAAAAGACAATGTAGTCGGGACACTGTGGCTGAAGGCAGTGTGTGCTAGCTTAGCTCCTACCGTGGGTTTGAATTTTACTGTGACTATATCCCTTAGAGACTGTGATCTATTCAAAGTGTGTGGGATTTAGTGGCATATAGCGGTACAGTGACTGATTGCAACTCTGTTGCCTCACCGTCTACTTCCTACTGACGAACTTTGTATTAGTATAGTTATATTATAAATGTTATAGTGCTGTCCTCTAACCAGCTAATCTGGAAGATTATTTGACCAAGTAGTGAAAAATGCAGTTTAAATGTAGTCTGTAAGATGAACACGCTAAAAATGCAACATATGTTTAGTTTGTCTATTCTGGTATGGTGGTGCAGCATGGTGCAGTGAAAGACGGATATAAAAGGCTCATCCTAAGGTAACGAAAACACAACATTTCATATTTGCAAGTGATCATACACTAAAGAAAACAGCTATGCATGTTCGATTTCTGCAATATTCTGCTACTAAATCTCCTTTAATCACAATTGACTTGCAGAAGTGGCAGAAAGAAGCACACTACCTGTTGGCCATCTTATTTCCTTGTATAAAGGCCTCAAACCCAGGGCCGATACAATCTCAACTACAAATATGGAAGAGCATTCTTGTTTTGTTTTCTCTTTGTTTTTTGTTTTTTTTTACAATTAAATCATGTTCTTCTGCCAAGACATTCAAATCCTCATAAAACCAGTGCTAACATGATTAGCAAATGACAACAAATTCATCCTTATGTGCTCCGGACAACCGCCTCACTTTGCTGAGTCAAACAAGGAGACTCGTCACATATTTTAGCATGTCAGTCTGCTACATAGAGAGTGAGTAGCGTAGAAAAGTAATCTATCCTGCTTCCGTGGAAAATGATGCAGCACATAACTCACTCCGATGGCGTCTTGCCTCCCTGCGATTGACTAATGGCTTTTCCCTTGAATGCTGAATCAAAGGAAACGAACTGAGGGTGCAAGTGAACTAGAGATGGCCCTTTGCCAACTACGACAAAGCCATTTTTTTTTTCTTCTCACCCCGTGTTGACTCCTGCTCCTTTTTAATCTTGTAGTTAATGTGGTACATTTCATCCACAGCTGTTGACTTGACACTACAGAGACAGGCCCAGACAAACATACACAAGCCCTAACGTCATTAACTCAGAAGAAGGCAGACAGATCCTGTTTTACTGAAAAATGCTCCCCTTCATGCCACAGAGTTAATGCTGAGTTCTGAATGCTTTTCCCCGTCAGAGCTGTCGCGTCCCAGCTGAAAACCTCCACACGGGCAACGAGTGATGAGCAGCAGATGTGAACTGGGACTCCATTCCTGATGTCAAGTCATGTTCATCCAAAAAATATGCAATTATCCTCTCCACTATCTGTGCCCCATTATCATAATTGTATTTGTGGCTCTTCCCACTGTAATAAATTAGCACATGTGCAGAAGTGATTAACATGCAAACAAGTTTAGACTAAGACGATTGTACAGAGGATGGAGTTGCAGCAACACTCAGACTCCGAGTGTTTGCTGGAGGTTTTAATCACTTCATAACAATGTTGAAAACACAATTACAAAATGCTTACAATAAGAATGCAAATAAAAGAATGATAAATGTGATAAATCCAGGGAAAAGCACAAGGCAGTTTGACAATGAAACAATTTTACCCACACACCTAGCTCACTCTAAACCAACTCTAGCTCATACTGTAGCTTCCTCATAGGACAATGATTGGTCTGTAACCACTGTGCTCCTGAGTCCAGCTGCCTCACGAGGCTAACAGAACATAGCCACTCAAACGCAGGGTGTAAAAATGACAAGAGGAGAAAATAGGATAAATTCACTAAAAGGTGAAAAGATAACCTGAATTTCTCCCAACAGCCTGTGTGGACACATAAGAACTTTGAAAGCCTGGTCAACCTTACTGTTAATGCTTGCTCTTAGGGAAGCTAAGTGGACACTGCTGTGACAAATGGACCAGGTCTTCATTCGGAGTGCAGTGAAACGCAGTTTTTCATTCTGTTAAAGGCATCATGTGGAGTTTTTGACCAGCGGGTTGGTGACTCAGCAAGCATACAAGGATGAATATGGATGTCGATGCACATTTTTTCCAACGGTTCCAGCTTTTTGGTGACAAACTTTGCTACACTCCTGGAAGCAACATTCAACCCTGGATAAGTAATGATCTATTACTAAGAAACCTGTGGATAGAGAGACCATATATAACACGTAGTGGACGGTGCCTTAAACTTCTTTCTGATGGCCAGCAGGGGGCGACTCCATAGGTTGCGAAAAACTAATGAAAATCAGCCCAATTTTCACTTGATTTATGACTATGTTCCTCATGAATTTACGGTCTCAATCGCTAGTTCCCAGTCTTCTTCCATATAATATGAATTTTCACGTTGTAAATTATTGTCCTACTTAGAAAAAAATAGAAGATAAAGCAGGGTATGCTTTAGGGTGTGTCTACCTTTTTGAAGTAATTCTAAGTGAGCCTGTCCAGCTAAACACGCAGGGCAGTGCTGATCAAATATGAATTAAAATGATATTACTGCAATGCCTATTTTTCACCAACATATTTTAATGTACTGTTTAGCTGTAACATGAGAAGGTTTCTGATGAGGAACACTGCCATTGCGTACTGCTATGGTGTAGCCAAAACCAAGCACAGCCAATGAACAGCTCACAGTGCGTCATCGCCTCTGTTTCCCCCCCGAAAAAAAGAATACCAAACTCAAGGCTTCAAAATGGCTGGTCATGGTGAGTTGCCACTGTAAACTAAAGTGCATACCGTCATGCTTGTCTTTATCAGAGAGAACTCCATCCATTATCTGTAACCACTTATCCTTATCAGGGTCATGGTGGGGTTAAAGCCTATCCCAGCTGTACATCCTGGACAAACAACTGTTCACACTCACATTCACACTTAGGGACCTTTAAGAGTCACCAATCAACCAATTAAGTGCATGTCTTTGGACTGTGGGAGTACCTGGAGAGAACCCATGCAGACATGCAAACTCCACTACTGTCAGGCCCAGACAGAATTCACTTTAAATTTAAATAAGTTTGATACATTTAAATTATTAAATTCATCCAACAGTGGGGCATAGAGTGTCAGATTCCAGTTGTCCAGTCACAACTTTTGTTTAGTGTTTCAGGACTTTCAGGTTTAGTTTATCATGCCCTAAATGATGAAAACACTAAAACACACACTTCTTAAAAAAATCACTGTGATGACTTTGAGACATTTTTGTTGACTTGTGATTAACAAACTTGAAAAAAAAAACATGGAGTTAATCATAAATGATTAGTTGTGAAATAATCATATGCAGTTTTACATCTAGGAGCAGTGTGCTCTGTGCAGGAAGCGAGTTGCCAGATCTTACTCATTTTCTTATACCATCTTGATTTCCCTCTGCATATTCTGTGGTTACGGACATAAAAAATAAATAAATAAATAAAAGCATGCACAATTTTATTGTGTGTGGTTAAAATTGGAGATTGTACTGTCCTGGGAAATGTCTGCGGTTGCATTCCTGTTGATGTTTCCCACCGTCCCACGGCAGCCCTAATCCTGGCTCAGCATAGTGCTTACTCCTCCCCTCAGTAATACTGATACAAACAGGGTATTTTCACCCAGAGCTTTAATGACGACTGACTGCAGGTGGCAAGCTCTGTTCCTGGCTGCTGCACTTCAGGCACAGCAATATATTTGATAGGATTTAGTAACTGATCTAATAGTCATGGACAGCAAATGCCAGGTTAGGAAGAGATTAGAACCAGTGGACTGTCCCCCTTTTTCTTAGCTAGCTGACCAATCAGGGAGGGACGTGCTGAGGCTCCACTGTACTGAGCTATTTCATTACATGGATTTATGAGTGAGGCAGTCACGCTGACCCTGTGTGTCTTCTGTTTCATGTGAATTTGTATTGTCAGAATGCTTGTGTGACTGATGTGGCTGAGTATCAAAACACCATGAAGTGGAAGTTTGATTCTGCTTTGACAAAGAATTAAAAAAAAACATTGGTGCCATAATAAAGATGCATTGTTGGTGCAATGCATTGGTTCATAATAAAGAAGCGTTGTCCATCTTACCCTCCAGAAATTACCATGGAGAAGTTACCACATGCTAACCATGCTTACATAAAGGGTTTGAAAGCCTTTGTGTTCTCAGCTGCTGTCCTTTAACATCTATTGTGGGTCTTCTCTGTGTGAACCTTGGCTAATATACTGGGCTTTTTAGATTAGACCCAGAGAGATTTAGCTCCCTTTGCAACCCCTTTCTGACCTTTCGGTTGACGTACACATGAAATATTCTCATTCTTCATTCTGTTTCAATTTGTGCTTACTGTCCATCACAGTCACTTTTTTTCTTTACTGTCTTCTGCGTCCACCTCTTCTAGTTCCCTCCTGCTAATAAAGAAGTCAGGAGCTGGATAGGTACAGATGAATCCCCATCCTCTAAACATCCAGAAACAAGTTATACTCCCTTTCTAGCCTTTAGTGCACTGCCAAGCAAGGATTACTCCCATAAGGGGAAAAGAGCAACTGAAGAGAGGGAGGGCAGCCGTAGCCCAGCAGGTCCTCCATGTGCATTGAGAGGTTTCTCAGGGGATAGAAAGCTGCTACTGTCTAACCATGGTGTGAAGAAGATACGAAGTCCTGCTAGGTACTCCTCCACAGGAAAAAGACCACAGCAGGCCATTTCACAGTGGGATGGGAGCAGTATCTCGACAGGGAATGGCTATTGGAGAAGAAAGAGGGCAAGGCTGCTAAGTTCAGGTCCTCTCAGGGGAGAATATTGAGCTCACTGTCACCAGTGCTACCCAAAGAAATACAAAGCGTTTGTACAATATCAGCTCCTGAACAATTGAACCATGACCGGCAATTACAAGTCTCCATTCCCTCAACTTAAAGCTTGATTAAAGCTGCGCAGATCATAGATTTATTGACATTAGTGACAAAGACGGACAGAACTGACCTTTTTCCACGGCAGCTATGTTGACACGAGATAGAAGAGTCAACGCAGGTGTTTCCAATGATACTAATTAAGGCCCACTTCCATTTATTGCAGCAGAGCCAGCATGCACCACAGCGGCACCCTGACACAGAACCTTGATCAGTATCACTGTTAACACCTGTGTTTACTCTACTATTTCATCTCAAAATGTCTGAAAAAAAAGAGGCAATTATCACCAAATTGTTTAAATTTCCCGTCCACAACCCCTCTCTGGTCGACTTCAATGAAACAGCAGCAGACAACTGTTTTCAGCGTAAAAGCTCAAATGAACCAAAGACCAGAGAGACAAAGTTATCGACTAGCTGGTGAATATTAGCAGAGCATTTAGCGGTTAAACACTCTGTTAGAGACCAAAACAGAGCTTAAGGGAGTATATTAAGGCAGTGGTTCCCAACCTTTATTTTCAGGGACCCATATTTTTACCATTGTAAGCTTTAATTTTAGTCACTTTAGTTAGGCTACTTTAAACAGAATAAATGTTTAATGTTGTACTTCAATGTTGTTGCTTTTTCACATATTAATGAAATGCTTTGTCATTTATTTATTATGGTTATTAAATTATGGTTATTAAAAATTAAACCCCTCAAAATCAGGAGGGCTTCGCGACCCCACGTGGATCTTTGGCGACCCCATTACGGGGTCGCGACCCATAGGTTGGGAACCACTGTATTAAGGGATATATTGCACATCAAGCAGATCTGGGGAAACATTAGCATTTTTTTCATTTTCATCTCCCTGTTGAATCTAAATCCAGCATTCACTGTCCCTTTAGCCCTGTTGGTTAAGAAGTAAAACTATCTTAAGCTGCTAAGTGCTGCACTTGGCTGAAATGAAATGAAACAATGAGTTGAAAGACATTAAACAGGAAGAGTGTATATTTCTCTTTTGCTGTACAGTACAGGTTGGTGTCTTTTTTTTATTTTTTTTTAGAAAACACATGGTGGTGCTGCTGAGAGCTGTCATGTGATCCTCCTGGGAGAGGCACCTCAACATGTAGACATCCCTTAGAGAGCACCCCTGGAAGTGATGGTATATATAATATGTGTTCTCTCCGGAGGAAATTTCCTCCTCAGCACCGAGAAGATCGCTTTATCTTTTATTAAGATATCTCAGTAGAAAGAAATCCCAGAGAAAAAAGTCTGGGAAAGGTCAAGTGCCTGGGAGGGACAAGAAAAAAAAAATCATCCATGATTGATGATGATCTGCCCACAGATCGCCATGGCTCGCTGTGTGGAACAAACACCGACACACACACACCCACACACACACACACATGTGAGGATGTGTATGAACAACTCTCCTTCACACTTCTGGACCATCACAAAGTCACGCACAGCACATCAGACAAGAAAATGCACACAGACTCAGAAATGGGTTTTTATACCTCAGAACCCAGAAGGATATTTCTGGAAAACCGTGGACAGTGGATATTAAGTACATGTGCTGCTTCAGGACTTATAGTGAAGCAGAACAGTGCAATAAATAGCTCTGTTTAAGGCTCTGTTTACTTGGAGTGGCATAGCATGGCTTAATGAACACTAGATTCCTGATACTGTGGGTCAGAAAAAATCAATGCATTTTATGTTTACAGCAGCAGCTACGATTAGAGTTCATAGCAATCGGGTCTAAGGTTAGTGGGTGTCTTTGTGCTCATATATACAATCCTGCTGATGTCTGTAGGTCAAAAAAACTCACTCACATGAAGCACCAAAGCTCAACAAACAATCACATGCTCCCTATAGAAACTCATAAATACAAACTCTTATATTGCAGCACTTTATACATGCAAAAAGGGCAAAAAAAGAGAGAGAATTTTTACTTATTTCCCAATGTGTGCCATGCCATTCTTCCCACAGCACATATTTCAAAAACCCCAATTATCTAAAAAATGTCTCATTGGACTCAAAGCCCATTTGTCCGACAGCCTGTTAAAAAAACAAAGAAAACAAACACCCATGACTCCTTTGGACCACTGTTCCTAAAACTTATGATCTTTTCCTAAACATATCCAAGTAATTTTCATGGTTAACACTTAGTACACTCACTGAACTGCGATAGTTTTGTAAAGCAGCGGATGCAATGGAGAAGTTGAGCCAGATCCCAACTTTTGGAGAAAAAAAACACAGCCCTGCATCACACTGCTGCTGTCAATCAAACCATCAGACCGGTCAAACCCTCGACAGTCAGCCTAAAATGTCACTGAAACTGAGGCTATCCAGGTGGATTCATATGGACTGATTTTCTGGACTATGGCAGTTTATCACAGTCCTCTTGCACTGACCCAGTTCAGCTTGGTTTGCAGGGTCAAACAGATATGGACTCCATCCTCAAACAAGCCATGTCTTGGTTGTTGGTCTTAACAACTCAAAAGTGGTTGTGTTTATAGTGGGAAAGGGCCATTTTTTAACGTCGCTATATTCAACTCTCAGATACTTACATGTCATTGTTTGATGGTTGATGTTACTTCAACCATATCGCAGCTATATTTGTTGAGTAAACTGTATCCTGGGGCTGTTGTGTCACATTTGAAGCTTGACAGTGAGCCTAGCATTAAGTGTCAGGAGTGCTAATGTGCAATACAAAAATCTCTGAGGACATAACTGCCTTTGCACAGTTTGTCAGCTAGATATTTATAATATGCTTTTTGGTGAGAAATAGCCTGATGTGAACTAGCACACCTCCAACGTGTCATCAAAGTAAACAACATTTTGTTACAGCTGCTCAACACATGGACTTTTTTTATCAATAGGATGCACATCACTGATATATTTTCACTTATCTCAGCCTCCTATTAAACATTTAGCACAGCCTAATTTATAGTCAGAAGCAACTAAGACAGGCAAACTGGATCAGTCACAGTGCATCATATCACAAACATGTTGTATAAAAAAAATTATTTATTTAGTTTAAACGAAAGGTAAAGGAACCAATTTTATTGCTCATCTACCAGATGAGACATGTAAAGCTTCTGGAGGAAAACTTCCTGCACAAAAATCATGTTGATGGATCTAAAATTAATGCAACCTTATACAGGATTTACAATTATGCCTTCCCCACACTAATAAGACTGTTAAAGTATTGACATCATAACAAGCCTCCAATTTCAAGCTGCCCATGACAGATGCTGTGATAAATGTTGCAGTATAAATTGATGCAGAATAAATCTCTTGGCAAACAAGACAGTCATAAACAGCTTGTTGCCCGCTGAGTGCTTATTTGCATTGAGTAGACAGGGAATTATTAAAGTAACCCTACAGGAGCAATTGAGAAGGAGAAACAATATGGCGACCAAAGGTGTCAATCTCCCATCCATTTGACTCTGGTGACCGTGCATCAGCCCTGTTTCATTATTCCATTGGGTAGCTAGCTCGGTTGTAAAAGGCTCCACATGTGCACTTCACCCGTCTGGTCAGGATTAGATGGGAATGTTAACAAGCTTAGCTGAGTATACATATTCATGAGACCCTATGTGAAGGATGAGTGATGTGCCCGCCACTGCTCCTAAAATAAAGGCTTGATCATCGATGCACTCCTAAGCATGAAGGTAAAGCTTTTGTAGCTGTAGATGCTAAATGTGGAGGATTAGTGAACCATATAAAGTACTTTTCATGACAGCTTACAGTGAAATGTTGGATTAATTGTGAGGTTTCTTCTTCTTCTTCTTGGCCGTTTGTGTCTGAAGGTCCAGTATGTGGGTAAATCTATAAATACATTGAATCAAATTAATTGAAATTACAAATTGAGCAGAAACTTTGCAAAGAGACTTTCAGAGGGCATTTGTATTCCAATTAAGTCAATGTACCACATAGTCACATTTTCTGACTCATTGCACCAAAAGCATACAAGGAAAAAGAAACAGACAGACAATCTTCTCAAGGACTATACAGAAATGATTGGAGTGCCAGGAGCATTTAATTTTATTAATTCATTTCACACAAAAAATAAGACTCTCCTTGTTTTCTTTGGACTTTCCTCTTGGCTTAATAAAAAAATAAAAATAAATAAACCTACTTGCAGTTTCTCATAACAAAATGGTGATATAACCAACCTACTATATTTGTGAATATGCGGCTGTTAAATAAACAGTGAATACTGCCACTGAATAAGTGAACAAACCAGAACTGTGGGTTAAGGTTGTAACCTAATACATCGCCTCTGGGATCAGATGTTTGACTGTCTGTTAAGTGATAAAACGTCTATGCAGCAAAAACTCTCTGTAGCTCTGTAGGACTGTACTTAACACCGACATGGCAACATGCTCATAATGAAAATGCTACCACGTTAATTTTTAACAGCTAAACTTTACTCTTTCATGTTCACCATGAAGACAAAGCACAGCTAACGGTAATGTCATTTATTAAGAATGAATGAAAGGGAATTTATAATGAGAAAAGATAAAAGGCCCCTCCCTGCTCTCCTTCAAGACCTTGACTGCCATCTTTTAGATGCATTTAATTTTCATACTGGCCCTTGATGAAATGTGTGTGCTCTTAGCCCCGATGCCGGTCATGTGTGCGCAGCACAGACTTGACAAATCTTGGCCTAAAAGCATTCCTGTCTGTCATCATAGCACCAAATAATTTACACAGAGCAATTACACTTCCTTCCTACACACACTGAACATCAGCCCTGATGACCCCACACACACAGGTGGCCGGGGGGAACAAAACACCACTGATGACTTTCCCAGTGTGCTCGGCATCAACAGGTACTGCTTACTGTGTGAGGGAAATGGCACAATGAACGAGCCAAAAAAGATTCTGTAACTGAAAAATTGAATGGCTGCTTATTTTGGACCGTTTGCATAGTCTGATGTAAAAGCTAATGGGTTTGCCCATTTTACCGCTTCCTGATGAGGAATAACTCCCATGGGGTCAGTGGGTACTCTTATCTGGTTGGGCTGGAAGCAGAAACAGGAAGTGACTTCACCCCCGAAGCCGGACTGATAACATACTTCCATGCATGCCAGCTTGCCGTTCTTTAGCTCTGGATAATCCTTACTCATGCACTATGAATAGAACATGTTGTAATTTCTGTTTTGGACATCCAGGGAGGGGTGTTTTGATCAGATAAGACTCTGGTTCTTTTGAGGTCATTTTAGAAGAGGATAAAGGGGGAATTTGATGAAACTGTGTTGCAAAACAAGCCCTGGCCATTTGAATAGCACCATTTTTCTGCCAACTTGCTTTTAGTTCAAACTACAGATGCTTCTTTTAAGATAAGTCTGGTTCTCCTAATAAGACCAAAACCAACAATAGACTGATCCTACTAAATAACTATCCTCCACATATTTGACTCAAAATCTCGCTTTGAAGTGCCGGTCAAGAGAGTTCCTGCCAAGTCTGTGTTTTGGCAGCAAAGCAGCATCTCTAAAATAAAATCTCCCCTGTCTTGATATTTGGTTTATACGTGCTTTCATCTTCTCTGCGTCTGCGTCTCTGTCTCTGCGTCCTGCCTCAGTCATTTATTTATTGCTGATCCCAGTGCTAACTTATGTATGTGCATATATACATATTTTTTATTTCCTTGTTTGTTGTTTCATTTGTAGCCACGGTGTGGCTCCATTGGTCTGTCGGTGGGTTAGTCCACTTATTCAGTCACAATTATCTCAACAACTTATAAATGGATTGCCATGAACCTTCGCTACGGATACTGTATCATGGTCTAATACTTTTGTCCAATATTTTATAATTTGTTTGGTTTATGACTGAATACCTGCAAAACCAACGTCAACCAAACCAACCAACGTTTGATACAGCTTGATACAGCAACATTTAAGGTATTTTTGGTGTCATCACTATCACTTGTTAATTATGTTTGTTCTTCATCTTACCCATACCTTCAGGTTCATGTAAATTCTTTAAAAATGTCTGTACATTTCACACACATAACCGACCTTTTGCTAACTGTGTGATCACTGTAAATCTAGAAGAAAGAACATGGTGGCGGTGGTTAGCAGTAGTTTGGTGGGTTGCCTCACAGCAAGAAGGTTACTGGTTCGAACCCCCAGCCAGCCTTCTGTGTGTAGTTTGCACCTTCTCCCTGTATCCAAATTGTCAGTAGGTGTGAATATGAGTGTGAATGGTTGTCAGCCCTGCGATGAACTGGCAACGCCTCTTGCCCAATATCATCTTGGATAGGCTCCAGCCCTCGGCGACCCTGATCAGGATAAGCTGTTATGGAAAATGGACGGATAGATTTAATATGTACGTCTAATCTAGTAGGGAAGGAGGTGTGTATGACATACACTTGCTGAAATTAAACACAAAATGAGATTCCAGCTTAGATCACGTTTCATAAATACGTTGTATGTATGTATGGGGCTGAATGTGTGTCACATGTGTGATCCATAGACTGTAAAACACACACACACACACAAACAGCATTATTCCTATTCAGACAGCATACAAAAGAGATTGAAGAGAGATGAAGTGATTCTGTTTAACCAAATGCTGTTTTTATGTAGCATGTGTTATTTATCCTTGCAATGCAATTAATAACAACAATAATGTTCCTTCCTGTGGTGTATAGTGATGCATGGCTGCTGCATGCACAAGATGGGAAAGGATACAATTCGCCATTCTCTGGGAAACCAGTCTCTATACAGTAGGCCCTATTATGTGGAAGCTGCTGTTATTATTGCCATTATGCTCATACAATTCAGGAAAAAACTGAGTGTAGCACAGCAGTCCCCTTTTTCTCAGAGCTGCAGCTCATGTGGTGAGAACAATGCAGCGATGTCAGGAGCATAGCGGAGGGGAAACATCGCTGATGTTTACCTTAGCCTGCCATGCCAGCTTCCTGCTTTTATACCATGGCCATGTTTGTCAAGTATTGTTCACACACAATGTTGCTATTCATTGTACCCTCAACCGTCAAACTACCGTGGCTAAGTCTGATGTTTCTGTCAGGTCTCTGTTCTTTTATCTTAAGTGTCCAACTCTAAGGCAAATACAAACAAGACATGCTGATGTGATGTGTGCATACGTGTGTCTTAACTTAATATATAGCCAACAAAAAACAATGGTTTCAAAGGAAAACAACTGCATGAGCAATATTTCACGATAATGCTGAGACAGGTTGTTGTGGGTCAGACCCCTCCAAACAAAATCAGCATTAAATATCTCTCTCTTAATTGTTAAAGTCAGGGGAATGGCCATTGCTCGTAAACTATTCAGACTGCGTACTGACCAAGGTGTCAGTGAGTCAGGGAGAATATTATAGCAGGTGGTTTGACACTAATGCATCTCAAGAGGAAGGAGTAAGCATTGCGGCATGTTGAGTTGACTTCAAAGACTATAATACATTCTGTGAAAAGCGTTGGAAATCTTTTGACACGTGAAGATACTTCACAGTTAGATTTGTTCTAAATGTGTTGTGCATCCCGAGCACAAGATAAAAACAGCTCTCAGATATAAAAGCTTCTCAAACTTAAATTGGTTGGAACAAAACTGTCAGATTAGCAGCTGTTGTTTTTCCACTAAAAAGTCCATAACTGAATTAAGGCTTAAAAATGCCTCGGTAAACTCCCTGGCCAGTTCCTGTTTAAAGTAGATTTTACAAGTCAAAAACACTCAGAGTAACAAGTTTCATTAGGTTCATGTTCCGAAGGGTCATCCTGAGGCACTTTTACTCAATTGGGCAACTTTTTTATTAAATTAGTCACTTCTGGGAGGGCTGTGATAATACTGCTTCAATTTGGAGTCATGTTTTGTGAGCATGAACATTGGAATTGCAATTTTCAGAAATGGCAGCGGCCATGGAAGTTCATTTTTCAGTACATTGTAATTGTAGTCACATAAAATATCTGTGAAGAAAATGTTTCCAATGGCCTAATCTTTTCATTATGTCTTTGCATTAATTGCATCATGTTACCCGCTTGCTAGCTTGGTGGCATGTTGTGACTATATAGTATAGTTAATTGTGCCAATGCAATGATTAACAGAAGTAGCCGACTACTCTTAATTATTGCCAGAGCTTTATTGCTTTAGTAGTTAACTGGTAACTGTTGCTAACTGTAGTGCTGTTAGCTCAGCTAGCTGAATCAGCTGCGAGGCTGTTGAGTTAGCAGCTACCCACTTAAGCCGCAAGCTATCTGTCTATCAGGAAATTATGTACATTAGAGGCAAAACCAAAACAATATGTTCTCCTTAAAACATGATTCATTGTCAGTTTTGTTTGGCTTATACTTAACATTTCTTAACATTACAAGCAATAAGAGGAAATGGCCTTTTGTTTTCTCATGATAACAAATACAAAACAAACCTTGTTTCTCAACATAATTAAGTAATTAACTTGGGATTTTGAGATAATGCCATTAATAATAATAATAATAATCATGAGCATGTACAGTTTTTGGCTTCCATACAAAAATAGATTTGAAAAACAAGATTAAAAAAGGAAAAAAATATGTAGCACTGCAAACTATAACTCCAGTAAAGTCTTCAGTATGTTTATCCTACAAGTGGTATAATGGATTTTTCTAGCTCAACAGTCTCAGGGCAGAATAAAGACCTAAACAATCTAAAACCTTATGTAGCATTAGTTTCTGCCTCTCTCCCATCAAACCTGACAGTAAAATTATCACACAGTGTACAATATGTTGAGAAAAGATTTTTTTTATGTATGAGGGAAGAATAAAATAAAGGAAACCTATGATTTTTTCTCTGTCATCCTCATTATCTGACTATCACTTAGATCTAATATCACACTGTGGCAGTTCATCACAGTGACCTATAGAGCAGCATGGAAAAGTTTCTACTCACGACACTAACATATTAAATACACCGAGATGTGTGTGAGAGAGAGAGAGCAATTGAAGAGAGGAAGAAGAAAAAAAAATAATTGAAGTGTGATTACAGTCCCTCTAGAGGCTGCAGTTTATTAATATGTCACTTCCAATAAAGCTCTTGCTATTCAGATTTGGGTTGTCATGGAGATCGCAGTCACAGAGGCAAAGGTTAGAGTGTCGGTGCATGATTCCCGCTGCAGAGACAGATTGAAACTGCATTCCTGCCACTCAGTCAGAGCTCTTTTTGCTGAAGGGAGAGTCACCGGTCTAATGACAGGAATCAATTTTTCTGACTGCAGATCTTTTTGTTTTTATATCCGTCACCTCTAAGAAACATATCTGACAGCTTCCGCACTTTAGAAGGTACACATTACAGAGATTTATTATCTTGGAAGGTAACAGTTTTTTTCATGTTATTTTGTATGTATTTGATCTTGCTGTGAATAGGACAAACCTCAAAGTTATTTTTTGTTATGTTCTCCTTATCACGAGGGATTAAACTGTAGGAATGGAAAAAGTGAGATTGAGGCTCAAATGTGCAGTCACAAAATTGTAATGTGTGGAGGTGGTGGTGTAGGGAAGTAAGGGGGAGTAAAGTAATGTAGATTTATCTCACAAATGCAATGAGGAAAGATCAGACTCGTCTCTGTGAATTTTCTAAAGATGGTTTTATGTTACTGTCAGGTTGTTTGGCTTTCCTTTCTGCCTCGCTGACAGACTGATACTAGCTGTCATAGAGGCACAAAGTTTCTTCTTTTTGCAGGATTCATCAATTGTGAGCTATGAGAGAAATCGTTTCATGTGGATTTACGGGAGGTTTAGTTTTCATTGAGAACACTGTGCTCATGCCCTAACCGTCACCTCATCCTGACACCATTTTAACAAAGGCCACATAATAATTCACCGAAGAGTCTAATTCACATTTGCCAGTTGATCCAAACACTGTTAACCCTCAGATAAAGTCATGTGTGTAAAAAAAAAATGCTCCTGAAAGTGTGAACCAACCTTTTCTTTCAACTGTTGTTTTGTCTAAATAGCTCAAGGTTATGTAGACATGAAAGAAAGACTGCCACTCAGCTATCACATGCACTGTCATTTGCTATAGATCTGAGCTTTTGTGAGTGTGGTGGCTCTGGCTGTCGCCAAATTGACAGTCCTGCCTCTGCCAGCTCTGAGCTCATCCAAAAATCAGCAAAGACGACAACCTGTGTGGAGCTGAGGCGGGCTAAATGAGGCCTGGTTACTGAAACCAGTCAGCTGTGACAGCACCCCCCTCCAGTCTAATTGGCCATGTTCTTAATTATGCCTTAAGCATTAATTTGAATGGGTAAATAATACAGATATTCACCCTCAGTCCAGTTGTTATGAACAGCAAAATGAGCTATAGAGAACAATAGAGATCCAGTTGTTCTTCTATAACATGGATTTCTGAGAATCTTGTCATCCACAATCTAGTGCTAAATCACCAAAGTTATTACAATGCATCCTCCAGATGAATGTCTGTACCCACATTTCATTGCAATCCATCCCATTTTGAGATATTTCAAAACTGAACCAAAGTGGTCGACTGTCAGACCAATACTGTCATCCACAGAGCCATACTGGATAAAACACAGCTATAGTTACTAACAAACAACATATGTGACCATGTGGTAATAGTAAACAAACGAGGAGTTATTTCGGGTCTGACTTGAATTTGAACTTGATGGTCAGAGAATTGTGAAGTAACTCATGGTTGAAAACTGGACTCAAGGAAAAGTGGCTCCACTTACCTCACTCCTCTGCAGTGGTATGTCTGTGTTTCATGTATCGTTAAATTACTTTCACGAGTACTAGTTTTTCTCATAGTGGGGGAGTTTAACTGTGACTGAAGTAAATGATGCAGAATCAAAAATAAATAAATAAATTAAAAAACATAAGAAAATCGTCCAATGACAAACACAGTGAAATCTAAGTAAAATATCATGAAAAAAAAAAAAAACAGAGACAGATATTTTACAGAGTCAAACACCTTCAATGAAGTGATGATACTAATAGTTCTGTATAGAAATCCTGTTACACAGACATCAAGATACAGTCACCCACATGCACACTGATGTCACAGTCATATTTGTATCAGATTTTACTCATGGACCCTTAGATTGGCTCGGGGGGAGCCAGGAATCAAACCAATCACTAGATAACCCACTCTGCCACCTGAGCCACAGCCGTCCTGATTGTTTTCCATTGCCTCATATGTAATTACAGATCATCGTTGTCATTTTATATTGTCGTTTTTTTTTTCTATATAAAAATGAGAAGTCATTAATGCCATGATACTTAAAATAACAGTTTGGTTGTTTATTTACAGGTAATTTTCTTTATATATATATATATATATATATATATATATATATATATTGTATTACAAAACAACTGAATACTGTTTTTACAGTGTGCATTATCTTTTGTGGTTTGAGTTTAGCAATCTCAGAACTGAACTACACCCATGGAGCTCTTCTTAATCTCCCGAATGATCCTGGAGGACAGTCCCCAAGACCTGACAGCATAATGCAGAAGTTCAAGGGAGGTTTAATTGTCACATATAATCACAAAGTGACAACCATAGACTACTGTAAATCAGAAACTGGATTGCACATTTGTGCTGCCCTATTTTCTTGGTAAGTATTTTTTTTCTCTCTTCTTTTTAGGGTGGAAACTGAGAGCACAGAACTTTCTCTTGAAATCATCATGAAACACTTCTCTGCACTGTATGACGGTTGGTACAGACTGACACAAACCATGATACTGTCCACAGTCCACTATTAGTCACTGATATCTGATGTTTATTAATGGACAGTATCAGTCTGTCACATCATTATAGTGATTCAGTGCATCGGGCAAACCCTAATATATATTTAAACATAAATTATATCCCAAAGCTTTTGATCTTCACCATGCAGTCATACTCTTTCTGTTGCCATGAACTGTTTAAGAACAGTCACGCCAAAGGCTGTCTTCCTTGTTCTTTGTGCTCTTGTCACTGTTTTCTGCTCTCTGCATCTCAGCAACAGTGAATCATGGCCGCTCTATTTATGATGGTGTCAGTCTTCCAACTCAGTCGTCTCTGGACTGTGTAATTTAACATGACAAAAGTGCACAAAAATGCCACACGTAATAAATGTTCACAGGAAGAGTCTTGACACTGGCATGCAGTCAATGACTGCCAGACATTGAAATTATATATATATTTTTATTAGGAAATGCTGAACAATGAATGAAAATGTACAAAAATAATATTTCATCTACATTTATTGTGTATTAAAAGCTGAGGGAAGATCAACAGATATTTATTTTCATGATTAAAGAGCAACAATGTCCACTGTTGCCTGTGGCTTGGAGGCAGAGCGGGTCGTCCACTAATCAGAAGATCGGCAGTTTGATCCCCTCCAGTCTGCATGTCGTGCCATGTCCATCGGTGAGATACTAAACCCCAAATTGCTCCCAAAGGCTGTGCCATCGGTGCTCGAATGTGTATGAATGCTTAGCTCTTAAAACTGATGAGCAGTTAGTGTGTGAATGGGTGAATGCACTTTGAGTGGTCGGAAGACTAAAAAGGAGCTATATAAGTACAGTCCATTTGCCATGTGGAGGAGATTGGGGTGCATTGATGGGTCAGACACACCCAGGCTTTCACTCAGGACACCGCTGTCTTGAAAATTGAAAATTGAAAACAAAAGTCTCCGCCGTGTATGCACTTGTTGATGTTAGGTAACATACTTATTTTAACCATGATCTTTTCTGAAACATAAACGAATAGTTTTGGTTCCCAAACCTAACAAAACTGCGACCTGTCTCTGGTATGTTGTTTTGGGAGTAACTGGCAATCAATAACGTATTTATCTTATGTCCTGTAATGCATGTTAAATAACTTAAATTACGTCATGTAACCTACTGTCACCATGATCTTTTCCTCAACCTAACCATGAGTTTTAGTGACCGTTTTTACAATGTTAGCCGCATGATGATGAAGGTCCAGTATGACGTAGGTCCCCTACATCTGTTGCTAGTACTCTCCAGTGGTCATAGTTGTTGTTTTGGGAGTTACTGGCATTGATATATTTAGTTGTTTCAGTATGAAGACATGTTGGATTTTTTTTTTTTCCTTTTTTTCTTTACCGTTTTTAGACTGTATAAACATAGACACAGAGCAGAAACACCTTAGTGTCTCAGTTTAACCTGCATGAACTGCTCCCCCTGCTTTGATAAATGGATCAGTCCAGTGGCCACACAGAGCACAGGAGAGAGCTGAAATGGTTTGCGCCACAGGAGGGACCTCAAAACAAACTCCCACAGCATGACAATCTCTTAAGCCAACATGAGACAGAAAGGGTAAAAAAACATTATATGACAATACGATATTAACTCAGTGTATTTCACTATCCTGACGTTTTAGAAATATTGTATGGAGCAAGTAAACAAGTGATGTTATCTCAGTATCTCTTCATTTCCTCTTCAGCTTGACTGAAAAATCATAAGAATGCTATGAGGACAAAGGATAGAGTGTCTGTATCATTACTGATGTTCCATTAAAATAAATATACCAACAGGTGATGAATTAAAGGGAAAGCCTGGATAACACACCTCCACACCTCTTGGTAGAGATTATGCATTATGCATTAAGTACCATCAGGTGACAAATTAAAGAAGAAATCTGAATAAAAGAGTGAATAAACAAATACAGATGCTTTCCTAGAGAGTACAGGGTCTGCACATACTGTGGACTGTGCGGTGTCCCATTTCATCAACCATCACAATAGAAGAGAGACAAAGGCAACAAAGAAAGATGACTTCCAGTAGGTTAAAGACTTAGATTTATTTTATTGTGGAAAAACAAAACAAAAAAAAGCAACCTCTGTGGCTGTCTGGCAAAAAAAAAATGCAGTTCCTCCAACGGCCACTGGAGGCTGGCCCCAGTAGTGAGCCCCCATGTTCAAATGTCCAACTTCACAGCAGAAATAAACATGTTCACAGCCTGGTACAAAAAACTGTTTTAGTTTCTGTAATTTCCCATTCATGTAACAATTATATTAAGGCTGAACAGTATGCATAATCAAGAGCATAGCCGCTTTTTTGACAGTTGTTTGAGTAACAAGGCTTCATTCAGCCCGCCTTAGCTCCAACCACTCTTCACATTTTTAGAATATCTGGGAGGTGGTGGAGGCAGGACTGACAAAAAGGTCCCTGAGAGCTTGGCTCTTAAGAAAACTGTAGGTGGCATCACTCCTGACTAGGTCCATGTTTTGTATTGTGTGTAAGCGTGTTTTCTGAATCTACATTATCTGTACAACAACATCATTATATTGACCCCAAATCCAAACAGTAACACTAAAACCACTTTATTTAGTTAGTATAATAAAATCACTGCACATACATTTATATTTATTTAATAAATAATTAATGTCTTCTCTCTAATGGTCATCTTAGTTTAAACCACCGTGCTGTCTGTTAGCATATGGCTGCTGTCTGTGCCACACAATTTAGATTCTCCACCACCTCTGATTGGCTCATAAGACAGAACTTAGACATGACAAGTGTTGCAAAGCACTTACAGTACAAATATAAATGTAACCCCAGTCCCATGTAGCTAGGAAATATTGACTGACAAATAATTGGGGTGTTGTAGTACAGTGGGACGGAGCCTGAGTTCGTCTGGAGATGGCGCTACCTGTGATAAATGTAATATAAAATAACTTGGCGGTGCCTCCAATAACGTTTAAGAAGTAACACAAAATTGGTACTTCCCCTTTAAAGTAAACTTTACCTATTTTATATTTATCCAAAAAGTATCACCCTTGTAAGTACAACAAAGGATTTAGTGGAAACAACAATAATTATTTATTATAAAGTTATGAATTGGATGTTCAAATGAGTCAAATAGTTCACTGTTGACCTTGAAGTATGCATTGATAACAGTATTCAAAACTCTCATATAATGCTCTGGAAGGTTTAGCACACAAATAATGAACCCAATGAGAGAATGTGAGATCAAATAAACAAGTAAACTCAAATGTCCACAGCCCACACTCACACACACATTCACTCAGGGCTATTAACGAAAAACGTTGCAGGCCTGGTCGAAGCTTGTGAGCGTGGAGGCCGTTTCACTGGGTTTAACCAGCATAAACAAAAGCACATGCAAAGGGTTAATGGTGTACTCACGAGTCCAGCAACAGTCAGAGATTAAGATGGAAAACGGGCAAAAGGCAAGGTGCAGCAACACGGCGCGGTGAGCCACGTTCAAGTACAGCAGCTACAGTTTCCCTCCAAAAGGTCCAGGGCTCTCCCGGTCCTCGCTCTCTCCCTTTTATGGCAAATGTCCGGTCCTGAATCACATAAATCCTCTCAGTAACTTAGTTACAGGCTTGTTCATGGCGAAAAACCAACAGTAGGTCTTAAACAAATTAGCCATTGCTAACTGCAATGCAGAATTAACCGTGTGAAAGTCTATGAGCAGGCTAAGCTAAAGGCTAGCAGCGATTAGCAATTTAGCTCGTCTTTAACACATTACAATTACACAACAGTACCGAGTTCATTTAAACACATGAATTTACCTCCGGCAGCTTCTCAGAGTTCTGATACATAAACCACGGGACGACTCTCCGTCCGTCTTGGGAGTTAGGAGTATTTTTACAGTTTATAGCTATCCAGCTCAGACGCCGATAAGGCAGCCTCTGCTGTGCTAAGGTGCTGCGGCACGTCGGTGCTGCTAAGGCCCTCCTACCTAAACAAGGTGAGGACAGGATTGGCTACGGCTACCTACATTCAAAGATGAGAGATTAAAGAGATCCTTCACTACCCCACAAACAAATGTGGTCTCCTAGCTTTTGTGCTGACAATCATATGGATTTTAAAACTAACACCACCCTTTTATCTCTGACTTTTAACTGTATATGACCTGACTTTTTTAAACATATTTACACTTCATGAACTATTATTTATTACCAACACAAACATTTTAATATCTGTATATGAATGAATGAAAATAGCCACAGGGCTACATAAATATAACATCAATAAGGAGCTAATTCAAAACATACATAACGCCAAAAATATGAACAGGCTTATTGTGAGGATCATTCTTAGGAGTGCTGTATGAGTTGTTGATAGTTTTCCCTACAAACCTATACAATCAATGCTTTCTGCTCCTGTTTACCTATGTTGTCCTTTCCTATGAGAGGTTTTCTGTCATTCTCCATTCCCTCTGCTGCATCTGCTAAACTGAGCCAAGCAAGCTGCTCAGACCAGTCTGGTTCTGATCAGTGTTGTGGCTGCTGCTGAAGGTGGGACACTTGGAAAGGCATGGGTGTGGGTCTGGGTTGTACGTTTTTGTTGAAAAAACTCAAAAGTCATACTGTCCAGTATTGAGAAAGGATCACGATAATACAACTTAAAAATAGCACTGAACTCCCACACACTCCCCTTTAGAATCACAAAACCTTTGATTTTGTGAACGCAGCATTATGCATCTCAAAGACACAGAGCACCATGAGCATCCCATCGAAGTTTCTGACCATCTGATGTACTTCTGATTACTAATACATCAGCCTTAAGTACTTACTCAACTGTGTATCAGGGTTGTGCATCTGAGTCTGAGACTTTCTGTCCTCTAATGGTCACAAAAGGCTTAACGCGGATTTAACTAATTAGATTATTTATGCCTCCAAAGAAAGAATGATACTGTCCTTTGTTTTCAGCACCTGGGCAAGCAATCCGTGAATAATTGGTATTGATCAAACACCCAATCAAACTCCCATTATGGTCATTTTGTATTTTGGCACAGAGATGATCTACTTCTCATTAATAATGAGAAAACTCTTTGTCCTGTTCCTTTTAAATGATGGCAAATCTCAATTTGGAACAAAGTCTTGACACTCACACATTTTCCAAGAGGAACCTGGGTGAAGCATGGATCTGCTGCTGGTAGCTCCTTCATTGCCCTGCAGCATGTGCTCAGGTTTGCACCTTTCTGTCCTGACTTTGGTAAAACTATGTTGGCATCACAGATCAAAGGGAACATGGTGTTTGTGGCCCCGGAGGTGGAGGAATGTGTTTATATGCGTGTCCCTGCCGGGGTCCTTAGATGTTTCAGATCCTCTGCCTGCAAAGGTATGCAACAAACATGACACACAGAATCACAAACACCATGCATACAGACATAACCATCCACATGTGAATAAACGTTATTACCTGAACATGCACGTATCTTTACCACATTGTTTTTAAAACTAATGTGTCATCATGGAATGGCTTAAACTTAATCACCTACTTTGCTACTTTTATGTTACGGCCATATCTCAGGGTATGAAAAGAAGTAACATAAAACCAGATTTTAAGGTTAATAAACAAATTATTTTTTTAAATGAAAGTTCCGATTGTTTTTAACAAAAGGAGGTTGTCAGGCTGGACTCAAAACAGGACTCAGGCGCAGAGGTGTCAATGAGCTTATTTATTGGTATAACAAAAAACCTCGACAGAGTGAGGCTATGGCAGGCTATAAAAACAGGCCTAAACTAGGGAAAACAGAAAAATCACTCCAAAGGCAGAAAAATTCTAAACAACTTTATGAAAAGGTTATCAAAATCAAAATCACTCACAAGGAGGAAAAACAAACGGCTGCAAAACATTAACTGAAAGCACTCCAAAGGAGACTGAAAAACACAACAACACTAAACACTAGGAAACAAAAAGGCTAGACTAACAAAAAAAAAATCACTTTTACGAGGAAAAAAACAAAACTCATGAGCAGAAACGCTATGACTGTGGCAAGGCTTGGAAACGGCTTTGGTGCACGATCGGAAACACTTTGGCACAGGACAAAGGGAGACGCAGACAAGATGGGGTAATGGGGAACAGGTGGAAACAATCAGGGCGGGGAAGACAATCAGACCGGTGACACATGTGAAAAGGCAAGTGACCTGAAACGAGAGGGCAGGTAAATTTCAAAATAAAACAGGAAATGACGAGACAGAACAAAAACCCAACTTGACCTTACCGCGGGGTGACAGAGGTGAGGCAAAAGGGAATTAAGAGTGAGCGAGTGCTGTTAAACGAACAACCAAGTATAACAAAAAGAGAAGTCTAACAGAGCCTATAATATTTTAACTAGAAAACCAAAATGAGCAAGAAAAACCTCACTATCTAAAACTAACGCTAAGTAACAAAACACACATCAAAAACAGCACTCATAAACTAATGGGTCTAACAGAAAATCTCCTCATGAGTAATCAGTAACTATATCTAAACTAATCCCTGCCCAGTCCCAGAAGAAATCCTCACCAACCATGACGAAATACAAGCAAACGAGTATCATCTGATACGAATTAACGAGACGAGCTCACGAACACACAAACAACAAGTGAAGCCGCCACGATGCTCGGGCGGCTGCTGTTTAAATGCCCGTGATGCTGATGCATGAGCCCCCTCATTGACGGCGCAGAAAGGATGCCGCACCAATCCTGGCCCTGCACAGCTCACAACCGTGTTGTCCCCGCCTCCTCCAGTTAGGGCGAACCAGGAACCGGCAATCGCACACCTGCATTTACCTAGGGGAAACACTACACACACATATGCGCCGGGGCGAAACGGCAGCAGCTGTGACACCCCTCCCCTTAGGACAAAGAATATAAATTTTTTTGTTAAACACAAAATCACATTTTCCGAGACTGTCGTCTCGGAAACGAGACGACAGTCACATTTTCTAAACCTGAAAAACGAAAAACACTTGTGTAAATAAGGTATCATCTAAATGAAAGGCACACTTAGCTACCAACATGGACAGACACATGCCTAAAGTTACTACCAATAACGAAGGCAGGAGGTGACAACACAAACACAAGAAACTCCTGTAGCCGTTCAACTCAGCCTGCCCTAGCTGTACACGCTGTACACCTTTACTACTCTCTACGTCACACACAGAAGAATTTGGGCAAACACAACCCAATCTATTATGGTATGCAGTGAGAATGCACAAGTTGCCATACAAGGCACGTCTAGTTTGGTAGGACGCACCAGCTCAACGTCTCTTTCGCGGGTCAACGTCTCTTTCAAATGTCAGTCTCCTCAGAAAGACCGGACCACACTTCCCCATGCTCCACACTGGCCCTCCCCTCCTGTTGAATTACCCCCACACCTTTGGGCGGCGACTTACTCTGAGAACCTCGCTGCTGTTCCTTTCTTTTTAAGAGTAGCTATGATGTGACCCTGCTTACGGCAATAGAAACACTTTCGGTCCTCTTTCTTGGGACCTGGTCCTTCCGATACAGTATTCAGCCGGGGCCGTGCAGCGCGCGCCAACACTACTTGGGCTGATGAGTAAACTGCTTTATGGGTTACTCCAGACTGATAGTACGCCTCTAAATATATTTCACTTCGGAGTTCTTTTCCAGGGTTTTGAGCATTAGGTGTAACTTTTAGGCCACAAGAGTGCTGATGTTAAGAGAAAGTAGCCTTAAAGCAAAAAACAAAGTTGTAGGCCACGTAAAGGGGGTAACTAACCAGTGGTGTAGTGGTTCCTGGACATGTATTTTTTTTTCCATTTATGCACCTGAATGTCTTTAACCCTCTAGACTCCAATTTAATTATCAAACTGCTCGATCTCAAAGACAGAAAGAAAGAAATTGACAGTCACAAGTTGTTTTCATTTAGTATATGTGGCAGTGTGGTAGGTAGTGTCTTTGGCAACTTATATGAGAAAAGATCTTCTAATTTATGTGGAAAAGTCGGCGCTACTCTTCAGTCTGCCCTGCTGACTCTTTTGGCGAACTGCCCCCTGGAAACTCTGTGTCCGGCAGTGAGGGCCAAGGACAAGTCTGTTTACTGATGGGTGGAAACTCATCTAAATCATAGATATCAACATAATTATGTATAATTCTGGTTCTGGTTACTGATGATAACTCTAGTTTCTGTTTTGATACACATGACAGGCAGTCCTGGGCGTTATACTGAAGTATAAAACAGACACTCTCTTGTGTGCTACTAGTATTTGCACATTGTCACTTAACTTCTGCTGCTTGACTTTAGAGAGTAAGGACCATTATAAAATTAGCATGAGCAAGTGCGGATTAACAAATACTGGCCCACAGGTGACACGACTGCATAATTATGCATTTTAAGTGAAGTGTTTCTCATTTCTTACTCCATCCACTCATGGAAATTGTACAACTATGTCATGCCTTCACCATCCTAGGAAAAAAAAAACCAATCCAGCTCACAAAACACGACTGAATGATGCACGTTAGAGGGGATTTAAAAGTGGAATACCCAATGCCAACTGAGAAATTAGTAGGTATACTCTGTAATATACTTAATTCCACTGTGAATTAATTGCATATGTTAATGTAATATACTATAAAATGGCTGCTTGGTCATGGAATAAACAAGCTGTGAACGAGCTGTAGTGGACACGTTTTAGTAGGATTTTAGAGCTTTTGCACTGAAAACATCTGCCTGCTGTGGTTGAAAACAATGACAGAAGGTGGTGAGAGATGAACCAAAACAGCTATGTTGTAGGTAAATCCAAAACATGAGCCGTTTTAAAGCTCCAAAAAAAGGCCCTGTCGGGAGCATGAGAGTCAGGTGATAATTCTCTGTGGGTTTGCCATTTCACTTCACAAGTAGTCATGTGATCCATGTGTTAGTTGATATATTGATTATAGCTGCTTTAAATCAACCTGGGGGTCCCCATCAAGCCCTACTAGGTCTTGCCAAAGCTTCACGGGGGGGTTGCAAGGCCTTCTTGAGTTAAATGCTTGTAAGAAATTTTGTTTTTTTTACAATACGTTCCAATCCAAATCACTCATTTGACACAAGCTTCCTGCAGCTATTAGTTATGTATTGAATATAATATGAAATATCCATAAACTATGTCACTTGGTCAGTTTACTAATTGATGGAAGGGTCCTTTCGGGGACATAATTATTAACACTAACACAGACTGCAGCACAGTGCAATCACTACATTATTTGAGACCGATACATGAAGGAATCTTGTGAGCTCTAAAGCCCTCAAGTACTATTTTTTTGGGAAGCAGCTAGGCATGAGGGGAAGTTTCGAGGGCAGTGAATATGTACAGGAGCTGGTATCAGCAGTCAGATCAGTTCAGTAGACAGATTTGTAGTGCTGAACAATCTCAGCAGAAAGCGCCTACAGCTATGGTGAACCCAGAGGGAAGAAATGTATCAGTCAGAGACCACCCACACTGCTAGCTAACAAGCTACACTTTGTTACACAGTACTCCAGTGAGTTCATAATATGGTTGTAATGTCTCCATCTTGATCACTGGCAAACAGTTTGGGAACGTGTACAAGCTGAGTAGGAGGGAGAAGGTGGAAGCTTTCAGCAGTGTGTGCGGCTGTGGCTATCCCCTGGAAGCTGAGGTATCAGTCTATAACCTGTATACACAGAACTTAAAAAAAGTATCAGTACATGGAACGTTCAGCGTTGTAGTCATGTGATATATTGTAATATAAATATGCATCAACATTTTTTTATTTATTTATAACCTTTATTTAACCAGATAAAAAAAAACCCATTGAGATCAAGACCTCTTTCACAAGGGTGACCTGGCCAAGAAAGGCAGCAGCACACGTCATAGTGGTAAAAAAACAGACAAACAACAGTAACAGTTATAGATACATTACCAATTTAAAAGCATAGGCACTGTTCAAATGATTTCCATTGTCTTTTTTTTAAGATGGAGCGGATTGCTTCCAGAGGAAGAAGTTCTGCAATTTTAAGTTCGCATTGGAGGGCGTTCCAAGCAGACGGGGCAGAGAAACTGAAAGCTTTTTTTACCTGTTTCAGTTCTGACTCGCAGTGCAGCAAGATGTAGAAAATCACTTGAGCGAAGTGCATAGCGGCTTTCGGTTTTTTCCGAAGGAAAGTGCATAAAAAAGTAGGAGTTAAGCCAAGAAGAGCCTTATACACCAGAGTCATCCAGTGTGTGTAGCGTCTCATCTCCAAGGATGGCATGCCAGCTTTTGTGTATAGTTCACAGTGATGGGTGAGGCGGTGACAACCAGTGATGAACCGTAGAGCACAGTGATACACAGGAGTCAGGGGAAGAAGGCAGCTGGTTGACGCAGACATATATACAACATCGCCATAATCATAATAATAATAATTTGCCAGCACTTTTTCCTGTGGTGCTACAGAAAGCCTCAAAACAAGGTACACTTGCTCAAGCTACATGCTCAAGTAAGGTTGAAATTCCATTTTGGTCACTGGTAGTTATTAAGATAGGGAGTAAATGCTTTTGTCCGACTGTGGTTCTTTTCTGGAAGCACCAGTGCAAACCAGAAGACACCAAACCTTGAAAAGCAAGGTGTATAAAAATAGCACTATTCTTGTGCCTCAAGCCAGACTGATGGCAGGTGTCAATATGAAACATGCCCAGTGGCCATCAACAGTTTGAATTTTCAAACCATGTGTTTTATTCCACATCTACTACAAAATATCACCAAAAAGAGGTGAAAACAAGCTTGAGCGGATTATTTGCATGAAAAGTGTTATTCAGTCAGACGAGTCATTGACCTTTGGAGAGGAAACCAAACAACTCAGATGACAATGAGGTTCCCTTGGCAACCAGCAAAAACACAGAGCATCCATGCCCGCTTTGTGATTGGTAATTGTACAGAATATGAAGAGGGGGAAAAAGAACGAGTTAAAAATGGAATGAGGTATAAAGAAAAGACCCTGTAACTGCTTTTTGCTCTGACAATTCTGTTGGCTGGTCTGCTGCGCATTGTGTTTAGAAATATAATAACCAGAGGATCAATCCGCGTGTCTGCATGACGCACATAAATGCTCAAACATTCTTACTGTTTTCATGTACTTCAACTCACGACTCATCCTCCTGCCACTAAAAAAAATAACTACTCAGGTATCATCCTCTCAGCACCTGTGGGTCTGAACGTGGGTGTCTCCTGTTTTGTTTCCTTTAAGCCTGATAATCAAGTACGGTAACACATCATCGTCGCCATGGAAATAAGGTCTATATTCATATTTCATCCACCGCAGAGATCACACGTGTCTGGCAGACTGCACGGTAGACAACACCCAAGTGCCACACTTCCGTCATGTCTTCAGTTCTTTATTTATTTATTTTTTTAATCCTCTCCTATAGCATTTGGCTTGAAGCTACACTTCCCCTGCAGCTTCTGCTAACATTAGAGCCTTGGGATTAGTAGAGGTGCTAGACAGGAGCCAAAAACAAATCCTCTCACACACCTAGCTGTCTCTTTTTTTTTTTCTTTTCTTCCTGTCATTATCAAACACATCCAGAGTGCTAGCTTGGCCCTCAGGATATTGTGCAAGTATGCAGTAACGTTCGCCATCATTTATTTTCTTTATTACCGGTGTGAGGTTTGCTGAAAGTGTTGCACCAGCAACGCAAGATCAGATGAGGGACTGTCTTGTTATAGCATCTTAACTTGTGGGAATGTGAGGACAGAGTTGTGTGAGATCTTCTGGATCGTGCTGTGTTCCCAAAATCAGAACGGAACAAGAAGTAGAGGAGATTAAAGTGATGACCTGAAGGAAACAGGTTCAAATGAATTAATGGGTTGAAGGTTGATTGGGGCCACTTTTATATGTGATTCTAAAATAAGATATAGGTCTGTCATATCTGTATTCGTGTGAATCACTGCTGTGGGAGTCTTGTGGAGAGGCGGTGACAGATGTAGTTAAAAGTAATCCATGACATCCTAACATTTTGATTGAAATCTGTTCCTTTGAAGCCATTCATGTCACGATCCCACCACTTCTGGCTCCATCTCTGCATCCACAAACACCTCCATACAGAAGTAGCAGCCATTCCTCTACGAAAATACCAGAATTAAAAATGTAGCTCTCTTTCTCCTCGTCCTTATCATCGTGAATTTGCTGACTTCCAGTGCATAATTATGTTAAACGAAACTAAATACTTCTACACAGCAGCGTCCTGCTGTGATGTCTTTGCTATTGTTCTTTGGCACATAGGGTCAGTTCAGGACTGTGAGCAGTTCACACAGGAATCTGTTATTGGCCACATTTAAGAAATGATGTGAAGAGTCATAAACAAAAAGATGATCAAATCAAAAATGAATTGAAATTTAGCACTAGGGTTTGCAGTGTCAAAATAGCGTGTCTAAAGTTATTTGCATGCTTCAAACTAAGGACTTGTCAGGTAATCGAATAGCATCTGAAACCCCCTCCTCCCACATCTTTTGGTCAGTGGAAGTGGAGGGATTGTGTTCTAACACTACTAACTCCTATCTCAATAATTATTTTTTTATTCTTCAAACAACTACATCTGTCACTTTTTGTGTGTACAGACGGGTGCAACACAAAGACTGCAGAGAGACTGTGTATAAAATTCCATAAAAAATGATAAAAGTCCATAAAATTGCCCCGTTATATGACGGGTCACTTTTCATGTGGCCTTCTTGTGTAGATGACACATCATTTCTCCTAGGTCATTTAAAAGTGGGGTTAGTCATACTGAAAAAAGTTGATCATCAAGTCTCGCTCCAAGGTCGTCGAATATGGACGTAGATAGCTGACGACCTCAGAACGAAACTCAATGATCAACTTCCTTTCTTCAGTATGACTAACATCACTTTTAAGAATATTGATCACTTTTGAGAGTGCAGACTTTAGATGCAGCAAACTACGTGGAGTTTTTGAGAATTTGCAACATTTACCCATTAAAATCGACAATGTACATGCAGTAATTTAGAAGGCAGAAGTGAACCATTCTTCAGATAATTATAATCATGCAATTGAAGTAAAGGACTAAACATAAAAGTAAAATATTGGTAAGAGGTTCCTGCCAAGAACAAAACGTGGAATTATTTCTTTCAGTTGGGAACAAAGATCTGCAATGTCCACATATTTTACAAAAACAAATTTACATGAGAAATACAAACCGTATTTTTAAATGTACTTTGGCATGTTAGATATTTAACTTAATTTATTCAATTCAATTAATTTCAATGGCATATCAAAGCCTAAATATTACTCAGGGTTTTCAGTTGAACATTTATATTTAGCATACTGTCAACCCCAAGCTAAAATGGGATGTTAGAACGTGTAATAAATGCTTGTCAAATCTTAATTACTTAATTAAGATTAACATTATCCAACTTGGGTATTAGAACGTTTGTATAAGTTGTTCATAGTGTGTTTAAGGAACCTGAACCATCATGCCACAAACAATTGTGATCAACTCTTTAATTTAATCATTTTCTGTTTGTGAAATATTGTTTTGCCCTCATCAACACAACATTTTCAGCTGATGCAGATGAGACAAGTTTGTCTGAGGTGATTGCTGGCAGCAGTGAACGTAATGTTTGTTGTGTGATCTGAGGAAATATACTGATATAATGTACTGACTTTGGCCCTGGATGATGTCGCCCCCAAGCTTAATTCCGGCCTACACGGCTCTGATTGGCTTTGTTGTGTAATCAGCAGTGTAAACAGCTGTCAATAAAGAGTTAAAGTGAGACCTTTCTAATCATGCAAGTAACCAAAGATCCAACCTTGGAACAGAGCCTTTTCCTACGGTCACATGTTTTACTCTGTTTGTTTGGATAAGTTTGGTAATTAAAAAAATGTGATGCCTGATATTGTTGTTTATACAGTATCTCTACTTTCAGCTGCCCAGTATGTGCAGAGTTCAGATATGAATGCGAGACTAACCTCACAGAGAAGACTAAGTGGTGGAAAACTTGTTTAGGAAAACCGATGAAAGAAATGCTGTTGAGTTCTAGAAAAAGTGGAATAGAGGAAAGGCTTGTGAACAACAGTAGAACTTAACTGTGGACTGCAATTCAATGGTCTAGAACCAAGCTATGTGAAGTAAGTCTATCAATGCGGGTCCCTTGAGCCTTTTGATCATTTAATTCCCGACTATTTCTTCTAGCCAACGACACAAGGCTTTCAGATTTGATTGTGTGAATCATGCCTTCTCTTTTAATAAAAAAGAGATAATAAAAAAACAACAATGGAATATTTGGAGCTTGCTGCAACTCCCCGGCTGCTGTACATACTCTGCATGCTTTCAGGGGAAAGTCTAATATCACAGTCTAATATTATGTCATTTAATCTAGCAAATAAGATATCGTGATTATTGATTCATATTTAGCTTCTTTGATCAGGATGTGTGACATATAATGCTTTTTTTTGCATTTTTAATACAAAAAGTGACAAAAAAAATCTGATTAAATATTTATTTTTAATCAAAACACATGCTGAGGTGTGAAACTACAAGAAACCCCAACAAACTACAACAACAAGATCCTGTGAGGCAAAACACAGAGTGTAAATGTCCATTTAGCTTTCACCTTTTTCAAAAAGGTTTTGAAAAAGGTTTTGAAAAGTGAGGGTGACCTTTCCTTCCCCGTCCCCAGAAGAAATCAGTCCCTTGAATCTCACAGATGTAAAACATAAAGAAAGGATAAGTTGTCATTGTAATTAATTCATTTCAGGTTTCATTGTCCAGATCTCATCACCTGATACTTCCGTCTCTGATCAGTGGTTTGGTTGAGGAAATATATCCGTACCTTGCAAGTACCATGAGGGTACATTTAAAACCCTCATGCAAGTATATTTAAATAAGTCAATTGTTCCTACCTGCTTCTTGTAGAAAGTCTCTCTGATATCATCGTTACTGACCTTCAGCATCGGTTGAAACTGCTGCAAATCAAGAGCAATTGAGTTTAGCATTACTCATGAAATGAAATAGATCACCATTACAGGCTATTCACATGGTAATTTAAAACATGGAGTTACACATCAGGGCTAGACTAGCTGAAATTGCTGGTAGGGGATCCCATGACTGTTTACTTGTGCAATCAGACTCATACTGTTCACAATCAGGCCCATTCTATCAATCAGAGCATTAGGTCTATTTGACACTTATGGCATTTAGCATTAGCATTTAGATGTTGCCAATCCCCCTGAACATTTCCTGTGTAGTGTTGCCCTGCAAATGGCTGAAAATGTACATATTGCACTTGGAAAACTATTTTTTTTTTTGGTTGTCTGATTGTTGTCTGACTTGCAACAGGACCTGCCATCATTTTACTCCATGCATATGGGGATCAGAAAAACAAAACAAAGAAAGGACTTTTTCTCAGTAAGAAATGTAAGGATAATTTGCTGCTTCCTCCTCTGGTACATGGTATGTGCACATATACTGCTGAAATCTCTTATGCAATGCCACAACCCTTCATTTCTTCTCCAGTGCAACCCTCTTATTCTCTGCTCCGCCCTGTCTGGAGATGAGGCTCAGATCGACTCTGAAGACAAAGAGACAATCAAACACGTGCAGATGCAGATGTTCAGACTGCCCTGCCAGAGACAGACGACAACAGAAGAGGAGACACATAGCGGAAAAATATCTGAATATTTAGTATTCTGCAACCTTTTTCTATGAATAAATGTCACCTATTCCACGTCATAACATAGTCTTAGATAAGTCTAAGCGTCTACAGCCAAGGAAGTGGCTGTGTGAGGTTATACTTGAGCTGAATCTTAGCATGTTATCATGTGGATATGTGATTATATGTGGTGGTCGATGAAAGTCAAGTCATTAGAATGTATCTACTGGAAACCTTGATGTTTTATAACAGATGAATTGTTAATATATTTAACTAAAATGAAAATAACATAACTGTATTCATATGTTTTTCTACAGAGTAAAATGTCTGTACTAGTTTATCTACATCAGTCTTTAACCAGCTAATTAACATAACATATTACTTAGCAAGGTAGATAGAATTTGCCAACATTAGCTAGGTGAACATGTGACTATATGTAAATGTATTGTTGATGCTGCGTTAACCTGCACATGACAAGTAAAGCTGAAACTATACTGTATGTCATTTTTATCGTTTAACCATCTTCAAAAAGTGTCTTTTCAACACATATGAGCTAGCACATAACATTATCTAAGGATGGAAAGTAGCAGGGCTTAGGAAGTGTCAATTCAGTGCCTTGCTGAAGGGCAAATATTCCCTGATGTTGTGGAGAGCATTATTTTTTCATCTTTTATTCAGCAGTTTGGGGGATTTATTGATAAATCCAGTATTATTTGGGGAATACATTATGCCATGTTCACGTCATATGGAAGCGATCACATTTTCCACTTGAAACTTGTGTTTACTATTCACGTCAACACCCAGTTACAAATGGGATTCTTGTATTTTTCCAAACACCCCGGTTTGTCCAGCTTGGCACTCTGTGATATGGAAGGGTGTGAAAATCAAACAAACATGGGCGTCTCGTGTCAGCAACATCACGAACATTGGATTAAATTGCACTTTCTCTTGTGATTACTACCTCCTTTCAAATCTCGCCATCCCTCTTGAATACGCTGAGTGATGCTGTCACATTACCACAGTTCTGATGTCTTTGACGATGTACATTTGAGATATATAATAACACATTTGAATGTTACAAATCAATCAAAGAGCTGCAGTTTTTTGGACTGGTAAGAGCAGTGTAACAAGCAGTTTAATTACATGGTTCACGGCTCTTACCTAATTGTAGGCTTGAGAGCCAAAACAATAAGCTAAAATGGACTAAAAGCTGCAGAGATGGGGATAATTCTCCATGGCTTTGGTATCGTGAGTGATCCTTTCACATTACGCAGAGTGCTTTGATTTAGTGATTATATTTAACACATTGTAGAGCTTCAAGGAGCCATGACACAGTTTAAAAGCATATGAATGTTTTTTTTTTTATTCAGTTATAGACAATTTAGTCCATGTATCAAAAGATTTAAGAGCAATAGCAATTTTAAATTCTGTTTTTTTGGCGGTAGGGCTTCTGTTTTATTCACATTTGGATCACTGTGTGTTAAAAGCGTCATATAACCCGAACACCTACAGTTTCTTCTCTTTAGTGTTATCTAAATTAATAAATAAATTCATTTCAATGAGTTGAAAATGGCTGGATACACCATTTACTGTTTTAACCTTGCCAGACCAGTGACATAGAGTTGGCGGACTTATCTATGTCATGAAAGCTATATTAAAAATGAATGTGAACACCCCCTAATCAGACCAGGATGTCACTGAGGAACTTTCAAATGATTGATGGAGTGGGTGCAGTCAGGCTCAGGTCTGTAGTATGTGAAGACAGACTTTAATATTGAGAATGTTAACATTCAACAAATAAAAACTGACATGTTAACACAATGTGTGACAGTTGTTATGCTATCACTATCTGTTGTTACATGTCTGTTGCAGTGACCTCAAAGATATAGCTGACCCCAGATATAAACACAGAGACAAGCTAGACAGAGAAACAGAGAGACAGACGAGAAGAGATGGGTCATTTAGCTGTCACAGTCCAGACAGGAGGATAGACCCCATAGTCCAGGAAGCAGAACAGCAAGGCCTGAGCTCTAACCACCCACTCTCCACATGACAGCTACTGGCTGTGAAAAAGTCAATCTGTTCACCTCGGGCCGCAGGAGCAGAGTGGAGGACACACATGGAGAAATTAAAGGTGCACCATGCTAATTAAGACCACACTAGATTCACCCTGCATGCACAAATAAAACCACTTAGTCAGTCATAACATCTTGTGACGGATCAGAATGAATTCTCCCTGCTTCGGGAAAAAACACTTGAGCCGACTAGCGGTGTTTACGTGTACTGTGTGATAATGTTTTGTCAGCTGTGGTTTCTCCACTTGGCTTCAGAAATTATGGAAGCACGTCATCCCAGGAAGTGAGCGTTGAAGTCAGTCCAGCTGGCAGTCCAAAACAAATAAAAAAATAAAAAATGAAATAACTGAATTTTTTTGCAGTCAATTTATAATTAATTTTGTTTCTGTAAGTATATTATTTTGGATGTGGTTAGTACCACTGAAATAAACGCAGGAAGTTGTAGTAACAGGGCATAACATAACATTAAACTGGTCTTGGAGGATAGGAATCACCAAGTCAGAGGTTTTCAAAGTCTGACACTTTGCATCCCTCTTCCCAAACTGCCAGCATAATTTACCTGTTCTGACATCTCTCTTATTCTCCTTTCATAGTAGATTTTGAATTACTTATTCTTTCGTTTTGTTCATGTCCTAACATTCACCTAACCATACTGTAACCTTAGCCCTTCTTCGCCATACAATTTAAAGGTTTACATTATGGGGGCTTGCCATTTGTCCCCAAAAGGAAGGCACGTCCCCACAATGTGACTGTGTAAACAGATTCATGTCCCCACAACGTCAGTAATCCATGTCCACACTCTCACACACGTCCTGGAAAAGTGACTCATCGATAATGGCCTTGCGTAATTAGAATATTTGTATAAGAGTGGCCTTGTTTGTACAATTATTCTTATTTGCTTTGGTTGTTTTTATTTCAGGGTTTTGTTGGGTAACATCTAGTCCTTGTCATATTTTCTCGCTGAATGTCTCTGTTCTGTGTTTATGCACAATAAAAAAAAATATATATGATAATTATATCCTCAGGGAGTGTAAGTCACTCTGAAGCTAAAAATATGTGTTTTTGTCGTTTGTTCAGGTTTGACTCAGTTGTGACTCAGAGAAGAAGTACATGAGCGTAAAGGGTTTTAAAGTACCATCATTGCCTCCATGTAATCATAGCCACTGCTGACAGTAACTTTACCTTAGGACATTAGTCATGAGGACACTGGGGTCACATCTGGACACATTTGTGGGGTTAGCAATGCAGGGACAGTGAGATGAATTTAGTATTTTGTATATTTTATATCAATAATGAATTGAATTACTGTGTGTAATGGAAAAGTGGTTGTTTGGTGGTTGAAAGCAAAATAAAATTCACCTGACCATGTTGTTCCCCACAGAGCATTTTAGCATATTTCATTTCATTTGATTGTTTTGATCACATCTTTACTCTTTTAATTAATTCTTACATCCCTCATTAAGCGTGTTTCCAGCAACAGTGGACAGATGGCCAAATATTGCAAGCTAGCTGGCGAACATAGTAGAGTCTTTAGCAGCGAAATAGTCTATTCTGAAGAATTGGTGAAGACCAGAATGAGAGTGAATATTGGATTAGATCAGGTGTCAAGAAACCCAACTTTGTCATGTCTGTCAATGTTGTGCTCACAGCTTTCCAGCTCTGCCCCCAAGTGACTCAAAAACAAATGAATGCAGGTTTAAATGATATTTAAATGTGATTAATTATCTATTTAACATTATTCTTGAACCTGGAAATAACAGTACAGGAGAAGGTTTTGAAATATAACAATACAACATTTTATCACACTGGCAAATATACATTTACAGAAAATATAACTGATCTGTTGAGGACATGTATGTATGTGTGGTCAACATTTTCTGGAGGGGTTGGAGGTGTGTTGTGGGTTGTATTAAAATCCAATATACAGCCCTGCAGGCCTCGCAGAATGAAGACATTTTTATTGTTACATTGAGTCTGATCACATTCCACAACAACACTTGAGCTGGATAATCACTCAGGATAATATTTTGTTGTGGTTCAATTAGTATATAATAATTAACCCTCATCCCAGTAGCTGAAAAAACACTGTACTGTACATGTGGGTCAAAAGCTGTTGAGAGGTTTTCAAGATTTTTTATTTATTTATTTTTTTTTAGTGTGAATAATCATTGCTATCATAAATGCAGCACAGTCTGTTATTTATGTTCTCATGAGTGGGGCTTAATGGAGTTGGCAAAGTCTGTTGCTATTATGCTTCATGATTAATAAAGTGTCGTGTGAGTTTTATGGCTTTAATTCTGCATCCACAAAACTATTTATCCTTGTGTTCTTTACTACCAGTATCACTTTAATTATTAATAATACTTAAGCTAATTCTCAGTTTTCAAGTTTTTCAAGTTTATCCTGATTAATGCTTTTTGCATTATTTGCAACAGACAGTTTTATGTGGACAATTATCCACGTTTAAAGACCAGACATAAACACAGCACATAAATGTCCATTCAATTTAAGCATGGATGCATGAATGAAAACAAGCCTTGGTGCATATATGTGCCAAAAATGATCTAATAAGTAACTTCAACCGCAAAATTTAGCATTGCATAAACAAACGATTTAAAAAATCATAATGTGGTCGAAAGCAGATAAGTGTTAATGTATTCCGTCCAAAACTTCTCTGTATATCCATATGTTTATGTAGAAATTTATATACAATTTATATGAAAATGAATTTATACCAATGAGAATAACTCAGTTAAGCAAGATACAGTTGCCATGGGGAGGCTTTGGATGCATGCTTGGACTGTGATGACATTTATGATGGCTGCTTCAGATTATTGTTTTGTTTATCTGATATGAGTTTCTCTTTGTTGTCTTTTTTTTATGTATCTGTATGTTTTGCGCTGAACTAATGATGTGATTATCTATTGGTGTGCAGTGAACTAGAATCAGGACTCATTTATGCGCAGTAAATTGTCAACAAAATGCATCATCTCAATAATATTTCCTTTCAAAATGTACATATAATACTGACATGAAAACCTACATTTGACTTTCTTCTATGGGATTGATTGATCGACCTCATGCACATTGGAAACTGTAGTAATCCAGGTATTCAAACAGGTTACAAGGACACCGGTAATGTGGTGACATGTCAGAAATTATCAATAACAGCCGAAGCAAAACACGGAAAACCTCTAACACTCTGATTCTGGCGATCTATCATCATAGAAAGATCTGTGAACTCTATTTTACTCTGTGCCTCGCATGACAGACTCTCATTCTCCATGGGACCGCCTGATAAAATAAAGATTAGATAACTGTACACTTCACAGGAGTAAAAACAACATCTCCTGATTTACTGTATCTGAAAACTCGGCGGAGAACCTCAATGCAGAAGGAGGTCACTCCGGATGAAACCATTATGGATATTCACACATGAGCAAATGCATATACTACAAGTCTGTGTCAGAGGGCGTTGGCTGTCATGCGTTATGCAGTGTTAATGCGGAGCTGCACCGCATCGCGTGTTTAGTGAGAGACTCAAATGTGCTGTGACAAGCAGTACAACACGAGCCTTTTTTCTGCTTCCAGTCTGCGGTGCAGCAGACACACGTCTGCCAGAGGTTGCTGTGACCTCATCATGAACACATTATGAAGATCAAGTGTCGATGCTGAGTAAATGCCACGGTGTAGCAGGGGAGTTTATAAAGATCAGCCTTTTCCATCAGATGCCACAGAAATCTATCTTCCAGACCGGGGTCAAATGCTACGTGCATGCAATTCTTTACTTTTTAACATCTTTGGAGTGACGAATGAGCGCACTGTGCAAATATCAGGACATTTAAAGAGCACAAGTATTTAAAAGTCTATTTTTTTTCTTCTTTTCCCTGCAAATGCTGTGACACTGAGCAAATAAAATCAGGTTTGTAGATGTGGTAAACCCCTCCCATCAGGAGCTGCGAGCTCCCTCTGCTCATCATATCATCTGTGTGGTTCCTCAGAAGGCATCTCAGTTTCTAACTTGACTTCCAGTGACCTGATGACATACCCTTTGTCTTCAATCAGTTTACCAAAGTAGGCAGACGGCTGTTAAGGTAAAGGTAAGGTAAACATATTTCTTCACTGTGTTATGTGAATCCAAAGCCTGGTAATCAGATGTTGTTTTAACTCCATTATTCACTCTGACATCGTGTTCATGTTAGCTGATTTCTATTTGGAAGCTGGGCTTATTTTCCTTTGGCATTGCAGATGCTGTCCAAAGGGGCTTGCAGTTTCTCTCATACATATCCACTGGGAGCAATTTGGGATTAAATGTCTTACGGACGGGAGGAGCCCCATCAAACCACCAACCCTACAGTCAACAACCAAGGCTACAGCATCCCTATAACCAATCAGTGGTGACTCATGTAGCCATCCCATCAGCGTAATTATAGCCAGCATATATGTGGTAACTTAAAACTAATCAATATTTTTTCATTAATAATGGATCGCATTTCTTTGTATAATGAGAAAGGCCTCACTCAGTGATGGATCTGCAGAGAATTACCACACGAGTCTGTGGTTCATCTCAAACACAATTTAGTGTCTTTCAGCTCATTTATCAGGGTTTTCTGGCACACAACTTTATTGTTTCATCACCCTTGTTTCCAGCCAATTTGGAAAAAATCAAGAAAATAAAGTACAAATCTGATTAACCCTCTGTACGCAACCTGTTCAGCATCAATCTGGTGAACACAGGGGAGTGTTCGGCAGCTAAAGAGCCAGGAATTTCCCTCAAGGGTTGGTGGAGACAAAAAGCAGAACTAGAGTGAATGTTGAACTATTGCTCATGAGGTGGACAGAGACATGACTTCAGATGAATGCTAACGCTGCTTCACGCCTGCCGGATGTGTAAAAAAAAAAACATTAAAACTGCTGCTCCCATCCACGCTCGTCATTTCTAGGTCTCTGACACGATGACATTCTCTTTCTTAACCCAACTTACAATGCTCAGATTGGCTCTATCTTGACTCCAGACATCTAAATTAGGTTTGATGTCCTCATTGTGCTTCTATCTCCTTTGTTTGGAGAGGCAATCAACCTATCAAATTTCCATAGGCATGATATTTTCATTACGTGAGGGATGCCGCAGCCGCAAGTTCATGTTATCTCCAATATCAGCTGACGTGAACATGTTTTGTGAACAACACAGCATCAGCATAAAGATGCTCAGGGATGTCAACTCCTTGTGCCAGTGTAGATGAGATCGATGCAGGCGTGCAGTTTAAAGAAATATCTCTTAAACTGGCATATTTATACGATCAAATGTTGATGGATTCCTACGATCGCTGCTGCAGCTCTCATATCCAGTTAAAGGGAAAATCAGTGACTTTCAAATATTTAGTTAAGGTTTAAAGAAACAACAAAATAACACTGAACCAGAGACATTGTCAGACTAAATGGATGAAGTCAAACAAAATGGCAATTCAGTCACATTACCAAACTGTTGGTTGTTGTTCGGAAACGGGCGTCCACTATTTCAATCGTAAAACAAAAAAAAAAGGAGGGCCGAATCTAAGATGTGGATGACGATTTAGAGGTCTGGAAACAGACAAAAAAAATATGCACAAACAGAATTATGCACTCACACCGTGAACACAAACAGAAAAAGAAAGAGAGAAAGAAAGAAGGATGCAGTGGTTTAAATCATGTCGCCAGGAAAGGACATGGACGTCACGCTCAGCTGAAAAAAATGATTAAAGCATGCATATATAACCCCATGAGTGGGAGACGGGGAGAGGTGGGGGTGAGGGGAAGGAATGAGAAATCTGCCAGGAAGACAGCAGGGAGATCAGGCCAGGCTGTGAATGGACTTTCAGCATGTGAAATTAGCTTCCCTGCTGTAAGTTACAGCCCCTCTGTTGAAGAGAATATAAATATTTCCCCGTACTTTAGTGCCCCTGGGTTAAAACCTTGCGAGCACGGAGCACAACAGGGATATACATTATAGCTTTTGTCAGACCATAAAAAAACATGTTTCCCGATGCTTTAGCTGTGATTATTTGACGAGCCAGAGGGCGGGCGAGAACAGCGCGTTGGGTTTTTTTGCTCTTCAAAAAACGTCTCCAAAGACACGTGATAATGGTACGTGTCAACAGAGGTTAGGAGCAGAGGATGACTCCAGAGTGCACTCTCTACTTAATGTACATGCAATTAAATGAGAAAGTTTTGGCAGCAGAATATTATTTGCTGCACTTCAGAGGTTTCTGGAAACACCATAATTCTAAATATTGCTCATGACATCCAGCCATAAAGAAAGAGTGTGCCTTTTTTTTTCTTTTCTTTGATGGAGAACGTCGTACAACACAGAACAATACAGCTTTTTTTTTTTTTTGACTTCATCTTGAGTGTGTGATTGTGGAAAACTCTTGTATGTAGAAGTGTCTTGTTCGCTCTTGCAGAGGATGTTCACAATTCGAGGACATTCGAGAGTCTCACAAAGTAAAAAGGTCATCTGCTAATCAGAAACCTGTTAGCTCGGAGGTGCACAACAGCTCTGTTGACAGAGGAGACAATGTGGGAATGTGTGCGCGGATACTCACTTCATTATGCATGTGCGCTCTTTCCTGCATGTGTTTGCAAAAGCAAAAAGCACCCGTTCATCGGGGATCTAACATGAAGTTCATCAATCAATGTGCTTCAACTAAAAGCAGGGTGCATTGCTTTTAAAGAGTTTTTCTTTCCAAATTAACTCTGACCTTGTTATATTTTTATGTGCATTATCAATTTGTGCATAAAAATGTTGCAGTACCGGCTTCTCTTTAAGTATTCAAAACATTCAAGTCATTGTGCCGGAACATTTTTGCTGCAAAAGCTGAGTATTTGCTAAATCAACTGTAATAACTTGTTTGGTTTGTATGTATTCAATCAATTTGTGCATAAAATAAAAACTTTAAGGAAAAGCAAAGAAAGTTTTCCTGCCAGAAAGCCAGAAAATAAAAGAAATAAAGAGGGTCCAGACGCTTGTTGTACACCCATCCTCCTGTCACCAGAGTCACCAGAGACAAATTAATTGAATAAAAAACGAGATACAAAAGTGGAAAACACTATTGTTATTTGACAGTCTGTTCTTCAACAAGCGACGCAAACGTGAGATTACACTTATCGGAAGTGTTTTGTTTTTTTGGGTGTGTGTGTTTCAGTTTTACGAGAGAAAAGATTGAAGGATGAAGACTAACTGGTTTATTTGATCACTTCTTCGCCACCTTTTAAAAAGCGGTGGACAACTGCTTCTCCTTCCAGGGTTAAATGCTGAATACAGTCCTGGTGCCTCTAGGTGTCGGTGGGACTGTGGAGAAAATCGGAGTCATGTCCTCTGCACTTGTCCAGGGTCTTCTAGGGTCTTCTCAAAAAGTTGTACACAAAGTACACGACAAATCATTGCATGTTTTTCTGCATCGAGCATAGTTTTGTGAACAAATGCGTACATGATGAGAATATTAGTTGTTTGACATCATGAAATTAACTGCAATCCTATATCCAAGAGAACGGAGAGAACCAGCACACACAGTACGAGACATAACATTTGTTTATATGAATAAAATGGTTGACCTATGTGTGTTATATCAACATTTATTGAGTTATCTTTAAGTCAGTTTCTTTTAAATGAACCTTCTCTAATTATATTTGTATGAATGTGTATGCCAAAGGTAATAACTCTTTCTGTTCATCCCATGCATCTGCACATTGGGCGGATCCCCAGCCAAATATTTTGGCAACTTGTCTGATAATATTAATAAAGTAATTTTTTTAAAAAGAGAGAAAAAACTTGTGGTGGGAAGCAGCAATGAAATGTCAGGATGGATCAGAATCACTTGTGCAGCATTAATTATGCACATCATTTCGAATATATTCATATCAAAGGTAATTGATGAAACACATTATTGCACACTTTATTGTGTGGAAATTTCAGAAATCTGTTGTAAAGGTGCACAAAATCTTTAATTCAGTGAGGGAAACAGGTTGTGCACAAGGTTCCCATGAGAAAAGCTTGAAACTTAATGGGGCTATACCTCAACATGCAGGCCAACCAGCACCTGTAGCATTTAGTGGATCCTCAGAGTCCCACAGTGTACAAGGCCCCGCATGAGGTCAGTGCAGGAAAAACAAAAAAAAAAGAGTATGAGGAACAGCTTTTCTCCAGATGAACTATTATCAAGTATTTATGGTGTCAGCGAGGACCTCACAACTCAGACAAGCGGTGACAAATCGCTTGCACAATAACCCCTTCTCTCTTTCTTCCGGCGCACCAAACGAGGGAGCCATTAGAGGGGAAACAAAGTGTTTAACCTCGAGGGAAACACACAAACAGACACAGGCCTGCACTATCAGCAGGAAACCTGCACAAACACAGGTGGTGTGTTTAAGTCCGGCCACACATATAAACACCTCTGGCCTATGAATTCACACATTTCACACACACACACACACACACACACACACAGAGCAAAAGAAAACCCATTTTCTCAGGTCTTTTAGTTTTAAATTTAAATTTTCTTAAAGCTGCAGCATGAAAGATTTTTATGTCTTATCTCACCAACCAGGGCTGCTATAAATAATATTAGATCTCTTACCTCTCTAATGCATCACTTGATATCCTTTGGAAAAGGGTTTCAAAGTGGGAAATGGGCCTCCCCGGGAGGGGGCTCCAAACAGTTTCGGGGGAGGCTCAGTGGATGGAAGTGAAAAAATATTACATTAGTTATCAAAGGGAGATCACATAGATTAGCCTAAATGTGTGTGATTTGTTTAAAGAGATACAGTCGTGTGGGAGTATTTTGATTTTACTTTTACTTCCCCAGAATCAGAAACTAATAAATACCTTAGGGCAGAACCTTTGTATGTATTTGTAGTCTAAAGTTGTGTCAAATGGCAATATTAGGCTATCTTGGCTCGATTTAGGGGATCAAATAACATAGTCATGATCCTATAGGCACCCAGGATTTGAGTGTAACTAAGCAAGTAAACTAAGGGGGTGCATTTTTCTGAGCTTTGCCTGAGGGGAGGCCTACAGTCTCAGACTTTCAAAGCCCCTGGTGTAGAGCATGGCAGCGTCTGCTGTTTCCTGTATTTCTATATGCACTTGTACAGTAAAACAGACTGAGGCAGTTCCATGGGCTCAAGATAACAAATACACTCCTGTATCTTGACACAGGAATGTTGCTCATTAAGGCTCTTATACCGAACGACATGATTTATTTTCCACTTGTCTAAGTGGTAATTGTAAGCCTGTTTCTGCACTTGTAACTCTAAGGGATCAGATGTCACTCAAACTGTGTGGGCGTCGTCATCTGTGACATCTTTTCCCCCCTTGGATTTTTTTTTTTTTTTTTTTGATGGAAAGTTTCAGTTTATGTAAGTGGCTGTCACTGCTATAGCAGTCCTTATGCCGAAAAGTCTGCTCTTACATTTTCTTTTGACAAATCTCCACTTTTCTCCACTTCATGTCATGTCACTTCATGCATCACGGTATCACTGGATGCTGTATAAATACTACGTCACACATTTCGTATGTCATTTAACGCTGTTACAGGTGCAAGTTTTAGTTTAAGTCCCTCCATAATTAATAATTCAGGCAGCAATTATGTTTCCTCTCAAGCATATTTGGCTAAGCAAATGATCTGTATGTTAACATGATGTTTCATTGTAGGACACATTATTTGTTGGTGTTACCACTTCTTCTTTTCGGGCATACAAACACTTGTTCTGTTGCTGCATCCCAAAGCATCAAATATCACATGTTGCCACAGGATCTTTCTCAACATAAACATGCCAGCTGGTTGTATCAGTGACACAGTGTGACAAAATACTTGCAGACATGATTTTTTTTTTGAATGAGTCTTTAAGACGGGCTTGTTTTTGCCCTGCGCTGACACACTCAAACTGACTCCTATTTACACCACACACAGACTGGCCTGCAGGGGATCCCGCCTTCCTTCCTCCATCCAGCCTGGCCCACCCTGTGCCTGACTCCGGACAAGACACACCTGCTTCCACTCAGCCGCAGCCCCTTTGAAGTCAACATGTGGAGGTCTCTTTCTACAGCGCCTAGGGCTGCTTTGCCCTAATTTCCCACTGTATACACAGATTATCTGTGCCTGGGTAATGCAAACAGAGGGATCATCTAAATGTATGTGAACGCCCCTAATGGCCCCTGCCAATTGGTCCTGGAACAGGGTTGTTGGATCTTGGGATGGCTGCAGTTAAGATTTGCACTGTAGCTATTCGTCAAAGGGATTACACAGGTCTGCAGGGGTTGTTCCACAACTCAGGAGTCATTGGTATGGGAGTCATACATACTTATGATGTATATATATCATCCCTTTCTGCTAGATTTGGAATGAGCTGCCTCCACTTATTCATAAGCTAAACATGTAACTATTCCAACCCCCCTCTTTTTTTTTTTTGCAATCAGTGAAGATTTTCTCGGATGAATAGATGGAGCTCTATTCTGCTTGGCACTGCTGTTGACATTGTGTAGCTTAACTCCAGGCAGTAGTAGTACTGCAAATATTGGCCATGTAAGCTATTCAAATTGAAATTTAAGTCATTCATATGTCAAACAGTGAAGTAGGAATCCAAACCCGAAACCATTGATTTGGCAGCTCTTCCAGAAATGTCTGTTCATTTAACAACTTCTTCCGACTTGGATCCAGTTCGTCCACATTTAACCAAGAACCCCTAAATGTCACTCCAAATGAAAGACAACCACAACACAGTGTGGGATGCAGTTAATGAGTTTAAAAGTACGACAGCATCTGTTATGAGCCTCTATGAGTCAGACTTGACAGGTACGGCCAGAAAATCCACAGTCATTGAAAACAAGCTGCTTCTCACAGATGCTGCTGACAGATGACAGTTGCTGGGCATCATCAAACCCGTCAAGAAGAAAGGAGAGCTCCCGCTTTGCACCTGATAGAGCGCACAAAGGCTTTCAGGCAGCCGTCCCGGGAATTCAGCTCGAGCCCCGGGAAGCCAGAGAGAGCCACCTGGAGGGACAGCACAGCCAAGAGAACTCCTCTCCAGTACAACAACTTCACCATGAAATCAGCCCACTCTCGTGCAGCACTTTGTTAATGAGGAGTTGGTTCATGCGTTGGGTGCTTGCGATTGCTCATTGACAGCAGATGCCTACCTCACCCACTAACCCCCTTTAAACAAATCATTATTTTCAGGGATGTTCCCCTCAGCAAAACGACAGGTTCCCGTGATATGCGTTTGTCAGCAGCTCACTTTCCAAAGATGACAGATTGGGAATCATCCGGATGTGCAGCTGCAGCTTCATCAGAAGTCGATCTGTAATGGGGGGAAATATACGATTTACATCTGGCATAACAAAAGTTACAGCTGAGCTTTTTCGACCGGCATTCCTCGGCTTGGCGTAGACGCTCGTGTCTCGGACGGACTGCAGATGATGTCAGGGCCTGTGCACGAAATCGCTGCAGACTCTTGACAAATTGCCGTCTTTGATTTTATTGGTGTTTGACCTTGAAACTGATGTGGGATCCCTTCATATTATGAGAGGGCATATATTATGAGCCAATGTGTTTTCAATAGAGCCCAGATCCATCTGTGCTAGCTGGTTTTACGAGCGTTTTGAAGTGGTTATTCAAGGAGTGCCGTAAGTGAGAGGGACAGGGATTGCCTTTCCAAAAGCCTTCTTTAGGGCAGACAGGGCATCCTTAAAATCATTTACAATATATCCCATGGTCCACGGTAATAGAATCTAAACCAGACTGGCAGCCATGGCTTAAAGCTTTCATACTGTGTAATCTCCTCCAACTGGAAACATCTTGCTTTCCATCGTAATATGTTATATACTGTACTGTAAAAGAGCGCTACGACTAGCTGCAAACCAGGATTGTGATATCTGCACTGACAACGGTGACCAAAATAGACACCAACCATAAAGGAAGATCATAAAAAAATCTCCGGCTTCAATTTCGATCGAAACCCCCATGAAAATGAACGTTATACATTTGTTTTAAGTTCTGCTTTTAATGATTGATGTAGGCAACATTTCTGAGTTGAAAGGCTGCCGAGTCAGCTAGGCTGTCATTCCTAATACAACAAACTCATTTAGAAATTTAAGAAGGCAGTCTTGCACGGAAACATCGCAAAATAAACAAGTGCTGCTACCCTGTTCGGTGTCCTCAATCATCCTCAAACACTGAGACAAAGTTTCCCTCATAAGCTAGTGTTTCCATTGTTCTCTGACCTGTGTCACCATTTCACAAACAAATCAATAGAGCCTGAGTGAGAGAGCCTGTGGTAAGTGGAGGCAAAGACCTCGGGTCATTCCTGCTGTTAGTCCTGTGCAAACCATCCTCATACAGATGCACACATAAACCATGATTGATATGATAGCAGATATGTGATTTTAGGTTGATCTGTATCATTATATAACCACATATTCACGTGACCATTTTCCCCGGATAAACCGTGATAATTCCTTTTGCAAATTTTCTGTGCATTTAACCACCACTCTAGTTTCTCCTTCTCAGTAGGAAGAGGGTGAGAGGGTTGAAATCAGCAACTAGATGCCACTAAATCACTAAACTGCATTTATTTATGTATTCCAAGCATTCAGAAGCTGGAGGTGTTGCCAGCAGAAATGCTGCTGATTAATATAACTGTAATACAAGTGGCTGAATACATTTGTCATTCCCAAATTTTTGGATGTCTTTCTCGCAGCCACCTCTGTTCTCCACTGAAGATTAGTGCGATGTCTCAGAAGCTGCGCCCATTCACTAAAACACTGCTCACTGGCCCGGTTTAGCTTGAGAGGTTACATGACAATGATGAAAACTTTTCCTTCAGTATAATTTAGAGGCATAATTACAAAGACATGCATGCATTAATCCTGCACTCATTCAGAATGATAGCACATAAATACAAAAAAACAGCCAAACAATAATTTAAAGTCACACATGTGCTGTCATTTTAATGTAACAGTAATGGTCACAGTGCCTGATGACATACATCAAAGTTAATACAAATTCACTTTTTAACTTACCATGATAATATTACATTAACATTAGCCTTTTTTATGAATGTAGCTGTATTTTTATGGCTTGTTCCAGCATTTCTGCAGCTGAATCTTGTTTAGTTTACTGTGTGACTACAAATGAATTTAGCCCATGAAAGCTAAAAAGTGTTTTTTCTTTCATTGCTAAGAGGGACATGATGTTACTGAAATGCAAGATGCTGCAACAGTGTGACAAGTCAAGCAGCTAGAAAAGCAGCTAGTGTAACCTTTATGACACTTGACAAGTTATTATTAAGTAACAGTAGCACAGATAAAGAGTCACCGTCAGCAAACTAACTTGGTTCACCCATAAACTGTATAAAACATGGACGCAGTATCTGATGTTTCTAAAGAGTCACTGTGAAATTCAATGTGGCGGCTCTGCCTGGCGCCATCTTGGCATCCCTGTCTCTGCTGGCTCCCGGCTAAACCGAAAATGACGTGGATCATGGGTGGAGCTCAGGCAGACTGAATAAAGCCTGGTTGCTCGACTAAGCCACTTGTGACAGCACCCACCTGTCAATCAAAGTGGCCACATTCACATAAGCATAAACGTGACATAAAATGTACATATAAATACTAGGTAAGTATATGCGTGTTTATATTGTTTAGATTTCATTGCTTAAAATTTGATTTAATTCAGATTTATTTTTGTTTTCAGAGGCTACTTGTATGTATAGTTTGTCTCGTTCTGGCCATGATTTTTTGTCATAGTTTTTGTTGATGAAAGTATGAACACAAAATATATACAGCAAATATCCCGTGCAGGACAACAAAATGTTCACAGGATTATATAATCTTTTTTTTGGAATGTGTACGATTGTAAGTGAAAAACAGTACGGTAACAATACTGTGTGATTTTGATTTTAGCACCACTCCACCACCAACCTTTATGATGGATTACAGCCTTACGCACAGCTAGGCCCCATCAGAATACACATGGGTATGCCATTTCCCTAATCCAACTTATATCAAAAGGCACAATTTATTATCCCTTCTCTCCACGTGCAACCCCCCCTCCCCCCTCCTCCACTTGTTCTTTCTCCCAGGCTATGATGAGGTATGGAGAAACAGAAAGGATTAGGTTACCAGGAAATTGAAAAGGTGCAAGAGCAGCCAGAGATGTGAGATTACTCTGGTTTATAACACATTGGCTGATGAGGATAACATGTGTGTGTTTAACACTGCGGGTGCGTGAGAGGGTCCAGCCTAAGGGGTATGGTTGAATGGAAGGTGGTGATAGACTGAGCGATACCTGTAGATAAATGAGAACGTAGAGAGGGAGGGGATTGTGTTCGGGTCCCTCGGTAAGGTGACATGTGCTTATGTATGTTTACATCTGATTATGATGAAGGGCACAGGAAGAAAGTGTCTGTCAGAAGCTCTGTATGTAAAACTAAACTTTGTATGCTTCATTACACTTAATACAGCATGCACACGTTAAAAACCTACACACAGGATCTCGTTTGGTCTTCAAGGAAATGATTGCAACCACTTGTAAACCTAAACATTAGGCAGAACCACCACCGCCGCAGCATGATGTTTGTTTCTTCAGGGAAATTTAGTGTGGGGATAGTAGAGTGGAAAAATAAATTAATACAGACCCTAGAGAGGATGTGTGCACGCAGATGATATGTTTGTGTTTGTGATTATGTTTATAATAGGGGCACATTTGTATGAATAAATCAGTAATGGTGTACACCATGTAGGTGTGTGTCTATTGTTTGTTTCCGTCTCTGTGCGCAAGTCTTTGTGTATTTGTGCGCACAGGAAAATGGCAGCAGGGGGTCTCTTCAGAAGCGTTCCTGCTGTGAATCAACCCTGGGTTTCCTCTCAAATGTAATTACCACTCTGTAATTACTGACTAATTACACTTCATGGCGACTGGAACTGCTTCTGTTATCTACAGAGAGAGAGAGAAAAAAAATAACGTGAACACTGTGTGTAGGTGCAGGAAAATAACATTAGTGTGATTTTTTTTTCCAAAGGGGACATGACTTACAGACAATAATAAGTAGTAATGTGCAATGAAACATAGTCATTAACTGATTTTTTTTTTCGATTTTCATTATCCTTGCCATAATGGTATTCAGTGTGCAATGTCAATGGAGACCTTAAGCCAGCAATTCACATGTGATAATAATAAGTACATAGCGGGTGTGTGTCATGGCTTTATAGCCTCCGCTGAGCCAGAAAATCAGAGGTGAGGAAAGAAATGTGCATATTTCTCTTTCTCTTTCTTGTGCTAATTACATTTTCTGACCTCAGTGGTCCATTCTATATAATTATATTGATGGAGTCATGTGTTTGTTCATAACCCCGTGTCCAACTTCTGTGGTATTCTCCAATAAATATTTAGTAGGAATCTGGGGTATAATGAAGTAGTAGAAGGTATTATTACGAGTCAGCACCATGATAAAAAAAAATAAATAAATAAAAAATGATGCATAGTTTATACTGATACTTGATGGCCATAAAAAGGTGACCCAAGGCAAAACAGCCGCACAACAATTTAGATTTGATAATATAACTGCGGGTCTAGGCTGAATGTATCACATATTCACAAAACAAACATGCCCTAGAGTCATACATGCATGCTGTTCCTGTCTGTCAAGCTGAGAACAGCATATCTGGGTCAAGTGAAACCTACTGTTTTGTGTGATGACAACCTTGCCTGCTGGAACATCATTTAAGTGTGTAACTGTAAGAATCCCTGTCGAACGCTGCCAGTCTCTGAGGTTCAATTTCCCAGTGAGCCTAAATGGCTGCAGAGGCAGAGATGGTGCTGTGAGATATGTGTATGTCATTATCTCCATGTTAGGAGATGTCCCTCAAAAGTTGTCCATATTGATATCATCGTTTGTCAAAAGCTTTATCAGGAACTGAAAATTGCAAATTCAGGTGATTTTACACTACACACAAATTCCTGCCAGTAGATTCCCCCCCAAAAAGTTGGATGAATATGATTTATGTAGGGGAAAATAAACTGCTGATTGTCTGCTGATGCTATCGAGTTAACCTGGAGTGGGGGCGTGAACTTTTTCTGATGGGGTGCATGCCAGAAAAAGTTTGAGAGCCACTGCAGTTGACTAAAAACAAACCGATCGTACCATATTAACCACTGTACAATTACTCCTTTGCCACATTAACTACTTTAAACTAGCTGATTTTAGCATGTTAATGCCCTAATCTAGCAATCCGAACATGGTAAGCATTATAGCTGCTAACAATCAGCATGTCAGCATTGTAAAGACGCATTTAGGTCAAACCAATGCTGTGCTGGAATACAGACTCAGAGAGCTGTCAGCATGGCAGTGGTTCCAAACCTCCACTGATTGTTAAAGCACAGGCTTTTATCGGCCTGTCATATATTCACTGGTCTGTGTCTGTGTCCACACATGAAATTATGCATCGCAGAGTTTCTGAGTTTCTGCATAACAGAGTGACAGACAGAACAAGGAATGTAACAAAATACTTGAAACACATTTTCTGACTCTGATTATTCATCTGAGCTTTCATTCACTGCGAATAATAGCAGATTACATTACCTTAATAATATTTAAGTCACTACCATTTCTTCCTGAAGTTAGAGGTCCTTGAAAGGTCTTATCATTACATGAAGGCACCCTGATTGAATGGTCCTTAAAGATTTTTTTTTTCTCCCACTTTGCAGAATATAATTTAATCTGATCCGCATTAGTACTTTATTAACCCGTGAAACCCCCAGTCTTCTCCATTTAATTGTCCCATTTTCCAAGAATATTATCACTGATAGCAATGATGGCTAAAAAGTAAGAAAGTCGAGAAAGTTGTAGAAGTAAGATTTTTCTATTAAGGCTCTCAGGTTATAAGAGGAGTTAACATAATTCAGCCTAAACTAGATATGCATACAGTAAAAGCTGGAAAATCTGGAGATCGACTGGGAATGCAGCTCTCCAACCTCTAGTCAGCGTGCAAAATGTAATTAGCGTGATGAGTCCTCAAAGTATCATCACAGCATCCTTTCATTTCCTTTCCCCCCTCTCCTGTGCACTTTATGCAATATCAGACCTTTATTTTGCCACCGAGACTACTGTTAACCTCAAATGTGTTTTAAGTGTCAAGCGGATGCCTCGGCTGTGATTCACAGCATTATTAAGCATCAATAAAATCGGAGAAAACTATCTGCCGTGCATTCCTTGCAAACACGAAATGCACTTTTATTTACAGTAAAGGATGTTTTCTAGTGCTCTCCAGATGAAAGAAAGCCACCTCAGGGTTACATTAGGCGGCAAAGAGAACGATGTATGAGTAGGTCTTATGTATATCCGTAGGTGAGAGAGGAGGCAGGGAGGATAAAAAGACAAGACACGAAAAGTGTAATCCATGACGGCTGTGTTAGATCAGAGGTGTTAAAGGGGAGGTATAATGCTGGTGTTAACCTTTGGTGTCATCCTGTATATATATCCATATACAGGATGACACATTGTAGTAAACTCTCATTTATCTACACCTCCTGGTTCGTTCTTGATCAGAGCCAGAAAGACATAGCAAGGCCTGAGGCGTAAAGCTAATTAAGCAACTGCTCAGGGCCTCATGGGCCCCAGAGTGCCTCCAAACGAGCATCATACAAGCGTGTTCACTTTTAAAAAATCATTATTACTTAACATTATCTTTGGTCTGTTTTTTGTTTTTTGTCATTATATTACATCAGCTGTTATTTCTTCTAAGCTCCAAGAATTCCAGTGTCTTTTCTTTCAACGTTTAATAATCATGTCTAAGAACATTACGCAGCAATTTCCAGCTCCGCATTGGTGACTGTGACTCGTGGGACCATGCAGTGCACACAGTGCACGGTTACCAGCAGGTAAACGAAGGTGGATGAAGTGGTGGTTTCCAATTGTGCTCAGGAAAGCCTCAAAAAGTCATAAAGTGTCACTGTGTCTGTCTGTATCCTGCCAGTAGCCTGCCACACATCACCAGATCACCTGACTCCCACACCTGTTCCCCATCCTCTCATTACCCCTGCAGTATACTGTATATACCGGCACACTTCCACTCATTCCCTGCCCGATCGGCTATTATGCTTCCCTGCCGCAGCATTTCAGCAGACTCTGTCTGCCTCTTTTGGGCTTTTGCCTGCCTGCTGAGCCCCACGTTTGGTTGAGTTTGCCATGGACTTTTGTCTGCCAGCTTCTGTCTCTGCCTTAGTCCTTTCATCCTCAATATCCTGTGTGCATTTGGTCAGTAAACTTATTTTATATCAAGCTGATCTGTCTGTGAGTCATCCATTTGAATCCGAACCTGTTTTACTGAGCCACCTGCACCCTTTCTTTTTAACGTAAGTCCAAATGCCAGTGCCATCTTTACACGCATCATGACCTAGTTCAAGTGTATCAATGTATCAGTGTATCAGGATATGCCACTGTCCTATTCCCCAGGGCTGATGCACGTCAATGGTCCAGAAAAGCAGCAGTTTTATCACATTGGCACATACTGGCAACTCAGCCATGACTACTTCTGTGTGTACGATGCATCCAGTTTGTGCTACAGCCACATCACATGATGTGACACGGCCTGTCTTTCACTTTAATGCCTGGTTACACCAGAAAGTGGCACAGGAAAATTCATCTGTGCATCTCTGTAAAATATGTGGAACTGTAAGCTTGGTGACATATTGCAGTCTCAGTTGCCGAAATTACCAAAATTACCAAATTTAATTCGAGCAAAGCTAATTGCACCATCTACTCCAGCAAACCGTAGAGGGAAAAGCCTGCTTTAGCTTAGAAGGGTTATGCAAAATTGGATGGTGTTAATATAATGGTCTCCATTTTGGACACTCAGACATTTTGTAATTGTCGACGGCACACATTTGCACATCAAAGTTCACCAAAGTTTAAGTGTATGCAAAAACTCCATGTGGATTTCTTTGCTTCCATTACTGAATCCACTGCTCACGGATTCCATTCGGATTGAAATTTAATTATATTTGAAGGTCTGCAGTTAGAAATGCTGAAGTGACTGAACCTTAAGGCCTCAATTTCAAACAACAGAACATTTTAGAAACCAACTGCAAACTGTCTAGAGACGCCGGGCTCATTGGGGTGTTTATTTTATATTTCCGTTAAGCAATAAGTGGTCATTTGAGTTCATAAAGCCATAAAACATGATTAGAAATGTAATAATAAGTGAAATGTAACACGTCATCTACCACTCTAGCTATTTCATAAGGCTTCACTTGTTTTAATTCAGAGTGTAAATGGTCACATGAGTGCCATGACATGACAGAGGATACAGAGGAAAGACCTACAGCCCTAAAATAACCTTAATGGTCGTGCACGTGGTCCAGGAGGTGCACATGGTAGTTTAATATGCATGTAATACGAGTCAGTGCATTTGTTTTTGTTTTTTTTAATTTCACATTTATGTTATGGTAAATGATTGTGCTGGCATGTTGGTAAACATGGTGAACATTATACCTGCACGTCCATTTAGTATGTTATAGGCTATGCATTTCAATTATTTGTTACATTTTTTTAACTTTTTTTTTACAAATTCAATTATTTTGAAAATTGAGGAGAAAGAGAAATCACCTTAATCATAGAAAACAGTATCTCCACAAACACATATAAGTTCCTTGATAGTACAGAGCGACTGAAGTTTTGGGTTCCCCCTGAGTTGTTTCAGGTAGTCTGAGTAGTTTTAATAGTCTGAGCCATTGCTAACCTATGAACCCGAGATGAAAAGCAAACTCTGGCACTCAAAATTAAAGTATGACTTTATTCTCCAATCTCCTCAGTTCTCCTTCCTTCTTCTCTACAGACCGCTGGGAAGAACTGTCACATGTTTCTGTCAGCATGAAGAATTGAACTGCCTTAAGAAGAATCTTAAAATCCCAGACTACACCACACACACAAGCATGATTAGTGTCTTTAAAACATCAGAGTGTAATTTGACTTACTTCGGTTCATTATATAACAGTGAACAGCACCTTGCTAAATAAACTCATCACGTTTTACAGTAGCATCTCTTAAAGCTGTTGAAAATACAGTTGAGGATAAAAAAAAAAAAGAAACAACAACCTTGAACACAACTTGAAACGTGTGAATGTGTGGAGGTTTCAATCGCTGCACTCACTGCAGATCATACAGGGCGCTGAAACTGAGTGAGGACAGACATTCAAAACACCATGTATTATTCATCATCTACCTTGTGCTACTGTATTCCTTAAATAACATCAAGGATACAAACTGGCACAGATCACAGTATGAGGGCTCGCGCTTTGTCTGTTGCCTGACTGCGAGGGGTGTGATCAGCTCGAACACATTGGAGCAGATCAGGTCTCAAGATGATCTTAGTGGGTTTGGTAAACACATTTAAACACCTACGAAGAAACACACACCATCCCCACCCGGAATTACACACACAACATAACATAGTTAAAACGGGCATTAGTCATATGAGTCATATGATTGGTCAGATAACAACTGTTATGTTTTTGTTACTTCAGTATGAACCTTTTATATCTACAAATGCCACAGGTCCTCTTCCACAGACTCTGTCATGTTCTAATCTATGCTAGGTAGGAGAGGGTGAGGTGAAGGGTTTGGGACTGCACCAGTAGATATTACTAAATCACTGGACCTTTGAAAGTCACCAGACTGGAGAAAACAAAGTCTCACCTACAGTTCCCCTGACTTTGGTTTAAAAATCCTCCCTTCTTTTGGACTTTTGGGCTCTCAAGGTTGGCAATATGTTATTGAGGAGCGCTGGGCTGTGATTGGGTCCAATAAATATGATTTTGGGTAGCTTCATCAGCCTTCTATTACAGAAGAAGACATTTGGACATGTAGCATGCTACTGTCAATGGTGTTGACATTGGTGTAAACAGAATATTAATATTTAATAGAAATGAACACTTTGGCTCAACGTGATGCAATTTGAGGCCGTCTGAGTTAAATATGTTTCCACTCCCATATTTTACACGTATCCCATCAGTTGGCGTTTTCTGAAGAATAAAAATGAAGTGCAAATACAATCCAGAGGTCGAATTCACAAGGTAAACTCTACTTCATATTCAGCTTTAATGCACCACTACATTACAGTTGGGATAAAGGGCAGAAGCACCTAATATTGCTTAGGGGCACTATGGAGGATAAACTGTCTGTCATACACCTTTCAAAAAAGGATCAAAACTTTGTACCTTGGTAGAAGAATGATCCTAGAATGTAAAATAAGTTCCTGTTTGATTAAAATTGAGGGCCATAAGTGTTCGAGGATACCGGGGAACGTTGCTGCAGATGAAAATCTCATGGCCGACAGGGCCCAAGGCAGCAGCCCAGCTAAAATTAAAAGCTAAATGCAGGGTTTTGAACAAAAGTAGCAAGAGTGACATGTACCCAGTGTCTCAGTTTGAAGTAATGTCAAGTCAAGTTACAAAGGAGTCAAAATTACAATTGAAAACATGCAGTATTAACTCTAAACACAACACCTAGCCTGAACTAAATGCTTGAAGAAACATGGATTGGAAACATGCATTCACTCTGTTGTGACGTTTGGCCCAAGAACAAATCAAATCTTGATCTTCTCTGTGCTGCGTTCACTGTGCAGGGGTGATACAGAAAAAGATTTTGGCAATGTGACCGGGCATAGAAAATGAGTAATAGCGTTGCTAGCTACCCCAAATGTGTACTGAATATGCACAAAAAAAGCCTCTTTGCAAATGCTGCTTTCAGTGGTTTTATTAGGCAACAGTGTGGCACAAACAAGGAGACAGTGCCAATTTTGAGTTTGAGGAAAACTGTCAGCACAGAATCCAAAAGGCTCTTAAATGCCATTGTGTTTCGTATTTACATTTATGATCTCCTCAGCCTGGGGGGTTCTTGTTGAGGAGAGCCGTGTTTACTTTAAATGCACCATTTATAGTGAGGGAACAGAGTAAAGGAGCCGCCGTCGTCTTTAAGCTCTGGCCACTTATTCTTCGTCTTAATCTCCCCAGTTCTCTCTGGAAAGCCTTGTAAAGATCTTAAGTATTTAGACCTTGGTCTCTCTCATGATGGCCATGAGCAAACATACAAAGGCAGGCTCGCTCACTTAGCGCTACAGGGATGTTTGTGCTCAATGTGATAAAGCTTCTGTGATTTTTTTTATGTTCCAGGAGATAAAACTTCATCTGTAAACCGGACACGAGATTACATGATGTTAAAGCTGCACCAATCTTATTTAAATTTTTTTTTTTATTCTAAGTGCAAGCAGTTATAGCTTATAGTGACAAACCCACAGAAAATGATCACCCAACTTTGAGGTTCCCCTCCTCGGTTTTCATTTTAAAGGGCCAGTATGTAGAATTTAGAGGCCTCACCATCTCCTTCCCAGCATGAAGAAGAAACTATGACCAGGAAACGTGTGTGAAACATGAATCTAGAGCTAGTTTATTTTGTCCATTCTGGGATACTGTAGAAATATGTCGTTTGATTTACAAGAGGACCCACAGGATCTGTAATAAATAAACATTCACCCGAAGCTAACAAAATCATAACGATCCTTATTTTCAGGTGATTAGACACTAATGAAAATGTGGTAATGCATATTATATTCCATTTATGCCATATTCTGTAAACGGAGCCCACTGGATCTTTTATACCAACATGCTCCAATTATAGCACCTGACCTATCACATGGCAAAGGTCTGCGCAGATGGTGGCTCATTTCATTTTGGAACACATTTCAGTAATAACATCCATCATAGAATAACATTAGTTCTGCACGTATGATCCTCTGGACAACATAATTGCACAGCAAGGTTGTTGACTTTATCCATGATGGAAGGAGGGAATTTAACTCACCGTGAACAAGCGTAAAACCTTCTACCTACTGTTTAGTACCCCGTAAGCTGATGACAGTTTTAATGAGGTCTGGATCAATTTAAGCAGCATGTGCAATAAGTTAATACTCTTTCTGTAGGGGGCACCACTTCATCTTAACGAACGAGTCAATAAACGACATGCCTAATTGAGAGGCGTCTAGGATGGAATGTAAAAGTAATGTTTTCATTTTTTCAAATCTCTTGTTGCATGTGTTGCTGTCACAGTTTTATGCAATACTTGCCACTGTTGGCCTGTTGTGTCAGCAGGACTCCATTCTGATTGGTCCACGGGGGGGGAAAGGTGAGGGTTTGTGACCTTTCACCTGTTGTTTGCTCGAGACTGCTGTCTGGCTGGATGTAAACAGCAGGGTGTGAGATGGAAGAGGAGACTCGTGCCTTTACTGGCGCTTGCAATGAATGAATCAGCAGGGTGGGAGTACAGTTGGTCCAGAGTTTAATGGTAGGAAAAACCAGGAAGGGGGAAAAAAACAGTGTTGAGAAGTTAAAAAAAAAAAAAAAAAGGAAGAGGGATTTTCCATCATACATGTGCAAAAACACAATTTAGATGTCATTTGTTTTTACAGCCTATTTTATCTGTAATGTAATTCCCCCATCATGACGTTACTGCCTATTTTCCCTTGGCAGACACATTCCCAGTTAACATATCACTTTCCCCTACTATCACACACACAGGGGCTGGGATTTGGGTAATGTTGCAGGCGTTATCTTATCTGGTGTGTAAGCTGTGCAAGCATTTGGGGGTCAAGCCAGGTAACCGAAACCTCACATACCAGTGTGTTCATTCTTCATTTAGAGCACATTAATCGTGATTTTTTTTTCTTTTTTTTCTGTTTCTTGACAATCTCAGCTTGTAGATTTATGCTCTGTTTGTGGTTGATGAGTCTGGTTGGTGATGATCACGTCGAGCCAGACAGCGAGAGGAAGACAGAAACAAATAGAAAGAACATGTTTTTGCATACTAATGTGGCCAAGCACATGTAAAAAGGCTAAGTGTCCTCTTACATCAAGTATTCTTGTGTGCTTCTTTCCATGTAAGCACACTCAGTGAGGCAAAAAGGAACATGAATTAGACACTTTCTTGGACCCTTTGCAGCTATAGCTGTCAAGTCTCAAGTGATGCACTCTCAAAAAGCACAGGGATTAGGCTAATTATTTTCCTTGCAGTCGCTGAAAAGTTTGTTATTGTTTTATTATTATGTCTCTAACACTCTCTGTAATCCCCATTACCTACAGGTAGCCTCAATTGAAAATAATGCAGAGCGTAACCTCGTCCTTTTTGATCTTTGGAGAATGAAATAACACCTAAAACTTTATTAGGACACACACACACACACACACACACACATACCGTGCGGTTCTATAGGCAGTATTGTGTCTAATGAATGAGATATGGATTGGAGAGCAGACAGTGCGTTATTGTTGCTCATGATGTTTGGATAGCAAATTACAGCGTACAGAGTGAAGAGCAAATTGAATCCTTGAGTTGAAATAATGGATAGAGCGAAATCCCATAGCTCACATCCTGGCGTCAGACGACACGATGATAAAATCATTCCCACCCCACAATCCCCAGTTAATCTGCTGTAAGTATGGCACAGTAATCTGCGTAATGCCACACCGTTCAAACTGTACTTTATATCAAAGGTCTGATTCAAATGAAAGATTAAGCAGTGAGTTGAAAAAAGTCAAAGCAAAGTGCTGCAGAATTCTAACTTTATGTATTGTTTGACATAATTAGAGTGTTGTGTAGGTTATCAAAGAGACAATTTATCATTCAACTTTAAAGCTGTACAAATTGTTCATTTTATGTTAACAGTTAACGTGTTCGTTTGTTTATTTAAAAGGGTTCCTCATTAGCTGATGTCATGGCAATCCAGCTAATCTTCCTAAAATGCAATACAGCGCGTTATAAAAATGATATCAAAGCTTACGTTCATGTGCAATTCAAAGCCAGTAAACACTTTACATACATTTAGACATGTTCATAGATAGAATTCTCAATAGATTACAAATTCAAAATCTATACAAAGATGTTATAAATAATGAGAAATACTGGCAATACAAACTGGCCACTGAAGTTGTGTTTTGTACTCACCTTCAACAGCGCACACAGTTTGCGCCTAGTTTGTGAACATAGTAGAGCATTTGGCAGCTTAAAGACACATATATCTTTTTCTCAGAAGTTGGTGGAGATCAAAAACAGAGCTAAAAGTCCATCTGAACATTTCACTTTTTAGGTGGACAGAAACACGACTTCAAATGAATGCCGTCAGCTGGATGTGGTGCTAACGCGTAAAAAAACAAAAAAACACTTTTCATGCTTTCATGCTTCGGCAACATTAATTTGATTTTTCTATCCAGAATTCAAGTCATTTAGCAAAATTCCACCAAAACACGACCAAGAAGGACCCCCTGTGGTGACCGAGAATTAAAGTCTTTATCACTGTGTTGTCACTAACGAGATCTAACATCGAATTAGAACAGAAATCAGCTAAAACAGCCTGACTGCCAAATGATTAGTTGTACAATAGCAAGCTGTTGTGAAACAACAGACCTCCAAATGTGTTCATTGGCAATTCTAAAATAAGTTTTCAGCCTAAAAAGTTTTAACAGCTAGATCACTTCATTAATCCCTCAGTAAAGAAATGATTATTTACTCTCTGTTTATTATAACACATATGTCTGAAATAATAATACAGGGCCTATAGACATGCCTAAGGGGGCTCCCAACAGTTAAAGGGTTTGGTGCCCAGAAGGTGAACTGGCAACCCAGCTATGTCCACACTACTGACTGGTTGGTGCTGGACTGGACTGGCCACCCTCTGATTCCCAAGCCAAGTCCATACTGATTGAGCCACTGCCAACCAATAAGAAGAGGGTTAAGTCTTTCATTCATCTCAAGTTTGCTCAAAATCTCCTTCAAGTTTAAAGTTCTTTTTTTTTCTGTATCCTTTTATGGAAAACTAAATAGAGTATGTCAATCCCTCATTTTGGCTTCGAAGCAGGGCTTGGACGTGAAGAACAGGCCAGGTTCACAGGGAGGTTGCCCTCTCGTAAATCTGTCGTCGCCGCAGCACACAGTAGAACCACGCCGGCCTTTGCTGATTTACACCCTGCGGGGAATGATAGGCAGGCAGTCGGGGCGACAGCCCCTACTCCACGTCTGGACGTCATCGCAGCACCGAGCGGACAGGCTCAGGCTGGGCTAGGAAAGTAAAAGGGGGGGGAGGCCTCCACTTGATACTGTCCAGGGAGAAGAAAACACAAGCCAACAAAGCCCCCTTTACAGTACAAGGCAGTGTTGGAGAGCTGTGGGAGGGAAAAAAAATAAAAAAATGCAACCATTCCTTCTGCTGAGTAAGGCTGCAGAGCGGTATGCTTTGACGGTAATGCTAAGTGAACTGGTTGTGGAAGGATTGTGTCTCTCTGCTTGTTCTCAGGGCGTGTGCGTGTCCATGTTGTAATGTGTGTCTGCGTGTGTGGGCAGTGTGAGAGAGCGTGTTAATGCGGGGAGTGTGACTGTGTATGTGGGAAGTGTGAGAATCTGCTTGAGTAGATGGGAGTGTGTATGTGCATGAGCATTTATGTGTATGCGAGTACTTCTACCAGTGGGAGGGAACGTGGGTGTTTGAGTTTGAGCGACTTTGTGTGTGTGTGTAAGTGAAGGATATGCATTGAATGTGTAGTTCATGGTGTGTATTACTATGTGTGCATGTATATTTACGTTTCTACATCTGTGCATGTCTGTGTACATGTGTTTATCTGTAGGTGGGTGTGAACATGCAGCGTGTGATACAGCAGATGCATGTTGATCTCACTTCTGTGTATGTGTGTGTGTGTGTGTGTGTGTGTGTGTGTGTGTGTGTAGTTGGGTTTACATGCGGACGTGTGTATCCTCAGGAGGACAGTTTGCATGTGTGTGTGTGCACATGCCCGTTTAATATGTACGGGGTGGGCGGTGCAGTCGTCGTAGCGATACTATTCCCTCAACAAATTATATTCACTTGTGATCTCAATAAATTGGTGTCAGAGTGCAGTGAATCATCATATTGTATGAATATAAAATATCACGCTGATTCTGCTACATGCTCGCCGGCACATTTGATACTAGATTCATAAAATCAGCATGTTGTGACGTGTCTGTAGAGAGAAGTTCCTCATGTTAGAAATTAATAAAATAATAATAATAATAAAATAATTAAGTATCTTATGTATATCTTATATTACATATCACCTGTGTACACTACATATTTCATGTATTAAACCTGTGTATTGCTGTTGCATGACAACCACTTTCATTTTTACATATGTTACCTTTAACATATATATAAATAAAATAAAAAGATGACCACAGCTACAGATATAAAACCCAAATTGTAATAAACTGTAGCTTTCCTAATATGTTTATTTTTTAAATATGTTTTTTTTTTCCTTCACAAAGCTGAATTTTTCTACTTGATTGTGACACGTTACCCTGCACAGAATGATGGCTCATGGCTCAACGATGGCTCATTTTAACGCCAGAGCCCTAAAGTCACTTCGTCCAGGTGTGGCCTCCTTCATGCTCAGCGTCACTGCCACATTGATGCATTATGTTTTTGTTCACCAGCTGACTAAAACATATATAATCACAAATATACAAGTGGACTCTCTTACTCTGCCGATTCCTTTATGGTGACACTGGTGGAGTTTTGTATTCTAGACACATCCTTTGGCAATAAAAATGCTCCTAATTTTGGATTTTATTTTACGACGATATAGCTATCACTTCGAGATAAATCCAGACAAGTACAGCATTATAAATTACCATGACGATTAACGGGACTTACCAGGGCACAAAAAGGACAATGCTGCCTTTTTAAAACTGCCATTATTGATCTGTACACATGATTAATTAACTATGAATGAGCACAACATGCTGAGATCAAAATCTATACTATTCTATTACTCTGTGTGTCTATGTGACGTCCATGTGTTCGCTGTCTCTGACTTTGTGGAATATTCATATTCCTCCCATGGGGGCGCTCTTGAGTCACAGTCAGAGAAAAAGTATAGAGTCTGAGGCATTTTCTCAGACAGAGAGGAATATGACAAATGCACACACACACACACACACACACACACACACACACACACACACACACACACACACACGGACCAGCAGCAGAGCCATGGCTGCTGCCCGTCTCCTCTCCTGCTCTCTCCCTTCGTGCAGACGGTGTGTATCGTGCAGTGTTCGGCCCCTCTGGGAGGGGCTCCGTCCGTCATTGTGCAGCACCCAGCTGTATTGTTTCGATGGGTGACTGTGTGTTGGGTGTAGGGAGCTTTCCCATGGTCTGTCCTGCCAGTGTATGGAGGCCTGCATGTTGGTTCCAACGCATAGCCCCTTCCTGTCATTCACAGCTGGTTCCTTCCTCCGTCCAAACACACTCCTCCTCCTCGTCCTCCTCTTCCTCCCTCCATCACAGGAGTAATACATGTACGAAATCAACCCTGCGTACTACCAGACACACAGAATTCACACGTTACTGCAGAGTGAAAAAAAAAAAAGATCTTGTAATTAAAGTCATTACCATTGCCTGTGAGATTGTGATTATGTTGTTTGATCCCATAACAAATGAGCCACGTCAGCCTGATATTGCTGTTTGACATAACTTCATACTACACCAAATACATAAAAAGAAAAAAAAATCCTCTGGGAAACTTCTCCAAACTACTGTATCTCTGAACTGTATAACCAAATCACATTCTATGTGATCTCCTTTTGATAAATAATGCAATATTTTATACTTCACTAAGCCTCCGCTGAAACTGTTTGGAGTTGCCCTCGAGAGGACCCCCGCCAAAAAAAGAAAAAAAAAAACCTCTGGTCTAGGAAACATAGGACCATAATCTATAGAGGAAAGGAAGGAGACATCCTGATCCTTTCCTCCAACAACAGATAAGTCTCAAAGCGGGCATTCTCCCCTTCCACCAGGCCATACCAAAAGAAAAAAGAAAACATGTTGTGATTACAGGCTCGCATGAACTTTAGAATGATGCAAGTTATTAAATAATAATAAAATATTTGAAATCTTTGATGTTTTCTGGTTTTCCCTCTGATGTCCTCTGGATTTTTCCTGATGGACAGTGAACTAAACTGCAGCAAACTGTAGCTGCTATTGGTTGAGTTTATTAGCCAGGACTGTGAGTGTTTGTGCCACGCGGGGAACGCTGACACGGATTGGAGCCGGTGTTGTGCCAGAATCAGAGCTAGGTAAAGTAACCAGGCTTGGCAGCTTGACGAGAGAGAGAGAGAGAGAGAGAGGGAGAGAGAGAGAGAGAGAGAGAGAAAGAGAGAGAGATTAAATCTGGGACTGACTCTTAGTTTCTGCAGAGTGCTTCATGAAATAAAACAGAAAAGACAGATGCGAGCTGGGCTTCTCGCTGTTGGACCTTTAAGTAACAGTAGCTGGCTGCTATATCTGGTGTTGTTGCGCTTGCTTGATGTTTGGCTGTTAGCAAAGTTGGCAACTTTCTAGTTTTTGATCATAAGTAATTAAATCATAAAATCATCCTACAAATCTCTACGCCAAGTTGCTTTAAGGCAGCAGGGGAACCTTTTGGTTTTAAAGTTAGTTTAAAATGATTTCCAGTGTGTGAATCAGCAACTGTTTTCATCATATTGATCTCAAATGTTTTTTTTTTTGTTTTTTTTTGCATTTACTGCATCCATGTATTTATAACTGCCATCTGCAAACGAGATGCCCATATATACTACATAGCACATTATATTATATTATTTGGCAATTAACAAGATGGTTTGTATGACAGATCTCACTGTTGAGAAAAATAGATTCCCCTATATATTTTGTGATGCCTCTTTCTATGTATTTAAAGTTTGAATTCCTATGAATAAACAAAACAAAAATGCTTTATGTTGGATCGAAAACTCTTTACCTGACTGAGCCCGAGGAAGCGCTGTTCAATGAAATTTGTTGGGAGTTATTAGTACAACTGTTATTCTTTCCAACAGATTATGTGTCGTTCCTTTACTGAATGTTAAAAAAAGAAAAAATGTAATTTTCTTTTTAATGAATTAATAGGTTTAATTGAAGCTAATTTTACTTTGATCAATGTCATGTGACGCTGAAGGTCACAATCTTAAGTTTTACTTTTTTTTTTTTTATTCAAAATGCTATCGATCAATCAAGATATTTACAAGATATGTGTATACTCGTCTTAGGAAATGGCCAGAGACACGACTCCAATCAATGCTTATGTTTGTCTGTGTCAGCTGGATGTGTTAACACGCAATGGTTTGCTTACACAGCGATCATGTCGGACCTATTTATACTGTATATCTTTCCTCTCCTAAAGTGACACAAACTCACAACAATGTTCATCAATTCATTCATTTTCCATAACTGCTCATCACGGACCGGACAAGTTGCCAATTCATCAAAGAGCTGTCTGTGATAATTGTAAGTAAAAATAGAGACGCGGGTATACATGTACGTACAAATGTCTGAGTGGAGACACATTTGCTCGGTCTGTAATACTTCTTTATCCACAACAAGGTCTCAAGGTGCAGAGCGATCAGACCATGTGCTGCTGTGGAAACAAAACTGAAATGCAACTAAGCAAAATGCACCAAACTTTTTAATTTGCTCCACAGGGTTTGGGAGGCAATTAGAAGGGACAGTTGCTGATAAAACAAAATGTCCTCGTTGCTGTCTGTGTCAGTGCAAATCGAGTACGGGATGGATGGACTCATGAGTCACAAAGCATGAGAGGTTAAATGTGTTTGAGTCAGGCCTAATTTCCTCACCAGGGGTAACTATTTCGGAGGTTATACTGCAAACAAGCACATCTTGTCTTAATGTCTTGTTTTTTTTAACATGAATCTAAACCAACCATGTAATAGGCTATTGTACTTTACTGCTGCTTTTACACCATTATTATAAGGGGGAAAAATATATATTACTTTTACAGTCCAGCCAGACTCTTATCAGTAGTAGTTCTCCTCTTGAATACAAACCCAAAGCTATCACACAAATAGAGACTAGTTCCATATCTGCTCAAACACATTGGCAATTCTATTTAGCAGGCCAGATGTCGAGCTGACCAGTGCCAGAGTAAGGCCAAGGTTAAATCCACAGCAAAGAATGTGCAGATTCCTGAGCAACATGGCTTTCACTTCAGCTTAAATCTCTGAAAAAGGTTTCAGCTAGAGGTGGTTACGATGCAGCTGGGAAAATAGGCGATATTTTACAGCAGTTAAATGGTGAAAGCACAAAAATCCAACACTCTAAAATGATCTGCTCCTGGGCTGGGGATAAATCACCACTTAGCTTTTAAGGGGATGTTTAGCAGAAGGTAAAACTCATTTTCTCCACTCATTCTACTTTCTATTGATAATAAGCAGGCTGAAAAAAAAACAACTTCCTGCCGCTATATATACCTTGGTAAAGCAAACAGTGCTGTTTGTTGTGGCACTGGAAACAGAGAATGGCATGCCTGTGTCTGGAGAAATAGCCCCTCTCTCGGGCATAGAGCCTCAGATAGGAGCCACATCACAATGGTCACCAAAGGGCGGTTCTCTTTAGACTTCCCCATCGAACGACCAATGACTGCCACTTCCAAAAAAAACATGCCAATGAACAAAAACAGGCACAATGGATTTTTCTTTTTTTTTTCTTTTTTCCCATGTTGGTGTATTGAGATTTTGATTGGACCCCATTGTCTGAGTATTTGGGTTAGGGCAGCATGTCAAACTTACTAAAATCCAGCATTAACAAAGATGATCAAAGATGATTTCATTCATTTATTTAACAATATATTATTGATCATTATGTAAATAATTGAGGTGGAATTTCCGACTTACAAGAATACGACTCCAGAGTGCTTCGGTATTGATCGTGAAAGCAGTCTAAAGTTTTATTGATACACAGACTCCACTTCCCTGCAGCGATCAAAGAATGAAGTAAACAATGTCTGTCAAAAGAAAAGCTAAAAGAAAATTGTACTTATCTTTGTTCAAATGGTGGCTGGGAAATTGTAAACCAAATGAGCACTTTTGTTTTTCAAATTAGCAATTTTAGGTGTAAGACTTATTTCATTATTTATTTTATTAGAGCAACGCACAAATAACTTTAATCTCAAGTTAACCTCAACCAAGTTCGACAAGCACCATTTATTACTTTACAATAACAGGTGACAGATTATGATTTGTTTGATTATTTAATCATTTATGTGACTCCACCAACACAAATAGTTCTGCAATCAGATTAGGACTCCAAGGTTGCTAAGCAACACATAAACGTGTCCTGAACACTAACTTAGCTTCTTTGTCACGAGCTACATGTTACACGTCTGTTGACATCATCAGTTTGGTTTGATGAAATCAGACAGGAAGCACGAAACTGGGTAGTTGCTTCAGTAAAGGCCAAATAAACTAAACCTAAAATACCGTAACACTCACGTGATATACAGAAAATGAACAGTGTTTAGAGGAAAGGCCCACTCACACCGGGGAAGTAAGCGCCGTGGAAAGGCTGCGCCGCAGTCACCGGACCTGATCGACCACTCACACCGGGCGCACCGCGGAACGTCTCAGCAGCATCCCAGAAGCGCCTCTCCACACTGCAGCACTGTCATTCCGTAGCATTTCTATTTTTGACACGAGCCGTTGCTAAACTACGTAAATCTCAACAGAGCAGACAGGAAATCCCACACAGAATCAACGTAATAAACTTCCGCCCCCTTTCAAAATAAAACACAAGACGCAGTTCATGTAGCTTATCACAACTTCATCAACGTTACGTCATGACCGATGGCACCAGGTGATCAAAGATCGATCAAAGGGTCTCAACATGAACGATGAGAGACAAATTGTTAAAGTGGAACAACACACAATAATTTATGACACAACAGATCCTTTTTTATAATCTCCTCCACGTCAGAGAAGCAAAGTCAGCTGTTTGTTGTTGTTGTTTTCTTTATACACAGTTTATCGTGGTACGTCCAGAAATCTCGCGTGAATACGGCCGGCTCGCTACGCTGCTGTTACGCTGCCAACAGTGGTGTGAGTTGATGCCGGGCAGAGGACGGAGCGCAGCCGTTCCGCGGTGCTTACATCCTCTGTGTGAGTCCCCAGTAAGTGTTTCATTCTTTGTGCATCTGATCCCCCAATCTAGTGACCCCCAAAGTTCACCCAATGACTATAGGTTTCCGAAGCGCTGTTTATGTACTGCTTCTTCCACCACACTGCTAATCTAAATATCAGCAAAGACGTGGAACATCTGTGGACCTGAGATGTTCTCATAAGCCGTACTTACCTGTCAAGCAAGCGGCCATACTGATAATAATGCGCAACGTTAAGTCTTAATATCATCTGAACGGGTGAATTAAAAAAAAATAAAAAATCACCCCCGTCACAGTTGTCATGATCGGGGAAATTAGCTATAGAGACCAAAACCGCCTGAACCAGACTGTAAACATGTTTATTTCTGCTGTGAAATTGGACGTTTTAATATGGCCGCTTATGAAGGTTGACTCACTTCTGCCATCTGTCTCAAGCAGCTGCTAGAGGACCCACAGTTTCTAGCAGTTCTGCATTGGTTTCATTCCCAGCACCGGAGGTTGACGCTCGATTCCACCACGAATGCATGTGCTGCTTTCCATGTGCGCTGCGGCCGCCGGAGCTATATGTGGCCGATTAGTCAATGTTTCAAACCCTACCATCCCTGCCGTGGTCTGGTCGTCCCAGAAACGGGCCTCCTCTTAGTTTTGCCGGGAATACGCGGCTTTTGTATTTGCTACAGCGGCAGGGATCAGCCCGCGTCAATTTACACAGAGCAGCTCAAACTGGGCGGAAGCCAGATTAAATAAAACATCCTGTGTAAACTGCCAGCCATAAAAACACCAAACGGGTTACAATTTGACTACGTAGCATATTTACACATTTAGAAGCATGTTTTGAAGCATGTAAACCGGGAAAAACAACCAAATCTGAGCAAGTAAACAAAGTCTGATCGGCAATGTTGCCAACTTAGCGACTTTGTCGAGTATTTAGACCATAAAAAAAACTCTTTTTTTAAAATATCCAGATAAAATCAGACCTGAAAAAGAACTTCCTTAAACCTCAGGAGAAATGATTTTGAATTTGAGAACAATTTTTATTTTACAAATTAAAGGCACTGCCATGGGCAAAAAATCTGCACCAGCATATGCAAATATTTTTATGGCTGAGTGGGAGACCTGCGCCCTGGCAGTAGTATTGGGAATTCCAGGCTCTGTTTAGTGAGCTGGATAATTTGGCTTAGCTTACCAAGAAGAGCCGGCTCTTTTGCCTCCCAAACGGCTCTTCATTTTACCACGTATACCTTTTATAATTCAGGCAAATTTAGCACTGTTTTGACTTGTGATTTGTATTTGAACACATATATAATTTAAATTTCACTAAATTGTTGTAGCCAATTGCATTTACAGCTGTAAAATCTCGTGTAATTCTCTGAAACCACCTAACAACAGTTATTCCTTTTGACATAAATTGGCTTAAAGAGCTCTGTGTTGTTGTTGTGTACCTGATGCATGGGGGTAGCAGCAGCAACAGGTGGAGTAGTGGCATTGGCAGAAGCCAAGCTGAACTGCTGGATTCACAGTTCTCATATGTCTGTGAAGGTTGTTTGTGGACCCTGCTCAATATGAGAGCTTGACTTTACAAATGCATCTGCATTGTGCCTTCATGTTTTCATGTGGTACTGTCAAAATGCATCCAAATACTACTACTTTTTCTGTTGTCACTAATCTTTGCACCACACTCCTCTCTCTCTCCTTCAGCGCGTCTCCCTCCTCTTGTCCTGTCCCAGCCTCAGCGCTGCTACCCCCGTGGCATGAGCCTTGTCAATCCTCACATGATTGGCTGCACAGCATGCACGTGACACCTGTAGCCAACCCCTGCAGGTACTTTTCCGGCTTGTGGACGGAATCAAACCCTGAGTTCAAAGGCTGGTTTGTTGGACATACATAAACATACTCAAAAGGCAAAGCCTTGTAAGAGTTCACCTGTGGTTGAAGTGGACATTAAAGTCACATAGAAAAGCTGTCTCCGTGCGTCTGCTTTACCCACAGGCCGACAGCCATTTAATTCAGTAACGGTCAAGTGTAAAGTTAACGATGCACCAGACTTACGATAATTCACACTTGTTGCGTATTCCCTCATCAGCCCCACAGCGTGTCTCCAAAGCCCCCAGCTGCTTTCAATTAGTAAATTAGACTCCATGTTCTTAAAAAAAGGACAATTCCCTTGTGTGTCAGGTAATCTACAAAAACAGGGACCAGTGCTGCCTCCCTGTTGAGTTTACCTGTTGTCCGCTATAGGTTTGGTCTCCTTTAATTAAACATCTTTCTTTTTGGTATCTGCGTTTGTCATCTCACAACACTATTAAAATAGTTCTAAATATGAAAAGAGGGCTTAATTACATCTATTGGTACAATGCCCGGATATAGTAATAATAATAATAGTGTCTCCCAAAACACTCATTACTGTTGCAGACAACAGACTCCATCATTTTAGTCAGCAAAAATCTCAAGTGATGTTTCGTACTGTACAGAACAATGACATTGTCGAAGATTAGCATCCAGCCCGTTTAACAAGACTGTTCTCTCCAGGAAAAACAACAGCCTTCGTTATTTATTGAATTAAATTCAAAAGATGGACTTCTGTTTACAGGGTAGCAGCAGTGACATCCCTAGTGCACAGTGAAAAGGTAATCAAAAATAAATAATACACTTTTATCAGAATAAAACAAAATCTTATTATAAACTAATTAAAATGTTACTATACCACTTGGTCTGGCATAATGCTGGGAATACACATTTTTCCATGGGGAATAATTACAAGGAAATATTCAAGTCAAGGTTCTGGTCTTGGAGATGTGATTTGCAAGTAAAGGTTTTTTTTAAATTATTATTATTATTATTTATTTATTTAATTTACCAGTCTACAAAGCTTAGCATCAACAAATACTTTTTAAAACCCTCCAGATCCTATTGACTGGGGGAGGTGGAGAGCCCACTGGTGTCATGTCATCTATGTAGTTTCATTTATTTATTTTGTTTAATTCATATTGGTAGAATAGCATAAAAGACAGACAACCATTGATATGTGTTTGGTATAGATTATGAGCCAGATGTGTTGTTTGGTTTATATGTCTCTGACTATTTGGAATATTGTAGTGTTTGAGTGCATTACAACCCCTGGGTTTGAAATTTTCAAAGCATGATTTTCATCTTTTCATCCTTTTTTTTAAATTATCTGTCTGAACACTGCTCTATTTCATATTTAGTCATGTATGCAATGGATCCTAATTTAAAGTATCAAACTCTATTGGGGTCAGTTTCATCATGTCATCTGTTGATGACCCTAAATACTGATCTTCATAGGGTAAGATGATGTTTAAAGTTAGAAAGTGTTTTATGTCCACCGCATTCAATATTTCTGTTCTATTACATTAAACAAGACTGAATAGTATGTATATGATTGATATACAGTCTGTTCATGATCAGGACATGGTGAGTGTGGGCTTTAGAGCAACAGGATAATAATAATAATTAGGTTTTGTTTAGGTTTTATTTATTTATTTATTTATTTCAGATGACAATAATTACATGACTACTAAAGTTTTGAGAAGAATAAGGAGAAATAACACTTTGCTGTGGTGGTTGTTTCTTACAGCAGTTTATTCTTGAGGTCATGGAGAGCCCAGTCAGTAGTCTTCATATGTTAAACATGTCAAATTGTATTTATGTGCTAAACAGATAAATGAGAACATACAACACAAACATACAGCTGTGCAGAAAAGCTGCTGAGCCTCTGTCTGTTTGGAATATTGTAATGATTCAGCACATTACTGCTCCTGGGTTTGATTGCAAAAATCACAAATCTTCAAAGCGTGATTTTCATCTTTCCATCCAATTATCTGTCTGAACACTGCTATGTTCCACATTTGTTTGCAAGATGTTTTTTCTTTGTGATATAAGAATTATATTTAAAAAAATAATAATAATAATAATAATTGAGGCACCTTGATGGATTAAGTTACCAAGAAAACTGGCAAAATAATGGGCAGCTCCACAGTCTCTGTCTATATTTTCTCAGAGGAGCCTGGGAAACATTAATATAAGATTCTGAGCTAGCCCAATGTTTTTTTTTTTTTCTGAAAAAGCTTTTTAGAAAAAAAAAAACGTCCAAAATCCTACAAATCACCACTACAACCGCCTTCAAGAAATATCTTATATTTTATGTCCACTTGTGTGTGCAGACGTCCCTCGGCGGTGCGTCTGGACAGCTCTTATCAGTCAGTCAAGGGGTGTGTGACGGGCCGGGTCGCGGGGGAGGACATGTAACTCATTTCCAGATAATGGCAGGGTTCTGTCTCCCCTTGCTGCTGTAGCAAGCCCAATTCGCCAACTCATCAATCCAATTGCAGACACACCACGCCCCCGCAGACCTCTGTTCACTTATCACCCCGAAACTACCACAGTGCACTCTAAATAACTGCTTTCCTACACTAATCTGCCCCAATCCCCCACAATGCCTTTCATCCTCTGCATCAAGCCCTTTTTCCATTTTTTTTTCTCTTTTTCCAAACAGACCCTCCCATGAAAACGGCCTTGTGACAATAGACCAAATGTTTCACTCCCCCATTTCATCTCCCAGACATGGCAGCTTAGTTATATGTGAGACGTGTGGCAAATGTCTGATGATGAATTCAGAAGTCAGTAGGTGGAAGAGGCACGGATTGAGGACGGCGGAGGCAATTTGATCTCCATGGGTGGTCTGCGCTTTTTAAACTGACCTCAAGCTTAATGAGGATAACTAACAACCCTCTGGATTTACAGGAGGGTGTGGGGGACCTGAAGGGAAAATATGCAGATGCTTTAAGACATCGCCCTCGTGGCGTTGGTTGATGGCTACATTAGGAGGGAATGTTACAGCGGGTCTATGGTTACTGTAAGGCCGAGCTGGGCTGCCAGTTTGCGTTTGCGAGCAGCGCTGAGCAGACACCCTACTTTGATTAAAGGTGTTTATACTGGCCATCTGATCCAGTGTGACAATAGGCCTGGGTACGGCTCTAACCTGAAGCCAAACACACACTAATGAGGACCAGGCCATGGCCAGTCGCCTTCTCTTCTTTAAATGTGACATTGTGAATCAGACTCACAATACCTGACAGAAATAGCCTGTGCTTGCTGGGTCACTTTTCTTTAAAAAAAAAACATTTCCCAATGGTCAACAGGAGAATAATTTGTGGCAAGGAACTCTGAGGGGGTGACTGGATCATTCACTGCCACGGGCATGTGGCGACCCCATTGTTGGGGCAATAGGGCTTCAGGGTGCGGTGATGCAATCAGGAAGTGATGTCAAGAATTAGCAGCATCTAATGTTACAGTGTCATTGATCCAGCGGCTTTTGAAAACGATAGTATGGTGATCCGTAGTAATTTGTTATGTGTTATACAATCCCAACTCAACCTGATGTTTGACATCTGCTTCTTCTCAAAGACTTTTTTTTTTTTTCACTGGAGGAATGAGGTTCAGGAATGTTTCCACAACCAATGACATTTGAGCTCAAGCCCTGCTAGCATTACTAGCACGAATGTCCACACGAATAAAGAGCCACAGAGGTAGTAATGGAATAAGAGAGCAAAAATATTCATATCAAACTCATACCGTTCAACCACAGCGGCATGAAAATTGTGTTTGGATAGATGAAATTGACAAGGAGGGTAAAATGGGTCATAACCAGGGGTCAGGCATGCGTCTGTAAAAAACAAACTCAGTGCACCCATACCTTGTTGATTCCTACACCACAGTGATGAATCCAACAGTTGTAACCCTATATCTGATGCAAAGATCGCTGCAGAACAAATTATCTCTCTTGCGCTGATGTCTAATGCGTTTTTAATAATATATTCGCCTCATCAGCATCTCACCTCTCAGGGCAAGCCTGTATACTCTAAATGGGCAAAGAAGAGGGGGCCCAGACAAATAGCTTTTAAGAGGTCTTATTGAGGAATGATGGCGGGGAAGAAATATGGCTCAGCAAAATTAGATCCATCCCGGAAGAAAAAAAAAGTGTGGAACTTGCATTACTTCAGAAGTAATGTAAAGGAGAGAGGAAGGAGTGACCTCATGAATCACCAGTGGTCACTTTATTCTTTTTTTTCTTTTAGATTTCACACATTATTGTTCCCTTAAAAAATACCTTATATAAATTTGCATCCCATGAATTGTAATAATTTTCTAGATTTGAACAGCAAATGTATTGAAAGAAACCTGTCACCCAGAATGTGATTTTAGTTCATGAAGTGGATTTGAATACAATAAAAAAAGTTTAGACAGAACTGTGCAACAGTCACTTTCTTTTAAGAAGAAGTAGAACAACTCTCTAAGTCTAACAAGCCTTTTAGTGTCTTTCAGCTCAATATTCAGTTTTTCTGGCAACTTTACTGTTTTAGTTCAGTCTCAGTTTAAAATTTGATAGAAAAAAATGAAAAATGCAAGTTTAGGTTTGCAAAATATTTTCCCTTCTCCTGCTGTTCGAAGTACTAAACCTCAAATTGGTGGTCAGGGTTTTTGTAGTACCCTGTTGTCATCAATGTGAATAAGCAGCAAAAAACCTTGTAAGCACTTTGCATAAAAACACTATGTAAACAAAGCCATTTACAAAAGGTTAAAGGTGTCATAAGACAGGAAGAATTAACTTTCTTTATTCAGAATCACAGTCTTTTCCTAACCACAGTGTTTAGTAACCTTACCCTGACCACAGATGAGAAAAATCTTTCCAGTGAAGTGCAATTACATTTCATGCAAAATGTATGAACCATTAGGTCACATATAAACATCATTTTACAAGACTCAGTTGGATCCAAACGTTTTCTTGAAGAAGTATGAAGGAAAACACATCACTCACCTGACTAAATTCACCCGGGTATACTTGAGATTAGCCAGATTGGGTTTTAAGTGGTGTATTTAAAAGCTACCCCTTTCAACCCTCCTCATCCTTCATTCTGAATATGACACTAAGATGGCCACTTCAGGCAACTTATTGACCCCTATTGACCTCAGCAATCTAATCACAACCTTAGAAACAAAACAAAAGGGTGCTGAGTACCAAACATATGGGCTACAAATAGGGCCAAAATGGCATTAGCCATCCACACAGGGTCACCCCAGCCATTAGGCTAGATCCCAAATATCCCCCATCGCTCTTCCAATTAAGCCGTCAAAGTGGGGCAGATGGTTGTGACGCTATCGGGGTGCCGTGCTGCCCTCGTGCCCGCATCTCGTACCCTCTCTCAACCATCCATCACCGGAGGAGCTCTAATTAGCTTGTTATTCTGCCATGCAAACTATTCCAAGCTTGTGAAAAGGCCTCCTCATGTTTTGAATGACAGGGAAAGCATTGAGAGAGGGCAAATGGGAGGAGGAGAGGAAAGCCAATCACTGTGTGCAGAATGGCATTTGAATAGCCTTTTCATCACGCTACAGCAGCAATTATACCCCCCCCCCCTCCTTAGACTTCCTGCCAGGGTATTTTTCTTTGGTTGTTTCTTCATCAAAACGGTGCCATCAATTGACAAGTTAAGCTTGACAGAATAAAAGAGCCTGTGAAAGAGGTCAAAAGAGTCATTTTTTTTCTCAGCTGAATGTCATTACTGTAGAAATGCATTTGGTTCAGGCAAAGGTTAAACAATTTCAGTAACTGTCAATGTAAACACTTATTGGGTTATAAAGGTCAATGATACTGACCAACCCCGTTTCCCATAGGTATTATACAACAATACACAATTTACAAAGATGAAAGGCTCTCACTACTAACACACTCAAGTGGATGAAGTAGTCCTTCGAACCTTGCACTGATTTTACAGTTGCATGCCTTTCACTAGTGAGAAGCTAAGATTGGAACTGATATTAGAGTAGAGTCTGTGCAAAGCTAGGCTGGTTTACAATGACCAGACCAGGATTGTTTCATGTTGCGTGTCCTGTGTTCACCACAATTTAAACAAGAGTTATAATACAAGTTGGAACTGTCACCTCACAGTAAGAAGGTCCTGGGTTCAAACGTACCAGCTGTGTGGAGTCGATCTGGGACTGGAACCTTTCCTCATGTCCGCCTGGGTTCTTTCTGGGTACTCAGACATGCAGGTTAATTGGCGATTATAATTGTGAGCATGAATGGATGTCTCTATGTGTCAACCCTGTGATGAACTGGCAACCCGTACAGGGTGCACCCCCTGCTTTCTCGCCCGTTGCCGGCTGGGATCGGCTCCAGCCCACTGCAACCCTGGAAAGGATAAGCAGTTATGATGAATGGATGAACAAATGAATATTGTATACTCATATATTATAGAATTATACCAATAAGTTTAAATCAGCTTGAATCAATTTTGATCAAATATGTAGTTGCTGAACTTTTCACCGTGTAACCATGGTTACCTAGCATACTGTACACATGTTGGAAGGAATTTAGCACTTCTTATCAATTCAGGCCTGATATGATTCATCTCTGCTCTGTAAATTGTTTATCCTGAATGTTTGTTATGCCCCAGTGCACATTTATTTAGATTTTTAAACAAATTATTATCTGCTACTTTTTAATGGCTCAACCTTAAGCTCACCTTTGTACACATGACAACTGCCGACCCCTGGAGCTTGCCTCCTCACATGACGTCTCTAGATGCACACTTTCCTCTCATAATCTTCTGATTCCAGCGTTGACGCAGCAGGTTGCCCCATGCTGATTATTTTCCTCCTATCTTTCATTACATCCCAGTTTCCCTGGGCTGAAACTCTGCCAAAAACTCAATCTGCCGGCCTGCTCCAAGCATGTTTGGAGAGCAGAGTCCTTGTCGGTCAGCACGCAGTACTAAAACAGGTTCTCTGTCTTTCTCCCCCAGTGAGCAGGTTAACGTCTAGAGCTGTGGGATACATTGAATTACTGTGGCCTGCCACATGCAGCACCTGGCTATCGAGACGTAATAGCTGTCTTTGTTTACACCCATCAGACAGACAGGTTTTATTTTCTTGCTGTCGAACCAAAATGAACAAGAGAGAAAGGTTTTTCCACATCGGACAGGTCAAGTTAGAAGTTGAGTTTTTTTAGCAGAATATTGTGGAAAAATGTTGAAGAGTTTGACATATTCAGATCATTTACTTACTAAAAATACCAATACCACAATTCAAATATCTGCTGCAAGTAAAAGTCCTGCATTCATAACCTCACTGAAGTATATTCACCAAATTGTAAAATATAAAAGAGCCCACTGAGGCTGCAGAATGAATGCTTTTACTGTCAGTGTTTAAACTGTGCATTAACATGTATTTTGTGTGATCAGTATGGAGATGGATTATGCTTGACTACATAAAAGTGCAGGTGTAAATGTAATTACATTTTGTGCCATTAAAGCACCAAAAGATTAAAGAATATTAAAACAGTACGTGTAGGAAAAGAATGATGTGTAGTAAGATCACTGCATTGTGAGCATTAGTGCAGCTGATTTACTGTTAACAAGCCTACAAGATGGACTATGAGACACCAAGACAGCATGTTTTATACCATAAATACCTATACAGTTTGTCTTGGATATTCAAAAGAAGACAGTTCGCATGGCAGCAGACATTAACAGTCAAAGGTTTATTTCTAAGAAGAAGATGATTAATTTTTGACTGTTCTTGTTGCACAGAACTGGTCCAAGAACCAGGTCTAATCTGGCAGTATAGGGGTAATCCTGATCCGCATGAGTTTTTGAACCAGTCATATTACGTCTGTTGCCGTCTACTATCTTACCTTTTAGCCCATGAATGTATGCGGGCGCTATGTCCATGCATGAAAATAGATTATTTTCCTTCTAAATGTTGTAGTATTTCAGTTGTGTGATATATATCTTTAATTATTTTATATATGGCTGTATATAGAGCTGTTTTTTTGGGACATTACAAAAGCTTTATTCTTTATAAAATGTGACATGTGGATGTGATAGCTTTGATTAATCAGCACAGTTTATATCAATATGTGCAACTCCAAATTAAAAGTTAAATGATTTACTTCTGTTGCTGAGTAAATGTATCTTTTTTTCCCTCTAAGTCATAAGAAAGTTTTGAATTCTTGCAAGGGTTTAATCAGCAGCTCCCCAGATGTTATTCTGTATATAGAAGCGTGGTGAGGAGTTATGGAAGTACGGGTTCGTGTTGTAATTAGCCTTGCAGGTCATACTACTGGCATTTAATTGAGTGACATTAGAAACCAGATCCCGCTTCAGTTCATGCGCCTCCTGTGTGTGAGGATAATGTTAATGGGACTCATTTTGCCTGCAGTGGTGAAGCAGGCAGGTGGTGCTGGCGTCACAGGTGTGCTACTTGAGCCGTGTCACCCTGAATTTCCTGTCTCATACGATCACAAGATGGCCGCTCTCCATCAAAAACACCAGTGGGGCTTTTTTTTTATTGCTTCTCGAGCTATATTGTTTCCCAATAAAAGAGGTCACTGAAGACAAAGACTGATTTGTGAGACGGCTGACCAGTGACCTCATGGTTTTTGGCTCAGTGTACTGATTCCTGCCAAGAACTTTCTTCATGCACGAATGAGAATTCAGTGTTTATAGTAAAGAAATCTGAAAAGTGCTCAACCATATTTCTGTTTATCTTGAAAATAGGAGCTTTTTTTTCTCCCCTTGAGGCGTCTGTGAAACTTCTCCACAACAGCTCAGGGCAAGGTTGGACATTACAAGGTCCTTGGGACAGTAATAGCTATTAAACCGAGATGCAATAACGTCATGCCTCTATAATGGAACTCATTTTCACGTCCCAGATTAAAGCTGTTTCTGAACATGACAGTGCTGCCAAGAAATGTATTATTTACTCCCCACGTAAGGGATTATATAGAGGATTAATTAAAATGTTCTGTCCAGGCGTCATTGTTATTCTCCTTATCCATTAATGTATCATTTTCATTACAGCTCAGTCTTTAAGTCACAGGTTTATAAGAGACTAACAAAGCCGGAAATCAATTACAATTCCAGATAATAAACTGAAATGTGGGAACCAGTTTGTGAGCCTCTGATAGCTGTAAAAGACGAGACAAAGGTTGTCAGAGTTAATAAAAATATAATAAGCTATTATTTGCAAAGAAACAAAGTTACAAAGTGACTCATAATCTAGAGAAATAAAGAGTTGAGCATGTAATAACCAATCCATCAGTAGGGCAATAAAGTGGCAGTTAAAATAAAAGTAAAAGACTATTTGGCTTTGTCCTTCCGATTGATCAGTGTTACAGCTGGACAAGGCAAGAAAAAAAGAAAGGAATGAATCAACATGAATAAATTAGACACATTATAAAACATCTTTGATTTTATAATGTATTCTACTGCTTCATAACTGGATCATTTATCTGGATTCTGGTGATGACATTTGCATTTACATCTGGTATTAATATGAATTATCATTATCTTGAAAAATGCATCAATTGGGGAGGTCGGTAGCGTAGTGGGTTGTGCGGCCGCCCCGTGTGTAGAGGCTACAGTCCTCGCTGCAGCTGGCCCGAATCCCGCATTGGACGGCCCTTTACTGCATGTCATTCCCCCTCTCGCTGCCCCCCTGCTTCCTGTCTATCTCCGGCTGTCCTATCCATGAAAGGCTAAAAAAATAATCTTAAAAAAAAAAAAAAATGTGTCATTTACATAGTCCCTAAAACGCCTCTTACCATCTGGATGAGAAAAATAATGTTTCCAAAGTTGCGTTTCTGTTACAGAATCAACATGCTGCTGACTGATGCTCATTTCCAGGTGTCTGCGTTAGGAGAAGAAAAACATTTGAGCACACAGAAAGTGAAGCGAATTTACCCCATGCCCCGTTCCATTTGTGCAGTCTGTATATTGGCTGTTTTGGCTGAATAAACACAGTTGCACGCCTATTTGCATATCAACTTTTGACTTATGTAGTCGCACAGTCTGTAAGATTCACCTTGCGCTTTATCTGAACACCTGTACTACATTTTGAAGCTGTCCCTGGAGACAATGCTGCTGTGTATGGGCTTGTTTTTATTTTCCTTTGCTGAGGTCACTTGTAGCATTTTCACAGACAGCTTGAGATTGCAAGCAGAGGCAGAACGGTGGTATGGATATTTTTTTTCTGAACTGTCCAGTAGATTGAATTCACACAGGGTGAGATCCCATAGCCATGTGAGCCAGACCACTTCTAGGTGGTCTGATCATGACTGCAGATCATGCAAATCATGACTGAATGAATGAATGAATTCTACGTGCACTGACATGTTGTGTTAACATGATGTTATTCTGTTTCCATGCTTGTCTTTTATGCTTTTCCTTTTTTATACTCTTCAATCCCTCCTATACAGTTTGATCATTTTACTAGGCCAGCTTTATGTAATTTTTTGTCATCAGTTTTTTGTCATCAACTGATTGATTTATGACAAAACCTGACAAAATCATTCACAGATCCGATGCCCAGGTTGTCGTGCTCAGACCATGTCCATCTTTCTGTTCCTGCAGAGTCCGTTTTGGAGCCAGGCCTTTTGTTGCTGGACATTTTCATTGATATATTAAACAAACATTCTGTTCACAGTCATTATGAGTGAGCCAAGGGTACACTGATTGATCTGACACCAGTTCCACATTCACTCCAGCTTGGTGGCGAGCTGAATTACAGAGATTCATACAAAAATCAATGTTCGATCTGATGTAATCAGTATACAAGTTAGTTAAAACACACCTTTTGAACTGTTAACATCAATCTTCTTCCGGTCACAACATGTGAGGTGACAGGCTGATTTTCTCTAGCTTTTATCCACTTCCGCAAAGGTAGCTGGCAAAGGTACCAAAAGTACACCCATTTTTACAGATATTTGTTTAAAAAAAAAGTTGTACTCAACAAAGTGAATAAATACTGCAGGAGGACATTTCTACCAGCATTCTCTGTGCACAACTTCAAAAAGGGTTGAATCTATCTCTTTAAACTACATATTTGTAGGCTTCCACTGACTCATCTGTCTGCTCTGTGTGTAAACAGTTGGACCCATGGACATCGAATCTGGAAGCTATAACTTTCTCTGTTTTGGACTTTCTGGCTCTCTGTTCCATAAAGGTCAACACGGTCAACACAGCTTGCTATTGGTCAAAGGCAAACAATTGTGTGAAAGTTAACCAAAGCTAAACTCTACTGGGATCATTCATGTGGATTTCTTTTGTCTCCCTGAGCTGATCCTCCGATGAAATGATTTTGCCTTTTCGGCATTTAAATCAATGTCAAGGACTTTTTTTTTTCTTTTTAGGACAATCATAATTTTATGGCCCTCATTGTGAAACAGATAATATGTAAAGCAGAAATATTCACAAAAAAACACATAAAGGAATATTGACAAATGTATTTGTCAATGTATTTGTTAAATTCAGGTTTTGCATATACAATCTAAAGATAACTGTGTAATTGCTTGCCATCTGAGGAAAAAAGCCAGACAAATGGATTTTATTCCCAAGACGCATCATACAAGGACATTCATGCAGAATGACAGGACCCTCTCCGCCGTCACCAACAACCAATAATAATGATGATGAATGGATACGGTCAAATGGCGATTGTCTGTCTCTTCCTGCATTCCTGCTTATCAATAAGAGATGGATCATCAAATTGCTCCTCACTGTTTTCTCAGGGATTTGGTCAATAGTCTCTCCAATTAACATCTAATTACCCTGACCAGTATTAATCACCTGGGACCAAGGGCAGTGAAGTTTGTAAAAGGTCACATATGTGCAATGAAGATTAACAGTGACATGGCATCGATTGGCTGGCAGGAAGGTTAATGTACGGGGTGCATTGTAAGCTGCTGTGGCTGCTGGATGCAAAGCAGGAAGAATCAGGGATGTTAACAGGATTGATGTTGCCTTTCACTGGAGTGTACAGTTATAGGATAAGGCTGGCATTTATTCGATCTTTTTCATATTGTCATCAAAGGAGCAAAACCAGAAAGAAAATGCTTTCTTTGGAGGAAAATGCAGTGTGATTATTGGCTGCTGAATGGTGTGAGCTGAATTGCTATGTTGATGAATACCTGGGAGCCAAACTCAGTGCTGGAAAAGCTGTAAACCAAATTGCAAGGTGGAAAAGTGAGTTCAGACAGATAAATGGAGTATAAAATAGTATAAATTGTAGGAGTGACAACTTTGAAACATAGTAAACAATGGAACGAAAGAGAAAGCAAAATAAATAACACTGAGTCAGATGAATTAATCTCCATCTCTCTACTAGAGGTTCAGGGGTATGCTCAGGGTGGCCTCAGCGTGTCATCAAGCCACCCTTTAGGACCGCCCAAAAAATCCTGGACTGAAAACTGTTGAAAACTCTTCAGTAATACATCATTCAAAGTCAATGTGTTTTAAACGAAATCTCTGAATCACATTTACACAGTCTTTACAATATGGCCTTCTGGATTTTTACTGTCATTGTCTTTTCAGTTCCTGATCAATCACATGACTCGAAACCTGCAACACAGCACAGCTACATGGTTGCTATGGCGTTCCTGGCAAATTCAAATCAGGAACAGGTATTTCAAAAGTGGTTGCTAGGGTGCTCTGATGTTTCTGTGTGTGTGTGTACATGTGTGTGTACATGATGGAAAGAGAAGCTTCTGCATGCTGCACTTGCGAGGGAAAGCACAGCAAGTTTGAGCAGCTGAAACTGACAGTTCTGACACGTGATTTAAAACTGGTTTATTGCCTTATGCTCGATGACTTGGCTAAATGGACTGAATCAAAATAAACTACACCGCTCATAGTAATGAAGGGACATGTCACCCAGTGCAAGAGTGTGACTGATGTGTTTTTAATAGATTTTGGAAGACAATGGAGCAGCTCAGAGGAATACGATATATCAGGTTCTGGCTACACATTGATTCTTTTTTTTTTTCCGATTGACTGTTGTCTTTGGCTTTTTTTAACAAGACTTTTCAATAAAAAGAACATAGACTATCATCAGCCTCATCGTTTAAACCAGTGGTTACCAATCTTTTTTACTTAAGTGTCCCTTTTACGATAACGGAATAAACTTGACTAAGTGACATATTTCATGGATTTATTCAATGCATAACAAAAATAGAACAGAAGAGCTGATAAACTGAACAATTAACTTAAACAAGGAAGCAAAAGCTGCAGGGACAAATTTTGAATAGTTTGTAGATTGTGAATGTTTATCAGAGATGAGTTTTCCTTACATTTTTCTGGACTTTTTATAAATTTGTCTCTCTGTATAATGTATTTCTTTATTCTTTTAAAAAATTTTTTTTACATAATTGGCATCTTTTTTTTCTGAAATTCAGTGATTTCTTCTCCCTGACACTTGGCCATTGTTCTTTTATCTCTTTTGCAGGATGAGGCTGTTTTGCAGAGAGCAAAAACTCTGTTATTATAGCTTCTGTTAAGGTCTTCTTTTTATATCCTGCATGATAACTTAAACTTTAAAACTAACTTTAAATAATTTGAATCCTACGGTTGGAAGCCAATGCTTTAACACAAGGCCATACAACAGTACAGTACAACTACCTTTTCCTCATGTCTGTCCGTGTGTTCCTCCTTTTCAGTCGTCCACATTATACCTGTTTTTAGACCACATTACTGTATATATTCTATTTTGAGTATACAGTTGCTGTGGTTGTCTCGGAGACAGCACTTACACATTTTGACATCTGTCACCTTCAGCTGTGGGTGACATTTTAGACCAGCAAAAGAAAAAAAAAGAAAAAAAAAAAGGACCTCTGTAAATGTGAATGATGTTTTATCCCTACAGCAAATCAAGTGCTCTTATCAGCTATGTTTGGAACATAAAGTTATATTCTAGTTTATTCTATGATCTTGTGATCACCAGTCAGTCAGCATAGCCAACCAGTATCATACACACCAATAATGTTTGTTTACATTCCCAGATGTAGGGCCCTACCACCTATTTCCTGGTGAAACCAGCCACATTTGCTGGAAAACAGCGTAATGCTCCCTCCGGGTTGGGAGTCAGTTGCTCCCCCAGGCAAAGGTTTGGTACCGGCCCGATGTGGGAAAGAGGGAGCTGAGCTGGAAGGCAAAGCTCTCTATTTTCCAGTCCATCTGTGTTCCAACCCTCACCTATGGTTATGAGCTTTGGATAGTAAATAATGAGATCAAGATAGCTTGGATAACTGGGGTGATCTTGGAGTAAAGCCTGCTCCTTTGCATCGAAAGGAGCCAGATGAAGTGGTTCAGGCATCTGATTACAATGCCCCCCTGGGTGCCTGATGTTCCAGGCACATCCAACTGGGAGGAAACCCTGAGGCAGACCCAGAACCTGCTGGAGGGACTATATAGCCCATCTAGTCTGGGAACGCCTTGGGATCCTCAGGATACCTTATTCAAGGCTGTTTTTAGTTGTTCATCAACATATCCTCAATCCACCCGTAGGTCTAGAGGCTCTGGTGTCCCACAAGTTTGCCATCTCTTTGTCGCTTTCTACTCACGCACATAATAAGGTGTTCCCTGACAAGGAACCGAACACAGGCCGTGGCGATAAGAGCGCCCAGTCCTAACCACTAGACCACCAGGGACATCTATCAGTGGTATAAAAAGGACTGTTGTCAGAGGACCACACTGCCTCTAGTGGTGGTTCAAAGTACATCTTCAAGAGTTCAGATCACATTCGTAATAATAAAGGTTATCAGCTATAACTCTTTTGTTTGTTTTACCAGGGTTTTTGTAGTCAACACACAGAGAGACACAGTGTGACTGTCAGATGACAAACTTTTGATGGCACAGAAAGAAATGTAATTACATCGCCCTTGTGTAGCGAGATTGGCTCTTCCCTCAGTGCACATGCAACACACACACACACACACACACACACAAATGCACAAACACAGTTGACACATTCAATACAAGGGCAGGTCCTGGACTTGACCCGGCCTCTTCATCTTTCAAGCTTTGTTCCATTATAGGCTGGCAGCAGTACATCAATAGTACATTCATCCATAGAGAAGTCTCCATCACAAATCAATAACGTTTGAAAATCTATCATATGCTGCCCAAACGCAGCAGCGCGATGCTGACATGAGTATTTCTCTGTCTGTCTGCCCTTGGGATAATTGATTTTTTGTGGTTTAGCAAAAGGATAATGCGCTGATGAAACACGCAGCATATCACAAACTCTCGATCACAAGGGCTGTGATTCATTTTACAACATCTTTATACTAACAGAGCTGTACACATGAACACACAGTCCCGACATCCACACGCAAACACAGTTGCAAAATGTCCTAATCTAATTACAAAAACCATTCCAAGACAAACATAGGCACGCTAACACACTCACACACACCCACAAACACATACGTGCCAACACACACAAACATAGTTGTGTCTCTTATCTCTTCTAGCAGCTTCTCTGCCAAGGGGAGTCATGATTTAGGCCTTGATCCTTGCGGCCCCTCGAGACACTGTGCTTGATTACTGTGGCCTGCCTGCTAGATCGATGAGTCATCAATAACAGTAATAATGTCTAACATGCTGCGACTAGCCCCTATTGTTGCCTCCATGATGGCTCCCCTGCAGGCAAAAAGGGAATCGAGTCAATATGTGGCGAGATGTCGGGATCTATAAAAAAATCTGCCATAACTCTGTCTGTGTGGGAATCTTTTGATGAAAATAGGCTAATTTTGAAATATGCTGATCAATGATATGCAGAAACAATATAAAAAAAAAATTATACTATATTCCAGGTAAAAATATACTCTTCATGGTCTTTTCGTTCAATAATGTGTTGTGTACACAGAGTAGCTAATAAAGAACTTAGAAGTAATGGTGGCTAGACTAGCCATGTAAACAAGAAGTCAGTGTAGCATCACAAGCTGTAACATCAGTTCCTATCGAAAAAGAGCAGAAGAGCTGATCAGCATGTTCACATGCTGGGAAGTTAAATTAATCTTGCTGTTCCAGAGTCTCCCTGTGGAATAATAACCGTAAACACCTGCATGGCTGATGATGCACTCACCATGCTGTTGAAAACATATCTGGTATTCTTTGGCCCTATGCTGTGTGGTTCAATGTTAAAGCCATCATTTTTTTATCACAAATATATCACGTTTGTTTTGTTCGTTTTATTTTACACTGTGTCTAAATGATGTGGGCATCTGTAGAAAAATGTGGACCTTATTATATATGTAGTATTGTATTAACCCCATTATCAAAGTCATATCAAAGAGAATTTCCTGATACCCTTCATGGTCTTTTCTTCAAAAAATAAATACATACCGCAATAAACGAAATCCGCGAAGTAAGTTTTACAATTATTATACATGTTTTAAGGCGGTAAAACCCCTAACCACACACTTTTATACACCTTTTTACACGCGTTACAGTACTCCCTTAGCCAATTTAGGACGCAAACCACAATGCGCGTTCATACTCTACAGTATGGTGTAAAAAAAAACGTGCAAAATTACACACAAAAAAATCTGCGAAACAGTGAGTCCGCGAAAAGTGAAAGGTTATAGTGAGGGACGACTGTAGTTTGAATTTACAGCTTGATGCACAGCTTCCTAAAGTCTTGTTGTTACAATGAGGTAGAATGTTTGGTCACGCAAGGCCAAAGTGCTTGGGAGATGGACAGATTTTACAATTGGTGGGCAGATGTTTCCTTACATTTCTCTCTTCAAAACAATGCAAATATGAGAGTAAAGCACTCACTATGGGAGTGGTGGCACTCAGCAACACCTACACCCCACCCACATTGGGGTAGCTTAAAATTGCAGTTCAAGGTTTTTAGACTTTGACTTGAGGTACCGCTGAACCTTCAAAGCACAACCGATAACATGCATTACAAGATTTAAAAAATTCCACGGTCTTAGCAGGAAAAATAAAACACAGTGGCGAGTCAGCAGTCATGGGGAAACTACCAACTTCGTGGATGGGCACGTCGTTTACAAACCTAGCTTGCTCAATTCAATGCTCAATTCAATTGCTCACACACAATGACGGTCAAGCAACATTAGCTTAGCAACAGTAAATCCCAACATGTTGTTTCATAAAGATTAATTTTTGATGAAGAATAATGTATTTTTGCTGACCGCTCACCATGTGGTGAGCTAAGAGCAAAACTCTAATAGTGTGACCGGGGCTTAATGAGATGTATGCTTTGCATCTATGCTCCGTTTCGAGCATATGTTCTGCGAGATTCAACTCAAAGCAAATATAAGCTTTGAGGGTGATTCCTGCTCCTTCTTGCGTTTCGTCTTTACAAAGTTTAATAGAAGGAGCACATTTAGTATTCTGTGTGTCGGGATGACTACACTAGATGCCATAGAGCTAGACCAGACAAATTAAGCTTTGATGAGTTAATGATGCGTTTCTGTGGCGCACCTGAGAGTAGTGAAACTGGCTACGAGAGACAAAATGATTAAAGTCTTTGAAGGTGCAAAAGCAGCAGCCAGTGTAATAACAAAGGGAATGATATTCATGTAAGAGTCAAAGAGAGAGGCAGAGAAGGAGGCCCAAGTTCCAGGCCTTAAGGTACCTCTGCGGTAATTACCAGAAGGTAGGCATTAAACATAAATGCATAATTATGTTAACAATTAATACAATTATGTCAGCCCTCCTGGCAAGCATGTTCTGCTGTGGCTATGATGTGTGCAGTACACTGTGTGTGTGTGTGTGTTGTTTTCATACACTCACACACTATGTGTAGATGTGTCTCAAAGGGAAGGGAATGTAACCTTTTTTTCTTTTTTGCATCCTCCCTTTTTTCCCATTCCTTTTATCCCATCTGAATCTTTCCGTCTCCGGTCCACCCACTTTTTTTTTTTTAAATTAAAAAACGATACAATGATGCTGTTTTAATGGAAAACACATGTGCATCATGATATGTAAAACAATAATAATAATCATCTCCTAAAGTGATGTTTGTTTTCTTTTTCCCTGAGCCCATCTTTATTCTTTTGTGAAGAAAAGCTACAAGGTTTCTTTAGCAGCCGTGTCCTGTGGTTAGGTCAGGAACAGTGGAATAATACATTTTTGAACTGTGCAAGTCATCAAGGAAAAGTCAACTGTGATCATTCCCATGCAGACGGAAGCATTCTGATTTTCATTCATCTGTTACCGCTGCCTGTCATAGTCAATATGATTGTCTGCGCTGCATTTGGAAGCTCGCCTTTATCCATATCCAGCATCTAGGCTCCTCTTTCTTCAAGGAAAAAGTTTACATTTGCTGTCTCAGAGACAAAACCAGAACTGTTCCCACATTGTTAAAGATTGATTATATGGATTCTTTTGTCTCTATAAACAATTCAGTGATCCCCACCAAAAAAGTGAATTCACAATTACAGAAGAGAGACGGCTTGGAAAGCTTCACAGGGTGGATATGTCTGAGAATGTGAGCACGGCAAATGTTGCAGCAGTTTGTGAGACTGTTGTGTAAAGTTCCATGTCAACATGTTCAAATATGTATACAAACTATCTAAATAAAAAATATTCTTTTTTACACTGTGTGTCAGGCCCACTGTTGGTATTGTGCTCCTAATAGAATCACTGATTCTGCAGTTCCCCTCAGCTCCTGGTAGCATTTTAGCATCTTTCAGCTCATTGTTTTGGTTTTACAGCCCTCGGCTTGACTGTTTTTCTTCAGCCTCCACGCTCCTCTCTCATCAACCTCATTTCCAGCAGCGGCAAACAGCTGTTTTAAATGTAAAAGCTCTGAAAAATCCATTATGCATCACTTGCACAGTACAAAAGTTAAAGAATAGAAAGACTAAAGACTGTTTGCAACCTGTGGCACTATTTATTTTATTTTATTCTGGAGCGTTTAGTTAACAGTGTTGGCTGCTTTGTTTGGTACCTCTTTCTGCCCATGTAAGCTCACCAAGTGCAGTGTGTTTGGCAGTTAACAAGTCAAGTTTTTTTCGCCTTCAACTTTAATTGCTCGTCATATATGTGTGTACAGTATAGCTAATCACACAACACAGATATAGTCGCTTACCTGTATGTATGTTGCTTTTTATCAGATGAGGGAAAAACAAAACCGAGCCTCTGTTTGGGCTGATGCTTTCAGACTCCCTTGCTGACTTTCATATAGAAAAAGAACAACAACAAAAAACACCCTAATGATAAGTGCACCTGCAGCACAAATGCTGTAGGTCATGTTTTATATTGTTTGTAATATGTTTTAGCTTATGCAGCAGAGGTTAAATCAAGCAAGGGAAGATGAATCACAACTAAAGGAAAGAAAAGTGGATCATTTGTACCTGGGAAGAGATGTAAAATGCCAATTATCGCTTTAACAGTTTATCAATATGCCTGGTTTGCTATTCCATCATTGATTTAATATGTAGTAATAGAGTAAAATGCCCCTCAAATGAAAAGATGCCTTTATTTATGCAGAATAGCTGATCAGCATGTTTAGGTGCTGGGATTTTAAATTCATTTTGCTGTTCCAGTGTCTCCCTGTGGAATAATAACCGTAAACACCTGCATGGCTGATGATGCACTCACCATGCCATTGAAAAACATATGTGAGATTTTTTTGGCCTCGTGCCATAGTTTCAGTGTTGTAGCCATTATTTTCATATCAAAGTTCATGTATGTACTGTATATGACATAATAAGGCCTAATAGCCTTAGGAGTTATGTCGGTAGTGGGCAGTTCTGCAGCACAGACAGTGCCAACTGTCATGCAGCAAGGTTCAGCATTATGAGAAACTAATATAGTGTTATATTAAATGTAAAAGAATCAAATCTGAATTATTGTAGACCTGTTTCTGTTCCGTCATATATCAATGAACTATAATTTGGTTGGTATTTTCCCTGTCCTGGCACCTAAGGTGGCATACTTCCCCCTTTAGTAGCATTTTAATCAACTCCAAATTCTGTGAATCCATAAAAATCACAGAAATTGTTGAGCACAAAATGGGATGAATCTGAGGAAATACACAAACAATGTCAATGAAGGGTTGGAAGGAAAGAAATCCAAAAGTATCATCCCATAGTATCATGCAGAGTCAAAGCCATGAACAAAAGCCTGTAATGAGATATGTGCTTTGAGCCTTTTGTTGTTTCATCCGGAGGTTTGTCTTGTCGGAATGGTGTGAGAACAGGAAGCACTGACTGCTCTGAGACGAAAAACAAATACATCCTTTTATAGCTTGGACATTAATTTAAATCTGTGCTTTGGCTTTCCAGTGCTCTGGGGGCTGAAGACGGGATATGTATCCTAGCAATATATTGTATCCACTCATTGTGGGCCACTGAAAGCAATCTGCCCATGTGTTAGAAGGGGCAGTGTGGTACAGTATAAGGAGCTTTTATTCAACACATATTTCACTTTAACCACAACAAATCAAGTTCGGTCTATGTGGGTTATTTTATAGATGTGTCCCACATGGAAAAGTGTGTAAATGCATGCACGTACACATATATTATACAGTACATTGATACATACTGAAAAAAATATAGGCCTTAGTCAGTCCCTGTGCACTTACTTAATTAGAGCAGAAACTGTGATTTACTGATAAATTCCAGCAACACACTGACTACATGAGGGAAGATTTAGTGTATATCAGTGACTCAGTCTGCAATTTGTCCACATTAATTCCTGATTTTACAGGGTATAGCGAGGACTTTGCTCAAGTAGTCTCAAAAGTGTTCCTTGGGAGATTTCTATCAGGGATCTGAAATTACGAGTGTGACTATAGGAATAACGTATTGTCTCCTAGTTTTATAACATTTTGGGCAGGGACATATTCAACAGATGTCTTGTAGTCTTCTAGTGTTGATGTCCGACAGGAAGATGTTTCATCAAAAAGTGCAGTTTTGTCAGTGACCCTATGCTTCAAATAATGACGGTGCAGGTTTCTCTCTAGCAGTAGTGTTGGTATTTACGCCGCTAGCAAAGGAACTTTGGACCACGAGGACGTAGTTTTCAGGCCTGGAACAAGAAGAAACGCTGACGGGAATGTGAAGTTGGTGATGTGCCAGAACCAGCAGACATGGCAGAGGTAAAGAGAGACTGGAGGACATTGATGGAAGTAGCTAAGAGAGTTTGATCCCAAGGGGCACTGCAGCAACGTGTTCCGGCTACACTGTGGCCTCTATAGCTGATCGTGACCATCTTTGACAATGCTTGTGATCCCACTAGTGCCAAAGTGCTGTGGCATATTTCAGAAATATCCCAGAGCAGATTGAGCTAGCTGAAAGTCAGACACAGAAACAGCAAAGAAAATGTTCAATTTTCAAAATCAAAACACCCTGTACAGACCGGGACAAACAAAGAAAAACACTAATCAAATGATGGGAGGTTCGATCCACGGGTTATCAGTGTATGAACGTGTATGAATGTGTGAATGAGATGTGTAATGTAAAAGTGCTTTCAGTGGTCAGAAGACTAGAAAGAAACTATATAAGTACAGTCCATGTACCAAAGTCGGGTGGGAAAATTCCTTCTGAAATGCGCCTGGTGTGGTATGACAATGCATAGAGAAAACAGAGTTGTGGCTGCAATTTCACAGAGCAGTGCCCAGTGGGATCCAGGAGTAAGACTGGAGTATGTAATAGTAAATCTCTTTTAGTTGTTGGTGAGAGCTTTGTAAAATAAGAGGCTGAAAGACTAACCCTAACCCTAACACTGAGCTTGGGCTCTTGCTGACTAGTAAGTAATATTAGTTGGCCGCTATGTCTTATGTTGTTGCACTATTGGTGTTTGACTATTAGCAAATTTGTTGACTGGCTAGTTTTGATCATAAGTAATGTAATCATAAGAAAAGATACAAATGTACAGCTGTCCATATTTACAACAGTGGTGTGTAAGTGAGTTACGCTCTGAAACTGGGGGCCAAATCGCGGAAATGACCAAGTCTTGGATGATGTTGCTTTGAATGACGATGGCCTGGTGGTTGTGGCACATGCTATGCCGCTGCAACATCCACACATTCATTCCTGCTGAGGTAGGAAGTCCCTACTTCCCCACTGATTCCTGATTACCTATATACTGGCCCATCTAACTGGTTAATAACTGAACTCTGAACACTGTTTGAGCATCTGTTACCGGCTCAAATGGAAAATACACATTAGATCATACAAACAATAAAATCCTTGTGTTACACTCATTTATCTTCAGCACAATTGCATACACAAAGGGTAGATTTATATTCAGACAATGGCAAAATGATCTCTGTGAATGTTTGTTGTGAAAGAGCGTGATCCCCTGTTGGCACAGACATAAATTCATAGTCGAGCTGTCTGTAGCTCCATTAGGAGGCATCTGCACGGTAATCCCATACACCTTCACATGATAAAGATGAGTCTCGTAACAGCACATCATGCCAAATGAGCCTTCTCCATCACATCTCATCCAAAGAAAAGCAATTGAGCTGCTATTGTGTGTGAAATAAGAGATAAGGTAGAGCAAACACAATGGAGTAAATACACATATATTCCCACTAAATGAAAGAAATGAAACATTTATTAGATATAAAACACCTGCATTACGGGTTTATACAGAAGTCTCTAGCTTGCTGTAGCACATAATTAAATACCAGTGCCTTCAGTCTGTTGTATTTCACCATGGGAGTTATACCTCAGAGGAGCCAAGAAATAACCTATAATTTGACAAAAAAATGTTTTTTAAAAGTCCAGTGTGTAAGATTTAGGGGGGATCTATTGGAAGAATATGGCAGAAATACAATCTAATATTCATAACTGTGTTTTCATTAATGTATAATCACCATGAAAATCATCATGTGTTTGTTTCCTTCCATGAAGTCTGCCATGCACAGTAGCCCAAAACTTAACACCGACTTGAGATGCCTATCTGGAGCCTTCTTTTCACATTTTTTTTCAAGTTTCACAGCCACCATAGGTTCTTCTGTATGTTTGAAAAGGGAGAATGAAGTGAAGGGTATTCAGTTGCTTACAATTTGAAACACCAATGCTAGATGCCACTAAATTCTGCTCCTTGGACCTTTATTATACCAGATTAATACATTCCCTCCATCCTTCTAGTCAAAACATTGCTGTTTTTAGGCACAAAAGTAGCTGAGTAGTCTTAGAATTGTCTTGGAGACACAACTATTGTTGCAGTTAATTTGCAAAATGTGCATTGTGCATTATTACATTAAATTATGCATCTTCTACTGTTTTAATTTTACTCATTCATCTCACACCAAAGCTTGCTGGTTACAGAATGAGAGTTATTCCTTAAGACAGAACTTCTCTCCAAACCCAGTTATGTTGTTTTAGAGTAGTGCTCATTTTGCCCAGGGGAGGAGCCATTGCCTTTAAATTCAAACTCAGGAGAAAAAAAAAGTCTCCTGCCTGCAGTAAACACCACCGCTTACATCAAAGGTTCTAACATAATTGGCTGCAAGATGGATGCTGATATGTAATTATGGTTATTTTTAGTTTGATGTCCATTAACTCCCACTCCCCAGAGGTGGGTATACGCTGCATGAGTTTAAACTGTGCTCACTTTATTTACCACATTTTAGTCTTCAGATCTTGACTGGCTAAAATTCATACAGAGAAACCAACACCATATGTATAAAACATAACCTTTAAAAAAAAAGACACTAATCAGAAGGTGTCAGCATAAGACAATATTAAAATATTATTTGTGAACAATGGAGTCAAACAAAAGTGTTTTGAGCTATTTAAAGGTCTGGTGTGTCATTTTCAGGTATATAATCACCTAAAAATAAAAATCATTATGATTGTATTAACTTAGAATGAGTCTTTTATATATACAGATGCCTCTTCTGCCAAGCCCACCATGTTGAACCATCCGGACCCAACAAACACCAGCTATAGATTGGGCCTTTTGTATTTTTCATGCACTCAACCGTAGTTACACCTTCAATATAACAAAGAAAAGGGGGGTGTTAGGTGGTTTCAATCGGCAACACCACTAGATAGCACAAAACCCTTTACACTGATGCCTTAACACGGCTCAAAAAATAATTACCAGCCATAAATTACATTAATTTCTTGAAAGAGCACAAAAAATGGTGACGTCTGGGAGGTTGAGTCGGCCTTTTATATTGGATGATGAGGAACAAGCAGTGATTAGTTGATCAGTGGTGTCAGGTGATTAGGCAGGTAAGAGGGAAAACCGGAGGCCACACCTAGTGACATACAACAGAGACAGGACACGATAAAACACGATTATCTTTTTTTGCACCTGGAATTTTTCATAGTTTTCTGTATTTGTGCTCTCTGCCCTTTGTCTCGTATGTTCTGATCTCTGTTGTATACATACATATACGGAAGAGTTTCTATGTAAGGAACCCCCCCAGGCCTCACCATAGCTGTTGGTGCAAAAAATGTCACTTTCCATACACCTCGGCTGGAAAGCGCTGCACAACAATAACATCAGCACAAAAGCATAAAAAAACAAGTCTTATTATAGCCAAAAATGTACACATTTTCCCACAGGATGACAACTGACTTGATACATGGTTTATTTAAGGCCAGACATTATATATTGTGGCTGTATAAGGGTGACTCACATGAAGGCCTGTTACGGGGAATCTTCTTCTCTCATGCCCAGCTGAGTTAACAAGTCAGTGCAGCTTCCACAGGCCTGTGTGAGAGCTTTTCCTCTGGGGGCTGTGTAGGGAATGTGGTAGAATCCTGTAGAAGTCCAGATGTGACAACTATATTTCTATCTCCCTTAAAGGAAAATTCTACAATTGGATGCTCCTACACAGTGCTATGTCTTCATTCTGTGCTGTCCAGTGCTTTCCAAGAGATATTTGTTGACAAAGTGTTGTAATTTACTTTGGTTGTCTCTTATGTCAGGTGGTGTTTTACTGCGTCAGCCAAGATGTCTTTGCAATAACCCTGAAATGACATAGATAACCTTGCACCTGCAGTAAGCTGTGGTGTATATGTGCAGAAATGACAGTGATATACAATTCGTGGAAGAAGTCTTATGTCACCAAATCAAGAATTTTATATCAGCTTATGAGTCTTGGTATTATTCAGATTCTTCTGTGGCTCTTTCAGGTAGAGTCCAATGACATACCCTGTTAAGAAGCATTGTGAGAAGATTAAGATCCACTCACTTTTGGATCAATTACCAACAACATTCATTTGACATGTTAAATACTGTATCAGATTTGCACTTGATCAAAGATCACATTATTAAAAATTGAGGTTGTATTGAATACAGTGGTATCAAGCATTTCAAACATCTCCAATCTAAAGTGGACCAAGAAAAAGCAAAAGATGTCATTTATTTTTCAATCTATAGAAGTGAACCATATGCATGTATTAATGATTATAAAGATCTGACATTTCTAACCTGTTGTTCTTGGGATGTTTTTCTGGAAAATCTCTGAATAATGAAAGGAATAGGACGGTGCTGATAGAAGTTGTGGATTTATTCTCAGTGTCACAGTTTCCTTATGTTGCTGTATTTGGCTGCTATAACAGTGGAATACTCCTTTGGGATTAATAAAGTACTATATTTCTATCTGTCATCACAAAATTCAAATGGAACACCAATGTGCTATAGTCATACTTGGTCCTAGCCCTTATAAATGGTTATGTTGACTGATACACATGCTGGAATCATCATAAAAATGCCTGACTAATATTACCATTTGTAGCCTCCCCTGGATGTTTTTGTGAAGACACATTTGTACTGCATACATAAATGCAATGGAAAAGGTTCTAAACAAACATATTTCAAACAACATGAAAACTATAACATTGTCTTGTGGATGCACCTGCTGAGGCCACCAATGGGGGAAAAGTTGGTAATTCAAGCTCTCATATAATAGCTTTTTTCCCATACTTACAACATTATGACGCTGACACCAGCTAAACTTGCCAGGTTTGTTTAAATGGTTTTAACCTCCTGGAAATGTCTCAGTATGTTTCACATACTCTCCATCTGTGCCCCAATAGAAGGAAATACATCCCCAAACAAGAGCCAGAGCCGCACTAATGAAGCTGTTTTGTAGTAGATTTTCTTGCATGGTAATACCTGCCATTACAGCCTCATTTATGCTAATAGAGGTAGAGGACACTGAGGCATGGCCATGTTGATCACCAGCAAGATTAAATTGTCAGGTCTCGACAGTTATCATGACCTCATCTCCTGAGGAAAGAAGGTAATTGTTTCTGCACAGATAGATTTTACTCGTCTTGAGTATGCCTTGGGTGAATTTGTGTTGCAGCAGATAATGACATTTGGTCAAAGTCATACAAATAAGCAACCCAGACAAACAATCAGATGCAATTATAATTATTGCTCCTCTGACTCTGAATTCATAACTACTTCTTGGGGGACTGGAGAATTCTCTGGCCTGCTATACATGAATATGAATGACTTCCTTCTATTAGCACTGACAGGAAACAAAGTATTTTTGCCACACTTTGGATTGCATTTGAACTATAATCATGATCTTACACAATAATACACATGGAGAATGGTGTACTTATTAGGAATACGATTCGTCAAACGCCCATTGGGTCCATAAGCAAGACAAGGGATGCCTACCAACTACAGGACTGATGTTACATCTTGCTAAATCTGCCTTTATAGACCCTAAAGTCCAAATGCTCTGGCCATCAAACTTAAAGTCCTCATAAAACAGTAAGCTGGGTGTTCTTCAGCATTTTAACGCGCTTCCTACATAGGGAGGGACTTGTTGTGGATATTGATTGCCGTACTGTAGCCAGTAGCACTGAGTGTGCATAACACCATCATCACTATGCACTGCAGTGAATAGGACAGACCCAGGACCCAGGCCAAACCAGTGGTGGCCATTTTGTTTTTCTTGGCCAGTTTGGCTCATGGCATCCCAGAGTTATTTCAGTTAGCTACACAGTGGACTGAGCTAACAACTGTTAGCTACATAGCAATCTCTCCATTTGGAAAGTCTGTAAATCACCCCCATAGTGTAATGTTATTCCCTGTTGGTCCCTGTTGGTTCCCTGAGGCTGTGCTTGATTCTGGTCGGGTCCGGCTGCTGATCTCAGTTCTGTTGTCTGCTAACAGCTGATTCAGTTAGTAGAGGTTAATTAGGGGTTATCTACGAGTCATTAGGCTAAAGCTATGTGTCAATCAGAAATCAGAGTTGAAGCTAAGCAGCCGGAGGACATCGGCAGGAAAAGCAGCAAATATATTTTGCAAAAAATCTGTTAAATAAAGTTATAAAGTTGTGCTTTTGTACAGTAATCAGTCATGCCCAGCCATAGATGCATGTAGCAGCCCTCTGTATCACTCATGGACTGTATCAAACAGGAAGCAATCCACTCCGGTAGCACCAAAACCAAGAACGCATTGCAAAATTAGTATAAGCCCCAGATGCACCTTTATCATTGACTAGAAAATGAGAAACTTAAACACCTAAATTTACTTAGAAATGAATTTTCATTATTGGGCCAGATACTTTAGTATAGCTGACTTATAACACAGACATGTGATTAAAACACTCAAACATCAGTTTTGACTTCATGGGGACTTAACAGCTGGTTAAGACTGGTAACAGTTTGTTGAACAAAATAATCTAAACTGAAAAGTCATTTAACCACGATTCAGACTGTATTTATTTCTCTTAGGGAGGTGGAGTGATTTTAACATTACCTATGCTGGTCAGTGATTTATAATCCCCTCCAGAATGTGTGTGTGTGTGTGTGTGTGTAAATTTTCACCCCCACCACAGTAACAATTACAGCTGCAATTATCCACTCTTTTTCAGCGAACATGCTGGTTTTCCTATGATTTAAATCCTAGAAGAGCGACATTCTTGCATTGTGAAATGGATCTCTGAGCTGCTTGACCTTCTGCTCTATTTATTTATTTTTTTATCAGCTCAGCGTGAAATTGGACTTTTTCATGCAAATGGGGAGAGTCAAAAATGTTTTTACTAAACTGTTCGATGGGAACATGCTAACATCGACAAAAAGGCTTGGAACCAGCATGAAAAAAAAAGAGTACGATTTTGTGCTGCTATTCTCCTAGGATTCCCATGTTTGTTTGTGTGTGTGTGTGTGTGTGTGTGTGTGTGTCTAAGTAATCTCACACTAAATAATATCAGTGTGTTTCATGTCTGCATCTTAACATTTCACTTATTAATCGCATTCCTTGTCTGAGTTGAGATTCAAAGCTTTACCTCCTCTTCATCTGTTATATATTTTAACTTTGTCCTGCAAACAGCCATGTGCAGACCATATCCTGTCACCAGGATGGTTAGAATGAACAGTGAGCTAAACTACAGATAAACAGTGGGTATTTCATTCTTCACTTCTACCTGTTTTAGGAGCATTTGATCACCTCTCAATCATGTGTGTGACATATACTGTATGACCAGTTGCCATAACATGTGATGACACATAAGCTATCTCGATCCAGGCAGTATCTCACTTTAGTGAAAATGGAAAATGTTCTGGACTCCTCGGCTGCTCGGCTTCATATCGACGAGATAAGTCGAAGGGAGTTCTGTTATTTTTGTTGACAACAGATGGTGAAACAGTGAAGAATCATCAAGTCTTTGTAACTGCACAACAACACTCATTTTTCATTGCCTTCCAAAATGATGCATATGATATTTTCTGATCTGATGCCCCCATCAACAAAAAATGATTCATATGACTGACTTGTGATCTGCCACAGTTAAGGTATAAAACCATCATTGACTCCACCCCAACTTCCATTCTACCAGGTTTTGTGGAGCTAACAATGTTAGCTTACTTCTGAGAGACATTTACATGATATTCACATAGGTTTATGTGTAATGAACCCAAGAATGTGTCACCACAATAATTTGAATTCAAAGGAAATGAATCTGGTAATATCTGTTATACAGACGTTTTATTTTTCATGTACATTGTGGAGAAAAAGGGGAACATTAGTAAGTGGAACCTTTGAGGCCGAAACTGTTGCCATTCGGGTAGTCTCGTGGGTGGACTTCTGCTGCTCGCCAGACGCAACTTGGATGGCACTTGCACAACTCTGTGTCTTCATTACTCTTCCATTCTGTCTGTTTCCACAGACAATTGTATTTGTCCCGAGGTCCCATGTTTGGGACCCGTTACGTATGCAAGCATGAGTCCAATTAAGTATTTACAATTCTGTCTTAGAACAACATCCAGGTGGCCATGTGAACACTGAAACAGGTTTTGTTTGATGTAATCATTCCTCCTCTACATACCAGCCATGAAGAGATCATGCTTCCAGAGTCAGCGATCCACTGTCCTGTTTAAAAATGACTAATGTGACTAATTTCTGTCCAGAATATATTGGTATATATCAACTTGATTTCTGTAACTCAGATTGCTGAAGCCTCATAATACCTCTAAATAAATGTTGGGATACATTTTTTGCAAAGACTGTGGACACTGGAAGGGAGGGATGTCTTCATGGCCAAAATGAACAGAGGGAAGGATTACAATGATAAAAAAAATAAATAAAATGTTTGAATGTAAACATGTGAAACCATTGTGCCTCCACTCTACTGTTTGCTTGTTTTTTTTGTTTTTGTTTCTGCAATAGATGTCATCACCCCCTTCGCCCCTCAGCTCTACTGTCCACTATAATATTTTTAAAAACAAGAAAAATGCCTGAAAAATACTTAAATAAATGCAGTGCATCATGAGTAATTGCCGTCTCATTTACTAAATGTGATGCCTGTGTCCTTGCATCTCCATTGGGAAGAGGTAAGACGAAGTGAGGAGCCATGTTAGCCAAATGGAAAGCACTTACAGTTTGCCATGCCATTGTGTTTGTTGTTTATAATTTAGGATGAGCTGGGACTAAAAGCAGCTGACGCCAACAGAATCAGGAGGAGGATGGATGGAGGCCTGTGATACACTAAGCATCATGCACAATGTGTACTGAGAGAAGAACCCCTCCCTGTTCTCTCAGGAGGTCCGTGAAGCCTATAAGACACCAGCACAGGGAAATGAAACACATTCAGTGCAAAATGACCTGTAAGCACTTGATGCCAATTAAATCAGACCCATCAGATGCTTGACAACAACAGCATCATAGTCTACAATTACCATGTACATTGTTAAAATGACCACTGTCACAGACAATAACATCATATAATGTGCTGTACACAATTGTCTGTACACAGTAGTGTTTTGCAGTATACCTTGTTTACTTTTTTATACTTAAATTGTGCTTCTTCCTTAAAGGATTCTTACTGTCTACAATTCCCACAAAAAGACCAAAACCAACAATGAATTTATCGCAATGTGTGTCTTATTTCTCTGAAGTGTAAAAGAAAAATTGAAAATAAATAAATAAATGGTGAAATGACTTGCAGCAAACCAAAACTGTAGAATGTCAAAATTCAAATAAATGTCAAAAATGATACATTTTCTGATGTTTTTAGTCAAGGTGTTAAAGGTTTTTGCAGAGAAACGCTTATTTTTACAAATGTTCCCTGACACTTTGAATGAAGTGAAATAATAAAACATAAACATTTATATAATGAGCCACATATTAAAATTCCTGATAATTATTGTCGTTTTACACGTTAATTTACGTACATATAAAAATATAAAAAAATGAAATTAAAATGATGAATAATATATGATAATGATGGATTTTTTTTTACGACCCTGTCTTAACACAGGGTAACAAATATGTGCCAGTTCATCCCTGAAAATAGTCCCTACCTTCTTCCTCGCTGTTATGTTAAAACGTACAGAGGCCAGAAGTTACTGAGCCGTTTTTTAAAAACAAAACTAGATGTTTGTATTGCTTTTAAAAATGTGTCTTCAGTTACTAATGGGACAGAGTTAAGAAGTCAGAAAGTATTGCGAGGCGGATAAACACATAGTTGTTTTTTTTTCATGGGATTTGTTGACAATAACAAAAAACTATATACTTTTTCTGCACTGTTTCAATGTTTCACACTGGATGCCCATAAGGCTGCTATGTGGTCTTATTATCATTAGCAGTAGTATACTGCACACACACACACACACACACACACACACACACACACACACCAGCAACACTGGAACAGGTTATGTCAGGTCTTCCAGATGGCTCGTCTGACCTTCCACTAACAGGCAATTTATCAGGAGCAATACCTGCTTTCTCATTAGTTTGTATTTTTGGCCCAAAAACAAGTAACTCAGGAAAAAGACAGACATCAGATTACGAGTTGACAGTTAATCACATAGCTTACTAACCCCTGGCCGTGAGGTGCATGAGTGGCTCTTATGATATGGTCTGACTCGCAAAACAAGGCATTAATGAATGCCAGCATGTGCTGTGTGTACTGAGCGTTAATGTGTGTACTAAATGTTACTGATGACAAACAGCATCATGCGCCCTACAGTGTGGTGAAGTAGCAAAACACCTACCAACACAGTCACGCTCATTTACACCTGATTTTTATTTTTAGTCTTTGGCCGAATTATTATTTTTCTAGTTTTAAAATTGACGATATTTTAACCTAACCTTTAGTTTATTATTAGCTGTGTCATGCATTTCCTATATTTAGTCTTTAAGCATTTTGAGGCTACAGCTGTCTCTTTTTTGGTTACAGTTAAGATGATTACAGGAGGGGCTCTCATGCAGTGCAATGTTAGTGGGGAAGGTACTGTTTTACTTGTACTATAGTTGTGTCCAGGGTGTGATGGATATGCAATGATGTGTCCTGCCTGGTCCCTGACTCTGGATATGTATAAGTCCTGAAGACAGGTTGGCATGAATCTGTAGTCTGTCTGTTGTAGTCTGTTCCTGTCCTGTTTTGTGGCTGATCCAAAGCAGAGAGTGACAGACTGAATAAAGGACAGACTGAATAATGGAAGTTAAAATTGGAACAGCATGTAGAGCCTCCTCTGTTGGACCTTCTTGATGTTGCTATCTGTGTTAGTCTCCCACTTTCGGTCCTGGAAGATTGTAGATCCCAGAAATCTTTCCACAGTGGACATGGTGATCGGGGCAATTATCCACTCTCATCTCCCCAACTTTGAGCAAGTTCAGCCCTTTATGTGGACCCATTACTGTCCTGTTGATGGCTGTTGTGTCATCAACAGACGGGTCTCAAGTTGGAGTCAGATGCAGAAACATGAACGTTTGGGGACTAGAATATTTAGATTACATCTACAGGACTTGATAAAGTTAAGTTAGCTTACCTTTATACAAATGGAAGCATGCTACCTGCATGGTTTTGTAGTTTGTATCAGCTAGCTTTGCCAAATTTGTCAAATTCTCTGTGCATTGTAGAATAATTGAATCCATAAATCTGTTTCATCGAAGAATCAGTAAAGCTAAAACATTTCTGACAGTGACAGAACATTACTGACTGACTGAGTGTTTCTTATGAACAGAAGCTAAACTGGTCAAAAAGCTATATTTTGGTTTGCAGCAGAGGAATTAGGGTAATTACTTTTTAGTCATTGGTGAAAAATTTTACATTTCCTTGTAGCTCTTGTTTTTAAGTTTTTAATAGGCTTTTTGTATTTTGTCTTAGTCCTCTATTTTGTAGAGTAGTAGAAGTAGATTGTCTTCAAAGGAAATTAACATTTCACATCAGACAGCTGGAGAAAAACACAGATAAACACCTCTAGTTTGGTATTATGTTGTAATGATCAAACTCAAAGTATTTTATGGTATGAACATACAGTAGTTGATCTGGACATTAAGTGTAAACTCCCTACATGAGGTTTATGCTGTAATGGTAAAAATCCTTGCTGGAGATGCAGTTTTTTTGTTTAACTCACCTCCATTGAATAGCACCAAAGTAGAGAGGAATATTACTCAATCTAATTTGGGTAGTACATAGTTTCATTGTTCATTAACTGAATCACTGGGAAATATTCAGAGTGAATGTCACCAAGGGGGGCACATTCACTTGATCAATGCAAGAAAGATCTTTGTATTGTTGGGTCAAAAACAAAGCATCAAGAAATCCTTTTCAGAAGAAGACATCTTTGTAATTACAGAACTAAAATCCCCGGATAAAGGCTACTTTTCACTTATTTCACTCAAAGGGAACCACTCAACAACAAGGTTTTCAACAAGGTAAAGTCTTGACTAACACCTCATTAGCAGCCATAACACAGAGCTTTCCTCTGTGAGTCTCTGTAACACTGCCAAAGGTGTGCTGAAAACTGTCTGCAAGTGACAAAACTGGCAGTCTTTATACGTGGAAAGCTTCAGCTCATACTTCCTGGATTTAAACTGCTACCCATATGGGTCTAACTCTGTCTTTGTTCACTATGAGGAAACTTTGGAGGACTTACGAAAAGTGAGCCAACAGAACCAAGTGCTATTTGTGTGACGGTCTATTTTTGTCAGATTCTGTTTGGCATTAAACAGACAGACTTCTGAATATATATGTTATAGAGAGTATAGAGACTGTCTCCAGTGACAACCCGAATGCAGCAAAAAAAAAAAAAAAAAAAAAAAAAAAAAAAACCTTGACAATATTCACTGACAGACAAAACTCTAAAATTATAACATTGCAGACAATACCAAACTACCTATCTTTGTCAGTCAGTTGTGCCCAAAATGCCTATGGTTGAATAAAGACAAATACAGACAGTCTTGACCCCTGACTAAAAGCTAATTCATCTTAAAACCATGCAGTGTTTCCACTGGTAACATCTTGCCATGGTGCACCAACATGGTGTATATGTTTGACGCCACAGCAAAAATCAAAAACTCCCAAAATATTTCACAATCAATCGCCTGATCCACTTCCTTCTCTTGAAGATCCAGATCCTTTCTGTAGGTGACTTTGGCTCTTCAAAATGCTCCTGCAAACTGGATCTACCTTATGACTTCTTTTCAAATTGGACAAATCTGGAGCAGATCGATGTTCAGTGCCGTAATGTGCCCTTTATGTGGCTAAGCTAAAAGTAAGGTTGTAGAGGCAAAAGTGGTGGATTGGCATGGCATCACGTTCAACTATCATGCTAGAGACCAAAGTTTGCATCTCATCACAATCTAAAAGCTTCTATTTTCTAAGTATTTTAATTGCCAGTTTCCATATCAGACAAATCAGCACCTTGTCATTTATGCCATGTGTCTTTTTTTTTCCATTCTTAATATCTAATATAAATCCACTCTTACAAACCAGAGTAAATATCAAAAAGCAGCAAAAAATTATCTAACTTCCATGAGAAATAGACTTCCCTAGACCCCAACTTTGAATACCATGAAAATGGTTATGATGTATCATATCTTAATCTAATTAATGCAATGTATAAAGCATTATAAAAAATGTGTATGTTGTGTATAACAGTGTTTTTAATATTAAGATACTCAGTCATTAAAACAATCCTGCAAGTCACTTCTATTACTTTGACACAGCCCTTTAGCCTTCATTCCACATTCATACACATTATCACTGTCGATTCACAAGCAAAATGAGCCATCATGAGGTACTGTATCTGTAGTTAAATGAGCTCTGGCTTTATAAATCAAACTTTCTGGAACACTTTTGTCAAAGTTTGCCTCGCCCAGCTGGGCAGGATGTGATTGATCTGAACAGATGGAGATTGTTGCAGGTAAGTGTTTCGATTAGAAATCTGAATCCATACTGTACAAAGTGTAATGAGAACTTGAGTCAGAACTGAGACTAATGCAGCTAAACTTGTCTTACAATGTGACGCTCTCAGGACAGCATTCTTGCTCAGTAACTCCTGTAATGACCGTTACCAAAGCTGCAATACGGCTACAAAAATGTGGATAGGTTCTAAGTCTTGGCACAAAAACTGCCAAGATAAAGCAGCATTCATCATCTTTTATTTAGCTTGTGGCAGAACTACTCAACAGTCCACTATGTTCACCAGATATTCTCTAACTCTATCTGTCCACTGTTGTGATGCACAGGTAGGATACAGTGGCTGTCAATTTCAGCTGAAACCAGGGTTAATGAGAAAAGTGAGAATGAACCAAAACAGTCCAGGGTAGTTAACCCAAACAATTAGCTAGAAGACACTAATGTGCTGTAGACCTGAATGTAACAGAGCTGGTGACAATTCACTGTGGGTTTTTCATTCCATGTGGTCATTGTTCATATAAAATGAATGACCAATGCAGTTATAAAGCTAACTTGGTGGTCAAAATTAGCCACTGTTGACAGTAGTGCAGGTGTAAAACAGAATGTGAACATTAATCTTCTGTCACACGCTTCTGCCATCTCTCTACAAGATTTTGCTTCAACAACTTCACACTATTTCTGCCTGTGCTGCTGAACAGACGAGACTCATAATTCACATGGAAACATGCTTGTCTGATCACACGTCTGGTTGTTGTAGGAATTTGAACAAAGGACTAATGCTGTCATCTTGCAAAGACAGTGATGAGAAACGATACTCAATGCTAGCATTGTATTTCCCCAGTTTTCCATCTTCTCCTCAGACATATTTTACCATCTTAAACATTAAAGGAAAACTCTTTTTTTGTAAACTTCAAGACTAACTGATTGAAATTCTGTGTCACTAACTATCCCTTTTACTGGGTCATTTGGCAACACGTGAACATCTTCTTTGAGATAGTTTTGTAGAAATAGGTCCTGCCACAGAGAGTTTTTATTTCCTTTGTTCTAAACAAAGGACTTATCACATTAAAAAAACGTGGGCTTACTAGGTCAGAGTACTTTGTGATGGGAAGCGTAAATACCTGCAGAGAAGGAAATCAAGTTAGGAAGCACTCAGTGCTCATTTGCTGACAGTGTGAAATAAAAATAAGGTGCAATAAGATCCGTGCAAGGATTTTCTGAAGGTGAGCTGTGGGAGAACCATAATGAGAGAAAGATCCACATGTGATTGACTAAGAGGCTGCTAATTTGATTTTAGCCCTCCTTGATGAGCAAGTCAGCACTCAGATGGAGGCAGGAGAGAAAAAAAAAAACAGAAAGTGGGAGGAAAACCTGGGGTCACTTGCTTTCAAATCAGCTGCCACTTCAAAGGAGAGACAGGATGAGGAGAGCAAGCGAGCGAGCAACTAACAAAAAGTTTGTTTCTCAGGGTTTTTCTTCTTTCACTTCTCTTTGCAGAGTGTAATTAATTAAAGCGCATCAAACGTGTGCAGGAAATGACAAGCAGTCTATCACGTCTTGTTTTTATTTGGGGCCTTGTGCGATGCTGATGAACAGCATATGAAGGTGGGACAACATTGAGCAGGTTGCAGAAACAGAAGCCAGTTTTAATTCTTCACTTTCACCACAAGATACCTGCAGAGAACAAACAAACCTGACTGTACAAACGTTATTTCAATTTCCAGCAAGAAACTTAACGTAATTTATTAGATTCTGTCACTGGCAGATTTCAGACTGCAAAAATAGAAACCCATTTGTTACGTTACGTGACACCGACAGCGCTCTACTTCTTTCCTAATGACTTGGCTAGTTTGAATGTTTCTAATGTCCAGTCCACAATGTTGTATAAACATCTCAAAGCACGGCATGCTGATTTTTTGTCAGTTCATGCTCATATTATATACATCAGTCATAAAAACATTTACATTTTTGACATCTCTGCAGTTTTTCCAACTTTCTACTCAAGTAAAATATAATCTTTTTTAAACATCTGCTGGAGCTCAAGAGCAACTAATGGTGGTGTCAAATGTAAAACAAAATGAAAAGCAAAGGCTACATTAAGCTTTGATGTTACACACTGCACCACATATACAGTGAAGAAACTTTCAGACTCTTAAAGCTCCACTTGAAAACATCACTATGCAGCATGGGTACGAGTAGGAAAAGGACTTGGACTTGAAAAGTTTAAGCATGGTTTTGTTTCTCACATACATCTACTAAATATACCAGGTTCCTTAGTCTAAAAGATTGACCTATTTTGCAGAGATTTGACATTGGACCATTAGTAATGATGACAGACTTCTCAGTAGCGCCATGATGCGATTTTAGGAAACCCGTTTGAGTTCATGAAGTATAAAGGGTCAACTAAAAATCGTTTTTGACTAAGACGCCAAAACAGGCCGCTTTACTTTTCCTTTTACTCAAGGATCTGTCTTCAGATCCAGATTATTTTCTGATCTATATTAATAATCTATGTTTACTGTAACATTCTAAGGTATTCTTTGCCAATGTTTTTTTGTTCACAGAAAGACCCCATAATAATCCAAGTATTAAATTAATATTTAATCAATATGCAAATCATCTTACCATATTAAGAAAACATTACATGTTGACTTTGCCCAGGCAATGATGGACATTGTATAAATTAGAGCCTGGCCAATATGGAACTTCAAAGCTAACTGTCTGATTGAGGAGAAAAGTTTAGATTACCAATATGGTGGCTAATAGAGTTAAATAAACTAATACAATAGACTGATTGTATTTAAATGTAATTATATATATCAGATGATATATATATATATATATGATTATATAGTACTAATATATATATCATATGAATGAGTATATATATATATTCTACACAAGAGGTGGTTATATTAAAATGCATTTGAAATAGGTTTCACTATTCTGCCCCTCTCTGTGTGTAAAATGACTGCTACAAACTACCACCTCTCCTCTCCTCTCTCTCTCTTATAATATATATTATATATATATATATATATATATATATATATTATATATTATGGCATGCCGTCAGGAAATTAAACCTCGATATATTGAATGAGTCTGATATATTGAATGAAACCTTGAATTATATTGAATGAAGTCTGAAATATGAACGAAACCTTGAATATATTGAATGAAGTCTGAATATATGGAATGAAAACTTTTGAATATATTGAATGAAACTTGATATATGGAATGAAAGTCTGATATATTGAACGAAACCTTGAATATATTGGAATGATGAAACTTTGAATATATTGAATGAAGTCTGAATATATTGAACGAAACTGAATATATGAATGAAGTCTGGATATATGCTGTGAACCTTGAATATTGAATGAAAACTCTGAATATATTGAGTGAACCTTGAATATATATAAAGAAACTTCACTGACGTCAGACTTCGCGGCAGTGCTGCAGCCATCTTGTGTAACAGTCTGTAAAAGCGAAAGACAATGAGTTAGGCCGCCGCATCTAGTTGCAGCGATATTAAACATGGGACATGATAAATACACTGCGAATGCGTGCCGAATCCTCCCGAAAAAGCTCAATTTCTAACCGTGGTAGGCCTACAACAGGCATAAAGTTTCGCCATATAATCTCATATGCATTTGTCTGTCTGTCCGCAGTCCGCTGTGTGAGTAGCTTGCCCAAAGCTGACAATGTGTCGCGGATCATAAAATACGTTCAATACTAAACTAAATATTCACCCGCATTGATCTATATGATGGGCGATGCTTATTGTATCTAAAACAATTTATGAAGAGCTTCTCTTCAGTTCATGAAATCCCTGTAGCCGCCAGCCGTCCTCCAGTCCGGAGAAGTGCCGGCGTCGAGAGCAGTGCCATTCGCACGGCCATTCACTGTTTTACCTTCATTAAATCACCTGAAAACTTATTAAAGCTAACCATACAGTGTCTTGGACCCTTTCTTGTGTATGGGTGAGGATTGTGCACTGAGTCAGGGTCGGACTAGGCAAAAGTCCGGCCCTGGCATTTTTCTCGGGACCGGCCCATCATTGGAGCCGTTTGGTGTTTAGTTCGGGTAGCTTAAGCAACCGCTCCATTGTGAAGGCTGCTGCGGGGGCGCAGGTTCGACTCCCGATCTAGCGGCCCTTTTCCGCATCTTAACTCGGATTTTCTCTGCCTCCTCCTTTCCTCTTTTTAGAACCTCTGTCGTCCATAATTATTGAAATAATATTTCGTGCAACATACAGTATGAAGTTTATCTATAGACTGTATATGGTCTATCCCTGCTTCGGTTTCACATAAACCTAGCGGCTGCATGGACGCATCCATTTGATTGGCCAGGGGAAGGGGGGGTGGGTGTAAATCGTAACTTCTGAACCTGTCATGAGAGGCAAATATTAACCGATATTAGCCAGTGCAACCCAAAGCCTATTCCCCAGGATGCAAATGGCCGCAAGTCCATTTTGGGCTGCTGGGCAAATGTTGCAAAGGCTACAAAATAACAAATACATACATACAAAAAAAACATCGAGGCCACCGGCCCAAATGTGGCCGAGATGGACCGGCCCATCTGGCATTTGCCCCGGTATCCACAGACTGCCAGTCCGAGCCGGCACTGGGTTGTTGTGGGGCACTCCTGTGAGGTTGAAGGCATTGCTGAGGTTGGCCTGATAAAACAGCTGTCTGGCCTGTTTTATGTCTGCCACGATTTAAAAATGGAGCGAACTTCCTTGTCAGGAAAACGGTATTGATCAGGGGTATCGGCGGGATTTTGGCCCGTACACGCAGTGGGTAATGAGGCCTCATAGTTAATATGGCTGGCAACGAGATTGTGAGCGGGACTGACTCGTTGTCACTCACGTTAGTATAGCATCCACACGTTACACAAGATGCGTGAAGTGACGTCAGTCAAGTTTCATCAATATATCAAGGGTGTTCAATGATATTCAGTACTTCAGTCATATAATTCAGGACTGCATTCAATATATGTAAAGTTCTATTCCATATCTATCACGGTTTCGTTCAATTATTCAGACTTCATTCCATATTTCAAGGTTTGCATTTCAAATATTGCAAAGTGCAGTCAAGAATTCAGATCGCAGGCAAGAGAGTTCAAAGTTTCCAGGTTCTAAATATTCAAGGTTTCGTTCATCTATTCAGACTTCATCAATATATCAAAGGTTGACTTCTCTGAACGGCATGCCTAAATATATATATAGAATATATATATAATATAAATTCCAGCATCTACACCATCCTCACAAACTAGGGTTCCTAATATCGTGCAAACATTGTGGCTCTTTATGTGACCATCCTGCAAGTTTGAAAATAGCGTAATTACAGGTCGAATGTCATTACTTTTGGGTGATCCTTTTGTGTTTATATTATCACATTTTAGATTAACCATTGAGTGGAAGCCTTGCAGTGTAACAGACACATGAAAACTGATAAGTGGAAGCCAATGAAGCACAGCAGAACGTTCTAAACAAGCATCAATAATAGACAGTTGCCGTATCTCCTCGGCTAAACACTGCAGGAGGTACGTATTCTAGTGAAACCAACCATCTGTGGCCCAAACAAAAACCCTCTGAAGCTCTGATCTCTACCCCCTGCCCACCCCCCTCTCTCCAAAGACCCAATACTTAAGGGACTTTGCAGCTATTTAATGTTTAATGCCCTCTAAAGCCAAAAGAATGCTAATTTCTGTGGCCTGCTACCAATTTTCCTCCTTTTCACTCTCACCCTAAAATTACAAATCTGTTGTCTCCATGGCCCTATTTATCCCCAGTGTTACAGCTGGGGACAATTATGCACAGGAAGCTCGCAGGGGGACGTATTTTGGGAGCAGCCAGGAAGTGAGTGGCGGATCCATCCTTCAAGGAAGGCAAAGTACTATAGACTACGGGGGGTGCACTTTGGCCACGGGGTCCATTCTGGGGTCTCTTCATTGAACCCCCACCAGTTCCTTGCCACTACCATGGCCTGTGAAGATTAGCCAAAACAAGACATGAAGGCGGGTGGGGGGTTTCAAGAAACAGGGATAAAAGACGGGGAGAAAATGAGAAGCAACTCTGGACCTTCTCTCTGTTTAACCTCTGTCCTCCCCTCCTACTGCGCACAGTGTTTCAGCAACCCAGGCCACCATATTTCCGGACAGAAGAAAATGCCTTTGTTGCTCTTTCTCAAGCTCATCTTTGAAAGTTTTGTGTGCTTGTTAGAATGGGTGAAATCAGAAATGACCCTACAAACAGAGATTCATTTTCTCTGCACAGCAGGAACAGGAAAACAAACCAGTGTTCTTTTAGTACTTAATGGACAGGAAGATAGGAGGCTACATTCACAAACATTCCCTTTGTTGGGTAAAAAATAAATAAGAATTAAATAATTATATGTGATTTTAGAGTTTTATGTTTTACCCACTTGAATATGTGCTGAAAAATGGACTTCATGGACAATCCTATGATTCTCTCCTTAAAGTGTTCTGGCAAGGAATATTTCATGAACCTAGATGTGCCTGACTTGCAGCCTATGTGCAAGTCTGTGTAAAGGCAATTCTGAATATTTTTATTTTTTTTCAAAATATTCTTAATTAATTAATTTCAAAAAGTAGTTGCTGGCAGCATTTGAAAAGACTTTGAACAATATATTACTGAAATGTGGAGTTAGAGGTTAAAGCAGTATTCAGTCCAGGATGTTTGGGCGGTCCTAAAGGGTGGCTCGATGACACGCTGAGGCCACCCTGAGCATACCCCTGCACCCCTAGCAGAGATAGAGATTAATGCACCTCACTCAGAGTGTTTCAAAGTTAGTCATGTCATTTTGTCAACCCATTTGATATGTTTCAGTCACTTCAAAATGGCTGCTTGACTGCTCCCACAAGTGGGCGTAGCTTCAGCACATTCAGCGGACACGCCCCCACAGTCCTGATTACACCTAATTTCATAAACGTATTTTAAAATCTAATCGATTTATTTTTTTTTAACAATATTTGTATTTGTTCAAATTTGGCTGGGTGGTTAATAACATTTTCTTCTTTGGTCTGACAAACTCAGAACACATATTTATACATAATTTACACAGACTTTAAGGTAGTTACAATTCCAAATAAACACATCCACCTCTCTAGCTCCCCCTACAAGCCAGTTCCTCTAGTGGCTATGTGAGTAAGAGATATGAGTGGAATGATCCTCCTGTACCGGAGGATGCAAAACTGACAATATTTATAGAGGACACAACCATCCTGGGCTGTATACCATGAAAAGCCTTTATTGTTGTTGTTCTTGTGTGTTTATTATGTTCAGAAAACCTACATTTCTTAAATCTCTCCAACATGTTTCTTTTTACATCTTTGGTCACCCAACACCATAATGCAATACCATGAATCTCACAAGTGCTTAGGTAGTAGCCTCACTGAGCTAGTATAGCTAGATTTCAAGGTTTTATACAGTTCAATTCAAAGAATTGAGGCAAAAACACAAACTTACAGTAGTTTGACCATGGAACAGCAAAATTAAAGCAAAAAGTAAAGCAAAAGCTTAAAAAGAGAAGAGGCTGTGTTATGTTTCCTTCAAAAGAAAACATCCTTCTCTGGGGCCATCATGAGCTTGGCAACAACCCGAGTTATGGGTCTACACCTCAGATGAATCAACCTAATTATCCATCCTTTGCCTTGAACAACAAGAGGAGTGAGGACCTGAACACATGGCAGCCACCATCACCTTCCATTAATGAAGCAGCTTTCATCTATCGCTGGTATGAATATCCATGTGTATCTGTATACGCTTGTGTGAATGCAGGTGCATTGTGGAATGGGTGACTGATAGACATTCTCTCAAGGGAAGCAGGTCGAGGTGGCATTTATCTAAAGGGACTCTTTTGTTCTTGAAATATCCCCCCGTGCTTTCAATAATTCAGCAGCCAGCCTTTTTTTCTCTTTACTTCCGCTTGACATGACGCAACATTCACCACCTCAGGGTTAAATATCTGCTCGCCTTGAAATCCCTGGAAGACGCAGACACATAGTCACACATCAACAGGATGTTATTTACAAGGTTGTGTGTCTGTTACTGTATATACATTGTATTGTATCATAGGTGACATTGTGTCCCTGTGAATACTTTCTTGCCTGACTGGCATTTTAGATGGGCTTTAAGAAGAAATGTGTTATTGCTGTTCTTTATCCAAAATGTGCCCTAGAAAACAAACAAACATATTTATCAGGGTTGGTGGTTAAATTTCTTTGCGTTTTTTGTACTTGTATTTTAGAAAAGCCAGCATTTTATAATAGCTCCATGTATATATCAGAAAGCATGTCAGTGATATTCTTTATTTTAAAATAAACTTTATTCCCAAGTAAAACAACAGCCTATTTGTTCAGGTATAACATACCTGCGATCGTTTCTGTGTCTTTCTGTTAACAAAATTATTTTTATTGACCACTTCTGTTCCCTCTGCTTAACCAAGTAGTTTTATGTCTAAATCCGAGTTTGTTTTTCAGTCAGCACTCACACAATCTCGGAAAGAGCTATTGTCTGGCTACAGTTTAGTCTCTGGCAACAATGGCCAGATTTCCGAACGAAGACTTTCTGTGCAGTCCGATTAGCAACTTTGATGAAAATGAAGACATATTTGTGATATATTTATATTATGAATGCAGATAATTTAGAAGAAAGCTATAAAGATGATAGATAATGCATTTCACCTCTTTCGCTCTTCCAAAGCGTGCTTAAAAATATTTTTGATTGGTCAATACTAATCTGGTCACTTCTAGTGCCAAATTCGAGGTCCCTTGCCTCTAAATTCTGCATTCATATACAGATATCTGTTTATAGATATTAGCGCTCTAACAACTGATATTTTCGTTAACCGAAATAAAGCACTTTGAAATCATGGTTATCAATCACATGATTGGCTCAGTGCTGATCACATGAATAATTACATGAGATAGGTGTTAAAAGCCTCCCAGCATCCACTGGAGCAACAGATTATAGACATCATCAGTAAAAATCAGATATTACCAATTAACCCTTTAACGCATAAGATGGGTCAAAAGTGACCCGGCTGAGTTTAAATTTTCTATATCTTTGTAATAAGTTATTTTTATTACTGCACTCCATGAATTCCTCAGTTAATTTGTTTATGTTCCTGACAAAACTTAATTAAATTTTTTTCATGAAAGCTTTTTAATTAAAAATACTTTTTTTGTCACTACTCAAGTTATATTATGAGTGATGATTGTTGAGGTTCTCCCTGATAGAGGTGTATAAAACTTTGTGACAATCTCGAGCCTGCTATGATGAACTCTGCCTCAAATCCATAAAAGAGCAGTTTGAACTGCATAAATCATTTTTAAGTGAAGTGAATTCTACGGTCAATCATTGGTTCTCCACTTGGTCAAACTTGGTCATCCACAAATGAAGAACATGGCCCTGGTCCACTTAAGGTTGTCTGGCAAGTGTGTCACCCTATACATGTGACAAAGTAAAGGACAAGCAAGGAGCACACTCTATACCGTGATAGGATACTAATGGTTTTGAAGCCATCACATGTGATCGCTCCAACGTTTTTACTCACAATTCTTCAGTGGCATTTAATTTAGCTTATTCAAATGTAAATCACTCTAAAACTTTTATTAATTTGCTCCTATTGTTCAACAGAATCCACATGATGATACACAAACAGAACAGTATCTAAATACTGAATGTGTACACTCAGTATAATATGTTTTATTTGGATGTTTCAAACCCAGTATTGTTTTTATAATGTACATGCTCTGTCATGTACTGTACTATAATAAACAGCAAGTGGGGAAATATGCTTCTGTTGTTGAGGGAAAGATTATTGTATGACTGAATAGTCAGCTTGTTTTGTCATTGAAATGGTCACTGGAACACCAAATAATATCTGATATTGCTGACATCATATATAAGGGCCATATACACCATCAATTTTGTGTCCACCATCTATTTCCCTGCAGATAAAAGAACATTGTTTCAAAGTCATTTTGGAAAGTGTCACATTGAGCTTCCGCTTCACAAACACACACAGCCCAGGTGGGATAGGGGGGGAAAAGCCCACCTGTCCCAGGCCACAGGCCAGAGGACGAGTGATCTGCTTCTTACTCTCATTTCCCTCAAGGCCACATTGAGTGTGCGCTTGTGTGTGTTTGTGTTCTCGAGGGTAATCAGGCTCTGTGTTCAAAAGGATATGGGCTCTCAGGGGGTCAGAAGGGTCTACCTGACGACCGCGTTTATCATCAGCCGAGTAGTGGAGAGGAAAGGTTGTATGTAACCATCTCAGATGTTCAAAATCAATCTCGGAGTCGGCTGTAGCCGCAGACCAAAATAGAGACTGATTGTTTGGTTTTGTTGTGCAGCTGTGTGTCATTGCTTGCGTGGCTGTTGATTTGTTTTGCCGTGAGATTGATATCTGAAAGCACTTTTCTATGGCTGTGTAGCGGGAAATGCTATGTGGGTCAAAGTTTTAAATTTCGGGGTTCAAAGCTCCATTGAGTCCACATGCTTTTTTTTAAAGTGGTATATATGGTATATATTTAAAATAGATACATTCCTGGTGGTAAAAGGAAAACAGCAAGTTATTCATAGTCAGTCAGTCAGTCCCGATCCTCTCCAAACTACACATTCTTAGATCATTCGTGAACAAATTCAGCCTTAAAAAACAACCGTTTTTAGAGTCAAGAAATGAAAAGGATGATGCTAATGTGCTTAGACAGGAACTGGTAACAATGTCTTGCTTGGCAAGCTTGGAGCATGCTAACTCACTTCAAATGACAACAAGAGGCAACTTGAAGTGGTTAAACTGAAAAGTCCTAAACTGCAAACATATTTAACTAATCCATGCCTACCTGCTGTTATCAGGCTAAAATAATCCTGTTAATTCTCATTCAGCTAATTTGGCTCTTGGGAGGTTGCAAACTGGATATTTTGGTTGTTTGTTTTGAATCAATAATCGAAATTATATCCACATTACGTCATTATATCTGTAAGTCATCTAGCCATTTCAACTTTGTTCACGCATGGAGCTCAAAAACACTCACAGAGTTAACTATTGATGAGATCAGCCTGGTATTACCAAATAGTGTATGAATGACACGGCAACATGTTAAGTCAGTTTGCGTGTTGTTACAAAGCATTTTGTTGCTGTCACGAAAAGCTTTGTGACGTTTTGTGCAACAAGAAACCAAAATGAATCAAGACAAAAGCTCCAGTGTGGGTGACAACAGGCTTTTTTTGTTTTGCAGTCCACGTCTGTGGATGGTGATCGAGATGTGTATACAGAAAAATCCTCACATAGCTTTAACAAGAGAAATACAAGCAAACGGCCTCTGCATAATGGCCTCAGAGGAGATGTGTGCCAACACACGACAACAAGAATCACTTGAGTGAAATCAGAAGTATGAAAGAGTTTCTTTTCCATCAGTTCTGGTGTGTGCTCTAAGTGACACAGAGTCTTTGATGATGGAGACCCTCTTAAGGAGTCTAATCAGTCAATTAGCGTTCCTCTGATGTGGCCTCTTTTACAGGCTGAGCCTCTTCACCGAGACCTCCGAAATAACCAGCTGTGTAATCTCATTTAGCAGCACCTGGGCCACGGCAGGACCCAAATGAAGTCATTATAAGAGCTTGTTCACAGCCGTGGACACATGCAAATGGAGATGAATCAACAACGCCAAAAAAATTGTGTTTCAGGTGAAGTTGCCTAATTCATCGAGATAACTGTATAAATATTTGTAACCATTGTGTAATACTAGTTTAATAATATAAAGTTATTATTATTATTATATATCCAGGTTTGTTTGCTCCTTATCCTTGTCCTGCTGTAATGTTAGATTTTCCCAAAGGCGAGAGCAGGAGATAGTCTTGTCATCCTCTGACACATCCTCTGTGTCGTCTTTTTGCAAAGACTGTATGGCTTCACCATTTTCAGTGCTCACATTCTAAGACACACTCCACCAGCCGGATGAACAGAACTGGTGTCGCCACGCTGGTCAACCTTCCCTGACAAAAGTCAATAGTAACTGAGTGAGGCGAGACTACTCAACTCAAGAAACACGAAAGTGAAAATTTAAGTTACATTTAAAAAAAAACAAAAAAAAAACTTCTGATTCATGGTTCCTGGTGCCAATGAATGATATTCAAAAAAAATCAAAAGCTGCTGCAACAGGGAGGTAATCAACAGAGCACTTAGTTCCCTATTGGATTTTTCCTGTGCCATGTAGAGCAAGCACAAAGCCCATTTCTCACAAAAATCCTGTAGATTGACTGCAACAGTCAGCACCATACTGTACTGTTGTCTGCCGGGGCGAAATTAGTGCTTAGATTCCTGTCAGCGCTATTCATCCCGATGGCTCATCCGTCACTCGAAGCTAACGCTAACTGCAGGCAGGTCACTGTGCCGATCGTCCTCTAAAGAACAGGGAAGGCTGCACTCGGTCATTAAAGTGATAGATTTGCTCTCTCCACCTCTCTCTGCTTTATTTCTCTTTTTTTTACACCCTCATCTGTCAATCTGCAGCACTCGGCTCAGACTGACAGATTCCTTCTGCTTTTCTATTTCTCGTTCCCTCGTCGTCTTCCGCCGCCATTGCTTCTTCTTTCTCGTCCCCTCTTTCACTTGATCATGGTCATCCCCTTGTTTATGAGCCGGAGTAGCTCAGACAGCCAATGGCATCCCGTCCTAATTATCTATCAGCTTGGATGAAGGCATTTATCATATGTATAATTAAAGCAAACAGAGGAACGGGGTTTATCTTTGTGTCCCCCACCCGGGAGCCAAAGGTGACATCATTAGCCCATGTTCAGAGGCCCAAACCTGGGCAAAGAGGCAGAGGAGGAGGAGCGGGGCGGCGAGGGGTGTCTCTGAGTGGACAGAGTCATTAAACTGGGCCTTCATTCATTATGAATGAGCTGTAAGGCCGTCTGTTCCAGCCTGTAATTCCAGCCTGTCTTTGAAGTGAAAGAAAGGAGAGAGAGTGAGACCAGAGACAGAGAGACACCTGAGAAAAGAGAAAGGGAGGGAGGGAGATGAGGGAAGGAAATGAGGTATGAGCTGGAGAAACACTTTCTACTTCTCTTTCTCAGTCTCCTTTGTTAAGCTTGTGCCCTTGTTCTTCCCATCCTCACCTTCATCTGCTTTACTTTGGTAAGCCCAGCTAGCTGCAGGACTGGGATGAGAGGGTGTCTTTAAAAATTCAATCTAATCTTATAACTAATAATCTAAAAATGTAGTCGGCAACATAATCCAAGTATCACAATATTAAAGTAGCTGTTGAATCCATAGGCAAATTATGCTCTGTGTAACTCCGGAAAACGAGTTACAGATGTCAGGGACAAAACTTCTTCTGCAGTTCGATTAGTAACTTGATACACGAGGGTGACAAGAAAGACATATGTCTGCTGATCTAATCTAATATATCTGCAAATGAATCCAGATAAAACACCATAACCCCGAAACCCCAATGCATCAACGATTTGTTCATGTCTAGCCCATGGTCTATAAAAAACACACACACTAAAAGATGGCACTTTGTAGCCACTAAAATATACACCAAGTAACATAGTAAAATAAGAAAAAAATAAAAAATAATATTATACTTAAAAACAAAGTGCTTTGATGGACGAGGCAAACAGCGCACTGAGGCAATATAACAAAACACAAAACCAGGCAGTAAAAAGGCAAACAAAAGCAGGATAAATAAATATGGTAGAGGGAAGGCAATGATGAGGAAAGATAAGGACAATAAAAGATATGAAAACATGTGTATAAATAAATAGAAAATGTAATAATATAAGCAATAAAAGTCATAAAAGATGACATCACATAAAAATAAGTCCATAAAAATGAGGATTATTAACATTCTCTTAAAATAAAAAAAAACAAATAGATGCTTGTAATCCACAAAGGTGGCAGCACATGCGGCATGTCACAGGAAGTGGTGGTTCAGTGTTTACATGATTAATCGTCTGTTTGTTTTCCGCAGCCTCGGTCTCTGTGGACTTTATGACTGTATTAGATTCAAAAGAGGGCAGAGGCTTAATAACCTTCAGATAGTGGGTCCTGGCTGGTCTCTCCGCTTTTTCTCTGACGCACAGATATCTTTGTCATAATGTTATTTAGTAGTTATTTTTCACAAAAACAGTGGACACTCCTCTCCACCCTGCTACAAATGAACAGAACTGTAGAAAGTTGCTGCAGTTTACTGAGAGCCGTCACCCAAGTCTTCTTCTCAATCGACAAACAGCTCCATCTAAAAAAAAAATAGAAGTTTTCATTTTGAAACACACGGCGTCCTCTTTAATTTAATACCAAACATGCGGCATTTGTAGCTTTTTAAACCGAGTTTGATTAAAAAAAAAAAAAAGAACAAACAGTGCAGCTACATGAGAACAAAATCGCCCAATTTATATGTGGAAAAGTCAACACAACCCGCTCGGTTCTCCCCAGAAAACAGCCTCCATCTGGGCAGTTAGAGCCGGTTAAATGTCTCTATATATCTACAGTGATTATGTGATGAAATCTTGAGCAACCCACATTGTTATAACAAACAACAGTAATGTGGTAGTAGGTAGCGTCTTCAGCAACTTGTATAGGAAAAGATCTTCAAATTTAACCCTAACCCAACTCTTCAGCAAACTGCCCCCAGGAAAACAGCCTCCGTCTTGATAGTGGTAAGTCCCGCTGTTTACTGATGTTGATGATGTGATGCAATGTGAGACTTGAACTGTCAATGCCTTCATCTCTTTCCACTATGCACGGTGGGTCAGCATCCCCCTCACAACACAGTCTTACAGCTTCCATAAGATTGTAAACCAGGGGACGCTTTGCCAGTGGAGACATTTTTTTAGGGTTTACAGTGGAAACATGCTTTGATGACAACTTATTTTCCATGTGCTGATACACTAGGAATGATAAAATGACGGGTGCTGTAGTGAAATACAGAGCGGACGCTCTGGGGTGCTATGGGGTCTAAAGGATTAAATTTGGGATAAATGTTTAAAATCATGTCATGGTAAATGTAGTTTTAATACCTTTTGATGTGACAACTTCGCGGGCAAATTTTTTCCTACGCTGTTTGTGACAAGCTCCATGTTCCCGTTTATATTCCTCTCTACTCTTTACTCTTATCCTTTCATCTTTCCTCGGTTTCTTCATCTCCCGTCATGCAAGAGCAAGAGAGGGCACCATGAGAGAATATCCCAGGTTTCTGAAAGCAGCACTAGCTGTGAATTATGGCCAGATTCACTCACTTTAGGACAGTTTAGTGGGCAGAGTGAATAAGGCTGATGTACAGTAAATAAGACAAATGGAGCAATCACAGGCAACTGCTCCGGCTTGGGGAGAAAATGTTCAAAAGTAAGTTTGCCTCCCATAGTGCTCGCTCACAATGTTGTGCAAGTGTCTGTTAGGTTTGTGTGTGTGTGTGTGTGTGTGTGTGTGTGTGTGTGTAGCAGCTTGAGCAAAGGACACTATTTCTATCATTGGATTGTGTTCCAGTGCACACGCTGACAGTGTATCCTCTTCAATTACTTGTAGCTGTGGCGCGGAGACACAAGCTCGCGTAACAAACCGATTCTCTCCACCGCCGGGGACATTACACACAAACAATAAAGCGACGATAATCAATTGTTTGTGTTGCACATTTGTCATTTTTAATGAGCAGCTCAAATGGTAGAAGTCGTCAAAGACAAGGGTGACATCGCCATCCATGTGTACACAACACGCAAGTGCACGTAATACACACTCACACAGACCTCCACCAAAAATAAACCAGTGTACCTCATTAGGGAAATACCTTTTGACCTAATGTGGATTTCAGCCCTTTTCATCTTGATGAAACGTGTTGCCAGGGAACAGAAAAAATGAGCTTCACTGCATGAAACATATGAAATAAAAAAATAAAAAAAGATTTTGCTTTTGCTCTAATGCAGAAAATTAGTTAATGAATCACATTTATTCTATTTTCACAGCGTCTTATATTTGCAGATGTAATGTTAACATCATAATCTGAGAATAAAAGTATACCGCTCATGTGCCAGGGCTCTTCTTAGTCCGCTTAACATAACTAATGTTAACCCCTCAACAAAAGCAGATACTTCCTTTTCTTCTTCATCTTTCATCCCTTTGTGGTCCGACTTCTGCTGAGGCAAGCATAAAAACAACAACATCCGATGAGAGAAGCGGACTAAAAGAGGTAATCCCCATTAGAAGATGACAGCGTTTAAAGCCAAACAGACACAAGAGCACCTGAATCTATCCACCTTAATGAACCAACGCAGCACTTTTGGCCTCAGCGTGCAATTATTCTCACTTCCCTTATATATGCCTTTACTTTGCATCACACACAGAGCTTCTCTTTCCCATCAAGCCTATTAGTTAGTGTAACCCCCCCGACCTCTTCTGCCAGCACTGTGATGACAAAACATGATTTATGCATTGTGGCACGCGCTTCGAAATGTTTACAATCAGCGGGACAATTATTGCTAATACGAGCCTTGATGTAACAGATGATGTCGGCATGTGCTCATATCTGACACTTTGACATGTTTACACAAAATTCTATATAAAATTTCAGCCTCCTGGTTATACACAGCTCAAGGTTATGTTGGCTTCTTTAAACTTTTGGCAAGCCAACCTGACACAGCGGACTACGGGCGGATTGTCTTTCATTCTTTCTTTGATACATATATCACAAGTGTCGTAATAAAAACACACACATAAGCTCACATGCTGACCTTATGACTCATACCTACCAAATGCAGAGTAAAACTCTTCAGAATGCTACATATTATACAAAGACTGTGAATCCTGTACATATTACAGGTCACACATACTGATGGCAAAACTCCTGTTCTGTATTTGGAGCATGAGATTTGTGTTTTCCTCACTTTGAGGAAACCAGATGATCTTTGGTTACCTGTGAGGATGTTTAATCTACCGTGGTTGTTTGCTATAGTATTAGGAGTTGGGGTTTGGTTAATTACTTAATGTTTTAATCCATTATTTTAATCAAAACTAATGAACAATTTGCATTAGATGTCACAGTCAGTCCCCGCTCCGCCTACTCCAGTCCTTCAGTTTTCCGCCTTGTGTTTGTCACGCCCCTAATCACCTTCACCTGTGTATTTAAACCCTTTATTTCCCCTTCCCCAGTGTCAGATTGTTAGTGTACCATGCGTCCTACACATATACCATCTAAGTTACCCAAAATGTGGATTAAATTAATCCACTGCGGACAAATGCACTATTTCCTCCTGTTTGAGGAATGTTTTCTAAAAACACTTCAGTGCCCAGCTGTTTTGGAAAATGAATGAAACAAAAAAATTTAATTGTACTAAAGATTAGGAACCAATGAGGTTAGGGCTGACTGCCCCAGATGAGGTAGTTAGAATAGATTAAGGCCGAACACAAACCTGATTGCTTTTTGTCTTTTCATGGGATTTATCGACAATAAGAAAACATATCGCCTACCTTATCCTCTCAGTTAATTCATCCTAAATGCCTAATGTTCTGATTGTGCAGATGTTTGCTGTATCTAGCTAACAAAGCACACACTGACTGTTTTCGTGCTGAACTTCCAAACCTAGAATGACACTTTGAGTCTCGATCATGTGTGGAAAGTATGAGTAAAAAAGCAAAACAAAAAATGTCTATTAGGTGGTGTCATATGTCGTTATGCTAAACACAAACGACCATTTAAAAGGTTGTTTTTTCATCTTTGCACAGACTTTATATGATATTTTAAAACATGTGTTCACTTCTTCTAGAAGAAGGTTTTAACAGCTGTTAAAAACCTCTATGAAGCAAAGCAATCATCCTCCATGTTGAGAAAGAATCAAACATTTTAACCACTTTTCATTACACAAGATTTAAATGACGTGTTGTGCACATACAGTATAGATGCTAACTGTTTGTCCGGGTGAAGGGATGCATGTCTGTTTTCCTGTGTATCTGTCCCTGTATGTGTACAGTGTGTATGTTAGCGTGTTTGTCTGAGTTCAGCCTGAGCTTTCTTCTCAGTCAGGATGCTTTAGTCTTGTACTCCATTCTGATGGGGTAAATCAATCCCATGCATAACATCCGGCAAGCGTATCGAACTGTTCCCAAGGTATGGTTAACTCATTCACTCTGAAGGGGATAGTGTTTCCTGTGATCGTGCTCACGGATCTCCAAACCTCGTCTTTGAAAGGTTCCCCTCCGATAGATCTCTTTCCATCAGATTTACAGATTACACGTATCCTGGTTCAGCCTCATCCTGGCACCACCAACAAGTGCCACTAAAGAACAGCTGTGCAGGACTAGATTAATGACATCTGCCTGTTTATCATGATCGTGTGGCTTTCATTTACTGCATTTTCTTGTGCTGTTGCTCTCTTAAATATTGTTTGTCACGCATCCTTACCACTGTTTTGTGGGACAAAATGCATTCTGAGAGTCCTTCTTCTTTTTGCTTCTAACATTTCTGGTATAATTTTTAAAAGTGTCATAACGCCGAAGTGTCTTTCTAGACAGTTATATTTATTATTCAAATTAAATAATACATAATAAAAATATTTATATAAAATAGAACAGTAATAGAAAACATGAGGCACTCCACTGATTTTATTTCAGTTCAAAAACTGGGGAGTATAACTCATGCTGTATGAAAATATATCAGTATTCTTCATTTATTCTTATGCATTATATTATAAGTTATGTTATATGTCTTCTGTGTCCTGAGATGAGCCTAAAATAACCCTGCAGGACAGTAGCTCGTGACTTTCAAGTCCCTTTAGTGCACCTCCAATCATTTTTAATTCCATATTTTTATTGATTCAGTCAAATTTATTATATAATATTATTATATTTTCCAACATGAAAATCTTGCCTCAACACACCTAAAATGTACAGTAAGGTTTGGACTGAGTCTCTCACATTAAAACAGTAATTAAAGGCTTATTGTAGTGTGGCATCATGGGAGCTGTTGTCTTCATTGTTGAGAACGCGCCATTGCTGATCTATCTGACGTGACGGTGCAGAGATTGTTCACAGACGAGGAAATGTATTATAGTATAGTAGTATATGTTTAGTCACGTTCCTGTGTTTATACAGAAGTTATAGCAGCTAGAGGCAAGCAAAGAAACACATGCTCTTTTGTCACTAGTTCTTTGATCATGTATTTTCTGATTAAAAATCATTTTGTCCAACCCATTTGTATCAATAAAGGCAGGCTAAACAATGTAAACACATAACATAACATAATGACAAGCACCTCAAACTGCAGCCTCCAAATGATCGTATCAACAAAAACATCATCACCTTCATGAAATAGGATTTACTGCAGGTCTGTTGCTGTGGAAACTTACTGTACATTAAAGGAGGCAAAGGCTGTTTTTTGACAATGTGTTTGAAGTACTAATAATAGTTATCGATCAAACCTGACTCCAGCCGCATTCAAAGATTTCAAGGCTAAGCCCTGGATCTTTACACCTGCCCCTGCTATATGCCAAAAATCTGCAAAGCCACAATTCAACACATCTCTCTCTCTCCCTCTCAATTGCAATAAATTTATTTTTTCCATCTCTGAAGTGAACATGTAATTGGAAGGGCACAGAGGTGGTGATGCTCAATTAGCCTGGTTGCTGTGTGTGTCTGTGTGTGTGTGTGTGTGTGTGTGTGTGTGCGTGTGTGTGTGTGTGTGTGTGTGTGTGTGTCAGGGCGAATTGAGTGACGAGCCACGGTGAGACCAGATCTCATCAGCTGAAAGAGGAGTCATTGGTGACAGCGCCCCCGCCAACACCACCACCACCACCTGTCTCCCCAGCATATTACTGAGCTCTAATCAGACACACATTCCCATGAGCTTCAGTCTGCACAGGTCACACAGGAGCAGACCAAATGTGAATTAAAGTTGCATAACCAAATTTGGAGAATATATTATACATGTAGAGTCTGTGTCTGAGAGATAGTGCGCATATAACTAAAGACAGCTATTGAACAAAAAACGGACTTCTGACTTTTCAAAAATAAGCATTATTGGTTGTCTGATTTACTGTGTTCATGCTGCGTGGCCAAATGTAAAGCAGCTTTTAACTCAAACTTAGGTACAGAAATGTGGAGCAGTAGGGGCCTCCTTAAACTTTTTGAAGATTGACTTTAATTGTAAAGCTAACCACAAGTAAACAGAAATTTGCCCTGTGGATTAGCTGTCATTGCTAACTTCTATCTGGCTACTTAGCTAACCAAACCAATTGACTATCGGCATTAAACTGAGGACACTGTTTGCATGTAATAGTAAACAAAGTTGATTTATTGCCTCGCAGTATTGGAAGGTGAACTGACAGCTGGTGGGGTGGCAGTCCACCTCCTTGCAACGGCCGAGATACCCTTGAGCAAGGCACCGTACCACCCCCCAACATCTGCTCCCTGGGCGCCGCAAATCGCTGCCCACCGCTCCGTATATGGCATCTGTCACTATGTGTGTGTGTTCCTGTGCATGTGCATGTGTGTGGAGAAAAGCGGAAAAAGAATTTAATGTGTGTAACAGTACATGATTAATAAAGTTTTATTATGGTGTTATAAGAGTTGGTGAAAACTTTGTTTCAACCTTATGCCTGCAGACAATCCAGAGATGACTCGGTAAATAAAAAGAGAGCAACAGAACAGAAGTTTGAAAAAGAAATACTGTCTGAGAAACAGTAAGATGTATTCTGTATTCCACCGCGGATCTGAGTGGCAGGAAGGGTCAAGAGTCAAGACCTGGTCAAATACACCATCTAGGATTGCTGAGAATGGACTTACTAGAAGATGAAAAGACCCAACACATTTCATCACCATTGGGAAAAGGTTGTCAGGGGCACAATGAAGCAGCTTAGTTAGATCTGCGTAGAGCTGCATGAAACTGCTGGCTATCTAGTCCTGGAGTGAACTGAAGTGCTGTCATTATAAGGCCACAATGAAAAGAACTGAATGTTCATTCAGTATAGCTACAGTCTGGCCAAGGGAAGGCATACATGACTAAGAAAGGAGGACCCAGAATAGACTCTTGGGGCACCCCACAAGGCCAATAGTTATTTAAAAGTTCCTGTCAAAGAGGTACAAAACACCCAACCACAAGTCTCATAATTCACATATTAACTTCAGGCATGATTAATACTACCAAAAAAGCTCCACTGAGATTCATCAAGATGTCATCAGACACTCAGAGAATAGCCTTTTCTGTAAAACGTTTTGAAGCAGTTGCTTGCATTTAAGACAGCTGCTTCGCCATCACGTCTCCAAGAACATTTAGAAAATGGGCCTACAGTTTTTTAAGCAGGAAAGAGAGCCAGTTTAATTTTTTACATGCAGCTTTTTTTTTTTTTAAAACACGCTGGGACATGGCCAGATTGCACAGAGCTATTAATGAAAGAGACCAAATCAGGACCAGCAGACCCAAGGACATGTTTAAATATAGATGTTGGTAAAATGTCAAGGGGACCTGGGGACGGTTTTATACTCGCCAGCAAATGTGAGCTGTGTTGTAAAGTGCAACAAACTTTTAATACATCAATGGAAAGAATCAGTAAAAAAAAAAGAGCTTAAGATGCTGTAAAAAATATTAAAGACAATGAACATCAGTACAGCTATTTCCTCATTTTATTTAAGTATGGCTGTTAAGAGCAGTCATACCCTCTCCTTGCTCGATGACCCTCACTGTAAAATAACTACCCATTATTCACTTTTTATCTATTGTTCTTTATTCATGCTATCATCCTATTCCTTGAAAACCTAGAAGTAGCTACTTAATGTAGATTGTATACAATTATTGTACTAATTGTACTGATCTGGAATGAATTCTGCAGCGTGATGAGCAAAAAAAGTAAAGCCTGGAGTTAGACCACCACAGGCTAAAAGCATGCTTATTGTCTCTTAACACCCACATTGTCAAGGACTCAAAAACACACATCCACATGCACACACACACTCTCCCACACACACATGCAACACTTGCAAAGGCACATATTAGCAAGTTTTCCCTTTCATGAGCCATTTGAGGCCTTTAGAGTCCATAGATGGTCACATATTCCACACATGGCATTCCCATCACTTCCACCCTCCCTCTCTGTCTCTTCCTCTGATTTTCCAGTAGTGGTGGCCAAGGATGAAGCCCTCTACTGTCCCATCTGCTGGGTTTGGCATTATTGGTAGGTGGGGTGTCGACTGGTATCTGTCTCCAGGGAGAGAGAAGGAGACGAGTGGGAGAAAAAAGAATCGGGAGGAGGTCTAGGTAACATCCACCACCCCGTGCATCTGGAATACTGTAGTTGCCATAACCGTGAACACATGGTCAGAGTTAGGTCTCAATATGTCTGGCGGCTGACTCTAAATGGATGGTGTACTAGGCAGTGTCATAAAGGATTACAGTGAAGTAGAGGGGTGATGCAACAAGGCTATGAGACTCCAGGTAAAACTGTATGGGCCAAAGGGATTGAGGAGGTTGCTTTAAAATGTAATTTTTCACAGACTACCTTGTTAAAACTCTGTAATCTGTAATATGATATGGTAAAATGGGATGCAGCTTTACTTGTCCCCTCGGGGTAATTTATTTCAGGAAAAAAATCACTGCAGCACACAATATTGCACGGTTATTGGTAAAACGTCTCAAGTTTCAAGAATAGAAAAAAAAAAAAACACTCACTTTGGCCGACACAGATTAAAATGATATTATCAGTTATGAATAATAAAATGAATCATGACTGAATTTGTTTTAGCTACTTCAGTTTCAGGGTCCTTGTATCCTGGCTTACTTCCATGACTGATTGGGATGCTTGGACAAAGCCATCATTGTCACATATATTGTAACACCTATACTGTTCTGACAAATCAAAATGTCTGCTGTGAAAAAAAAAATAGGAGCTGCTCACGATAAATGTGTAGTTGGGATTTCATAGCATTTATATACAGCATATATTTTTTTTGGCCTTTGCTTTTATTGATAGACACAGCTGAAGATTGACAGGAAATGTGGGGAGAGAGAGGGGGAATGACATGCGAGAAAGGGCCACACAGGTCGGGATTCGAGTCTGGACCTCCGCAGCGAGCCTTCGCATGTGGGGCGGCAGCTCTACCGACTGAGCTAAACGCCGCTTGAATAGCATTTATATTTAATCTGAATCCTTTCCAATCCCCCAGGAACTCTCAGAAAACCTCAAACCACATTTTGTTAGTTGAGAAGGTGGAATCACGGCAGTATTGAGAAGTAGCCTAAATATTGTCCACCACCTTTAGCTCCAACCTAAAACCGTTTAGTTGGCCACTGGGGGGGCAGCAGAAACAAGTTGTGAACAGAAGTTTGACATATCCTCACCTTGTAAGTTGATTTGGAGTCATGTCTCTGGACGCCTGATGACTGATTTTGGGAAATATCTGGTTCCTTAGCTGCTAATTGCTTCACTATGTTCATCAACTAATCATCAACTTTGTTAGCCGTTTTGTGCTGAGCAGGTAGTGCTCAGTGGGTTTATGGAGCTTTTTCACTAAAAACAGCTGCCTGTTATGACTTACAATGACACTATAAGATTAGTTAGAGAAAGACCTCATAAATCAAAGAGGTTTGTTGGATGGATGGGTCATGTCCTGCATAAATCTAAACCAAGCAAATATTAATGTTACTTATATTAATGTATGACCTATTATCAATATATGGTCATATATGGTCACAATTGGTCATATATATAATTTTGGGAGTCTTTGGTAATCAGTCTTATCTGTAGTTTAGGGATGAGGATGTGTTGGAAATAACAAGTGTAGCCTGACCTTATAGCTTATTTTCCATGAACTACTTCCTCTCAATACAGAAAGTTCTGAGTCTGAACCATTAACTTAATTTACCTAAATTTATGTGATAATTATGAACTTTAATTGGAATATTCTCCTGACATTTCTTTATTAAAAAGTCACATTTGCTGGACAATGGTATTCAAGTCAAGGTCAAGTTTGTTTTGCCTCACTAACAATCTTTGGCTGAGTACAGACACCAGTTTGCAGAGAGCATGTCAACAAAACAACAGTCTAAAGGTTAATCTTAGCCATTAAGAAAGCCGATACGACCTGCTGTGGGTGATGTAACGTCTATTGTCGGCTAAAAATGAAGCCTGCCGCCTGAATGTTTTCTGTATTACTCTCTGCTAATATGCAGAGTAGGAGAGATATAAAAGGTTTGATAGCGTAACAAATCAGGGTATTCTACTAGATCCAAAATGAAGCCAGTGTCGCTTGTGACCATAATGTGTGATTTGTAACTAATTCACTTGCAGTCAAAGAGTGCTGAATTATGACATGGTAATTTTCCATTTCTAATTGAACTTATTGAAGTTCAAAATAAGGATGAGACAGAGATGCTTTGCTCTTTGGAACACTCATTTCTTTGTCTCCTCACATGTTCTGTCTCATGCTTTCACCCATACTGACACATGCAGAGTTTAATGTGAGAGCAGTAAGAATGCATTTTGCAGGTATTGTGTGATATGATTTATCCATATCTCTAGCATCGTACAACATTACATATGTATACGGACAGGTTTCGACTCACTTTTGTGTGTGCCTTTATAAATGACTTCTCTGTTATCAGTACGGATTACAACCCTGCTCCTCTTACTGCAGTGTGGAATGAATTCAATCCCCCCATGTGAGATATTACCTGCCTTTGTAAGCTTTGTAAATCAGTGTGCCTGGGGTTTTCTATGATTTACTGTACGTGTGCGAGCTGAGCTACAGAATGAGATGAGATGCAAATTTTGCAAGACAACTCAGGAACATGGGTACACCTGTGGAGAGCTTTCCTGCAGAGACCAAACAAGTTCCTATTCGCACATACAGGAAAATGACATAAACTGTACAAAATACATTTAGATATGTCTATTTTCTATTATATTCAATATTGTCAATGCAATATGAAGGCTTCTGGTCCGTATACTTGACGTGGTGCCCTCCTATTGCAACTAGATGCTCACTCTATCATGCCTAAATCAAGAAAAAATGTCTAACCACATGGATGAATAACCTGAATGGATTACAAGGGAGATAAAAGTGTAGCTTATATTCACACCCTAAACTACTGCTGCTTTCTATCCTGTGCGGATCAATGCTCTCACCAACAAAGATCACTCACTGGTTAAACAGATGGAGCCATTCTATTGTTCCAACAGCCCACTATACAGAAAACCCAATATTTTGAAAAAATGTCCCATTGGATGAAAAGCTCATTTGTCTGACAGCCCATTGTGCTGCCCATTTCCTCTGAGGCCCATTGTTTTCGAAAATACTGTTTGGTGTCAGTGACTTAACTGACATAACGTTCTTATTTTCACCAAATCCATGATCTTTGCAGACACTTCCCAACCAAGTGACTTTAAACGTTTCACAGCGTTTACCACATGTTTCTTAACCTAGGGTGTGGACTTGCAAAGCAGAGTGGGTTGAAGACATTAGCTGTTCTAGCACAACACACCTGAACCTCCAACAAAGTTGTATTGGCCCTAATGTGAGCACCAGGATTTGATGTACTTGGTTCTGCTGTATTGATTTGGACCCTTTAAAAAAAAAAAGTGAAATTAGCTAAGTGCTCTTGTAAGGTAGACATGTAGTCGAACAGCCAGTTAATCCTATTGTACTGTATAAATGAAGTTTGAGGGGTTTTGAGAGCCAAGATTCAGTATCTTTAAAATGTCTCCAAAAAATGAAATAATGTTTTCCTTGGAATAAAGTCTTTTCATCATTAAATACTCATACTTCTATTTTGACAGCTCCAATCTAAACATAGTATGTGAATGAGTATTGGCACAGACAATTACAAGACTTAAGAACTGTGAAATCCCCCGATCCCCACTTATCACAACTCCTCGTGTAGAATATTCACAAAATCAACATGATCTATGAGAGGCTTATGTTTGAGAAAGTTTCTGAATTGCAGTGTATGTGTTCATATCACATCATTGTCTTCTCTGTGATGCACAAAGGAGCAGTAAATTACTGATCACAGTCACTATGAGCTGGAATGAAACACTGATGATTTAAGTAGACAGGAAGAGGAAGTGGATGTGAGAGGTGTGCGCCCTTCTAGCTGCATCATTACATAGACGTGTGTTTATCTCTGCCTGCATATACGGGCATAGTTATCTGTGTGGCTGTCTCTTTGTGTGTGTGTACAGAATGCCTGATGACATGTTGTGTGTGAGCCTCTCTATGTGCAGAGCCATGTCTGTGGGTGTTTCCTCCCTCCCTGTGTTTAATCAACCATTTAATCAAACTGCAAGGTCAAACAGCAGAACAAGCAGGAGGAAGCTGAGTGACTTCACTGGCTGAAGTTTAAGAGTCATTTTACCGGTCCTGTCACACATCACTGGCATGTGGATAGAAAAAGAGGATTGTACTCTGTTTCCAGTTAAGATAATCAATGCAACTGTGGCAGTAAACAGCTTTCTTGCGAGCCTGTGCAATCAGCAGCCACATTTTACATGCATTCATTTATGTAAGCTTATGATACAGATGCACATAATGTAAACCAGCAATGAAATTCTGTCACAGGATCACTTTAACGGACATTGTACAGCAAATATACTGAGTATTATCCTTTTTCTATTACATAAAAGCAATTCTGGGGTAAAGTTTGATATATTTATTGATATAAAAAATGTGGATATGGTTGTTGTCAAGGAAAAACCACTTTCACCTCTCCTACATCCAAACATCCATCAATCTATTTATTGTCCTTTGCCCTGGACTGTGTCTTTCTCACTACTTTCCTTCTGGGGAATCATAAAGTGTGATACATAAAATGTGATCCAACATAAAGAGGCTCTCTATCAATCCTCCTGACGTTAGCATCAATACTCAAAACAAGCCCTACTTAGTAGATAGTAGTAGTATTGATATAATACCTAGGCTATATTGTGAAACATTTCCACAATGTGCCCAATCCTGCACCAATCCATCATCCAGCAAAAACAAACTCATTTGCAAAATTCAGCGAAAAAAGTTAAATCTGGCTCAGTTTTTGTTGGACTACAACACAATGTCAAGCAGCAAAGTGCTCTGTTGGCCAATCCAAGTGTAAGTACACATTACTTTTTTAATGTGGACAGAATTTTTACTATTTGCTTTGGAATTGTCCTGCCAAAGGATAAAATAATTGCTGCTGTGATAAGATTCTTCAGTGGTGAAATCCTGTCTTCGTGTGTGATATAAACCCCTGTTCAGCATTTTGGAATGTGATTGGCCATCAAACCCATGGATCTGTTGCTCAAAGTGTGCCAGTCAATTCAATCAATGGGCTGCTGACTCATCCCAGCCACTTCACCCCCAGTGACATTTTCTTTTCTTAGGATGTGGAAGTCAAGTCATGTTGTCCACCCAGTTGTAGCCAACAAATGTACTTGACATTAAACCCTTCAACAACCACCTTACTCCTAACACTTACCTTCCTTTGGGTTTGGTGTTTATTCACTATGATTGGATGAACAACAGTTCACAATCTCCAACTATTAATGTCTTGTATTCACCATTCTAGAAAAAGAAAATGGTGCCTCTAACCTCCATCTTTAAATTACCACAGTGTGAACTGGAGGTCTTGGGTGAATAAAGTACCATAAGAGAAACAATCTTCATGACCAAGGCCTGAGCCAGCCACCCCATTGTCAGGCATTTAGCTGTTATTTTCAGCCATATTAATTCAGCCGATTTAATTCCATCCCCAATGTCACAGGTCATGTTTATGATCCACAATATCAAACACCAGGAAGGAGAGGTCTTTTCACAGCCATGGCTCGTGATGTCATGTAATGTTTCTCTCACCCACTCCCAGGTGTGATAATCTCATTGGTGACAAATAGTCTCAAATAACAGAGATCCATGAAACCTTTCCAGTCCTTGGGTATTTGAGCACTGCTTTTCACGGATTATCTTTGCGGGGCCACGTGTACCCAGCCATAACAAAGCAGATACTATAATTTCATGCTCAGGGTTGAAGAATGAAATCCACATTAGCCAAGAAGATTGACACATGGTGTTTTCCCAGTGACACTCACTCTGCTCCCTTTTATAAGTACCTGTTTATGTGGGTTAACTGGTGTGTTCATGTTTTTTATTCATGTATCATTTATACATCTGGCCTCTGGTCTCTGATGTTTTGTCCAGGTTTTTTCTCCCTTTATTTTAGACCTAAAAAATGAATGAAAAGGTAGCTGTCATGGCTCTCATATTTTTGTGTGTCTCATATGTACAATTTAGAAGATTGAAGTGAGTCATGACGACACTGGCTGTTGCCCAGTGTAAACACATCTGTCAACTGCAAACCAGGAGGTGTAGGGAGACACGATAATGCAACCTGACAACCATAGATCAAAGCCTGTATTGCCCTTTGATTGCATTTGTGCCTTACCCACAATGTTGAATGTTACTGGTCAGCTGTTTCAGACAGCATAAATTAAAAACAGAAGAGGCCAAACATCACGGTCACATTTAACATCACAAGTACCTAGCAGGGGTGAATGAATTGCTTAAACGAATATAAGTAATGTGCTGCCAGGAAAGAAAATGGTGATGTAACAGATGCAGATACTTCCTGCTTAAATGCAAGCATGCAATGTCATACATAGCAAATCAGCAAGTTGTTTCATGCACCAAATTTATCACCTTAAACCTATTATTCACTCCAACTTCTCAAAAATCTACAGTGATGGCAGAAAACGAAACATTTAGTTCTTGAGCTGCAGGTGAGTATTGAAGGGGAAAAGAATCCACACACAAACACACACACACAGAGAAATGATTTAGTTTATGAGTCAATAAATCACAATACTGTGTTGGTGATCAATACCAACTGTCCCCTAAAATACAATTGGCCTACTAATAAAGCTGTACTGTGGTCTGGACCGGCTGTCAAGAGTCAAAACTTGAACTGTGAAACATGGCTTCAAGAAGCTGACAACAAGGACCAACTTTTACGAACAAGGCAAAATAACAGACTTGACAGAAAAGGAAGAGGCCACACAGTATGTGTTTCCTTTTCTCTCTCTGGGAACCAATGAAGTGCTATATCTATTTAGGTCACGTATATCCAAATACACAACACCAAAAGTTAATTAAGGGCAGCAAGTAGCCTTTCAGAGATAATGCAAACACAGCAATGTTAGACTTGATCTTCAACATTGTTTTATTCTCTTACAAATAGGTCAGCAACTAATCTGTCTGTCCTTTTCCAATTCTCTTTAATGTTACCACAGAAATAAAAAAAGGAACCGTGAAACTTCTCAGTCATCCAGGTCATGGTATCTGAAGGTTGAAGGTTATCATAGCGAACTGGACTAGTTTAATTTACTGAAGACATTTCACCTCGCAATTATTCTACAGTTCTGAACTGAAGAAACCTCACGGATGAGAGCCGAAGTGTCTTTGGGAAGCTTGTCCAGTTGCCTACGATAGCTTTAACAGTCTTCAACCATCTTCAAAGTTTGGTTTTCTTTTTCACATAGAAGGGCCTAGCACAAAGCACAGGAAAGGGGAAAGCTAGCAGAAGTTCTGACAGAGGTACCAAGCTTGCTCAAATGTTGCTAGAGAAGGATAAACAGGGACTTACAGTACAAGGCTCAATATCAACTGACTCATGAGCAAAGCAAGGAAGTAATCTTTATTTATTCAGGCTAGTACTTCTTCTTAAGGTATAGAGTGCTAGGGAGGAAGAATTCTGTTTGTTTTTTTCCCCAGGTTCTTCAAAATATCTACTTTGGTTTCTTTGAGAGTCTACAGGAAGGTATACCAGAAGTTAAGGAACAGCAAAAACAATATGAATCAATACAAAATTATATCCTCCAAGATACAGAGCTATGGCAATAAAATAAAATAATAATAACAATATATTTTTTTTAAATAACATATTGTCTACACTATTTCGATTAAGTCTTTAAAGAAAGTAGTGTTTTCAAGGACAGGAAATAACTATGGAACCAATTCACAAAATAAATTACAGTCACTGTTTAGCAAGTCTCTACCTTTATTCATATTCCAGTAACTCCCTTTTTTGCTCTTAGTTCCATATCTGGCAGCATTTTAAGTTAAGACCCTGTCCAGGATTATTGAATAGGCTATCTCATAAGAGGCAGCCCTGCCATTGCACTGAGGTTTCGGATATTAAAACCACATAATGCAAGAGCTGCTTCAGGGGAGGAACCAGTCAGATACCCTTGTCTGGTTCTGTTTATGTCCGTTTGCTTTAGTGCTCTACATGTTCCCTGGTGTGTCTTTACCCTGCCAGCCTGCTCCCCATTAAAAAATTCATTTAGGTAATGCAGAACAGCTTTAATAGATTAAATGAATTTAATAATCGTCATGCCCTGCCAAAATCCCAGCACAACAGGTTCATCTTTCAAAGCAGAAGCTTTTGAAACCTGAGGAAAAAAGTTGGCCGTTTTTCTTTGTATATTAATTTCATTGAATTTTGGAGCCGCTCCTACCCAAACTCATCAATTAAACATGTAGTTTCTGAGGTTAAAGCATTTTGGTGTATAGCTTTATCTCAAAAAGGCACTCTTTTAATACGGAGCAGGAAGCAATGTATTACATAACTGGTTTATCTAATACACTCTGTAGTGCTCTCAAATATATCTGTCACACACAAATGTTGGTGGCGTATACAACCCTAACTAGAGAGATTACATTAATATGATTCTATCAGTAATAATGTATACGCCGCAACAGACCAGAAGTTTGTGCTGTCTGTCCATGATTAAAACATCTCTTATTAAAATCCAGTTTCAATAAATAATGGAGTGTTAAGCCTATCTGCTGTGACTCTCAGAGCCTCTTACATCCAATTGCCAAAAGCTCCCTTGGATGAGAGAGTCATGGGTCTAGTTGCTAAGCCTTAAAATCACACTTGGTCACAGGCTGTGAGAAAAGTGTCACTCGTTCCCTACCCGGGCCTGAGCCCAACAAAGCCTTAGCGGGATGTGCATTAGCATGGTGACCGAGGTGAGAAAATGCCACATATGAATCACGCAGTATCGCATGAATACTGTATCCATGGCACTTTTCTTCTTATTTGAACCAAGCAAACACCAACAAGGTGCGAATGGGTTCGTCTATTTCTCTTCAAAAGGTTGAAGTGTTAAAATCATCATTGAGTCCGTGGTAAGAGAGTAGGTATAGCCTAAGTAACAACAGCATAGCTAAAGCATGCTTCTCTCACATCGTGCTCCCTGTGTGACACGTAATTCATTTATCATTCATTTCATTCATTTTGATGCTACATTGGCTTGTAATAGGGTTAATGGTGTTATTCCCACTCTGCACCCTGTACAGCTGTTTGCACACAATATAATGCTTTGCCTACTTACACACTTTCACTGATTTTGGTGAGAAAATGTTTTCCTTTGGCTGCTCTGCAACTCTCTGTTGGTAAAATAAATTGCCCTGAACTGTAGCTGCTGTAAGTTAACATTTGTTAACTCAGTTAGCTGTTATGTTAATTGCAGAGTGCTCAGAGCACCAGGTGAGGGTTAGTGTAACACTGGAGGTTTGGACTGCCTTAACAAAGATGTTTTCAAGCCCAGGATGGGGGGAAATGCTAACTGAGAGCAGCGCCGGTGTGTGGGCAACATACCTGAGCTCAGCAACTTCAATAGATATAGTTAATGGCAGAGGCAATCTGTCAGACCAGAGTAAATCTGGGACTGACTTTCAGTCACTGGCGAGAGCTTTGTGAAATAAAAGACTGAAAGACAGATGCCAATCTGGGCTTCTTGCTGTTGGACTAATAAATAATATTAGCTGGCTGCTGTGTCTTGTGTTGTTGCACTTGCTTGATGTTTGGCTGTTCGCAAAGTCGTGAACTTGCTCGTTTTTGATCATAAGTAATATGGTAATAAATGCACATATACAACTATGCACTCTAAAACTGGGGGTGTCGAATTGCAGCACACCAAGTCATACATAATGATACTTTTACCTCATGTCCTGCTCATAATGATAAAAAATTAGCTTCAAGAAAAACACATGTTTATCCATTCCATCCAAATATAAGATTCCCCACTGCACTGCAGTCCATGCAGAATCCACAGTTAAAGTAAGATGTCCACAAAATAACAAATATAGCTCAGTTAGGGTAGAGATAGATAGAGAAAATGTAGCCTGGCACAAAGCAAAAAAATTAGGTGTTTCATCAGTCTTAGGAAAGATTGCATTCAGTGCCTTTCATAGGTACTTGAGTCATTGAAGACCTGTCGAGCCGGGCTTTGTTTCTTTTCAAGCTGAGACCTCCTTGTGGCATTGAACCTAGCTAGCAGTGTTTAGGTTTTCAGTTGTATTGAAAAACAGAAGAAACAGTCTGTAATCCAAGTTTTTCATTTATTTATTCCTCTTTCTGTGGCTTTGATCCTATGATTATGACAAAAATATCCTCAGCTTTAGCCACAAAATGGTAAGGTCAACACAGCTGTAAATTCCACTTATGGTTTTGATTGCAAAATGCATGAAAATATTTATGGCCCTTTTTTTAGCAAGTGATCACCATATTAGCAGGATAATGCAGACAAGGTTTCCATAATTAAGAATTATTGGACACTGTAGATGTTCTGGCTATCCCGTCATACTTCCTGATAATCTCTCTTACATAACTAAATAAATCAGTTAAACTGTTAAATGACAGGTGTGTTAGCATGCTAATAGCTAATACTGGTGTTAAGTTATACTCACAATGCGTACAGCTGAGGACGACTGGCGGTCTGTGTAGTGAAATGGCTGTACACTTAATCCTCATGAGCTTTTTTGTGCTAAAGGTCAAATAAAACCATCCATCCAATTATTAGATTTTCTAGTGTTTGTAGTGGGGCTTTTTTTTTTTTTTAGCTTTCAGGGTCGCTACCATGTGCTTTAAACATTCAGCCTTGTTTCTTTGAGAAATAAACTCAATATTATTAGGCTGATGGAACACAACAGTTAGGTAACATGGAAAATTTCTATTTTGCTATTTCATTTAGCAATTTCTTCTTTGTTCAATGTGTCCATATATATCCAGGGTCAAAACCCTTTGGTTGAGTAAACACTTCAAACAGTTGCAATGAACATTGAAAATAACTGCAGCAGAACAACCAATTCATACAGAAAGATACATACAGTTAATGATGGGCAAAGCACTTTTTTTCAGTGCATTGTTCTCCCATGAATAAATATTACATCTACGATCACACCACACAGATTCACTTGTTTTTCACCAATCGAGCTTCAACTCACGCTCTTTCTGTTATGTCACATCATTACACTCTTCTGGTTTTTCGACTGGAGAAGTGGCACCACCTACTGCTTATCTCATGAACCAACTCCTCGTATTCGTATAAGATTAGTGAATGGAAACGCAAGCATTCATTTCCATTACTTTTGCCTGAATTACTCGACATTTGTTCAAAATCTATCATACGTTTGGTTGAATACTGAGATAGTTAGTTCGCTTAGCAACTTCTAAATAGGAACACGAGCATTTACCATTCTATATTAGTTCTAGTAAATCAATGTAAATAAATTTCTTTGAAGTATGTTGGTAAACCAACAGTCATTGTGCATGTATTGAGCCCAGCACCTCTGTGTGTGTGTGTGTGTGTGTTCACCTCAGCCACACTCCAATGTCCCTGTGTGCCCCTCGAGCACATGAGGTATCACCTTCGTTATCTGATGCCCTCAGTGGAGAGCTTCACTTTCTCTAATGACCTAACATGTGCTGCATATCATACAGCATGTGGTGGAAGGACAAGCCCATTACTCTGCAATTACTTAACAGTGATGGAGCAGAAGACCTTATGGGTTGATGTAATGCATGCCTGAAGGACCATGGGTGTAAGACAAAGGGATAGTATTTTGTACTTGTGTGTGTGTAAAACATGCAGAATGCTACATCATACAATATGAGATGATATAAGGACTTTTAAAGACAGATTATAGACACATAAATATCAACTTTTCACCAGTGACAGAACAGAGAATTAAGGCTGTATCCTGGGCTATTGAAACTCTGACTTCTTCTTGACCCACCATAACTATGCCATGACAGGAAAACTCAATCATTAAACTCTATTTCCAAAAGATTGAATTTACATTTACATTTAAAAACTAATGTGAAAAAACAACAACAAAAAAACAAACAAAAACTAAGAATGCTGCCTAAAAATCTCATGAGGGAAAAGAGTCAAAGTTCATGATCATCAAAGATCACCAATCTCAAAAATATCTGAAATGCTCAAGGAGGGCCTCAGGCAACGTATGATCATTTTACTGGTTTATATTGATTGCCTGTTTCATGTTTCTTCCCATAGATGATTTATTTTTTATTAGTTGGCAATTTTGGCATGTTTTACAGTTTACTGCTTCAGATGATATAGGGCTGGATATTAACATAATGGGCTTTATGCAGGAAGTGATATACAACTAACAACAACAACATCTAATTTCAGTAATAAGAATAAACTTATTTAGCGCCATTCATAGAGAGAAGTGCTTTACAATAAAGTGGAAACAAATACTGACAGTATGTCAATTTCACTCTTTTCTACTTGTAACCTTTTCTTGTTGGCATCTCTCCAATTCTTGAGAATGTGCCAGAGTATTTGTACACAACACAACTCCTTCCTTCTCTTGGCAGGAAATTGAGAGAAACTATTTTAAAATATATTAATGAATGTTGCATGAGGCCCATGGTGACACTAATTATGTTGTGCTAATAACAGGTTGTGTAGTAACTGTAATTGAATATCACTAACGACAGAAATGTCACAAAATGATTCAGAAAAAAGTAATCTGGCAAAAATTTAAGAGCACATTCTTATTTAGTTTCAAGCCTGAATCAAGGAACAAACAACGAACCCCGACAGAACCTCAGGGACCTGCTGGTAATACAGGGCAGCAGTAGATCTCTAATTTAGGTGGGTATCTGACCATGCAGAGCTCCATAAGTGATCACAAGAACCTTGAATTGCATGCTGAATATGATGACGAGCCAGTAAAGATAAATCAAAACTGGTACCGCATGAGACCTTTTGGATGACTTGGTTAAAAAGCTCTGCAGCAGCATTTTGGGCCTCTTTGCTGCAGGAAGTTACAATAGTCGAAATGGGATTAGATAAAAATTTCCATCTCACCTTGAGATGAGTTGTGTCTTATCTAAAAAAAAACCCAAGAATGAATCAAACACTTGACATGGTGGTCTAAAGTCAGAGCCTGGTCCATAGAGGCGTACATTTTGTAGGAACGATTTAACAGAAGAGGTAAGAGTACCAAGACCTTCTATTACCTTAGAGACAAGACCAGGTGGAGCAGAACTCCTGACTGTATCAGATTAGCACATTAATGTTAACTCACACTTACTGTAGCTGAACTTCAGAGCAGCTGACAGTGCAGCAGAATCTTAAAACTACATTTTACAACTTCACACCCTGGCAGTCCCAGAAGCCAGAAAGACTCTTTTAAATGTCAGCACTCAGGAACGACTTCATGTGGAGTCTGAAAACTTTGCATCCTGTTTACCAACCACATCTTTCTGTGCAAAAAACAAACAATGATTTATTATTGCTGGATGATCAATCTAATTTTACTTTCAATTATAATTTTGGATCCAATGATTACTGCTCTACGGATTATGGTAAACAGACTTGTATTTATGTAGCGCATTATTGTTCTACCAACCACTCCAAGCACTTTTACAACACATCACATTCACCCATTCACACACCTTCATACACTGATGTTAAGGGCTACTATGCAATGTGTTAACTTTTAATCAGGAGGGATACAGCACTTCCTATCCAAAGCACTCATAATGATCTTAAGTTCAACCATACACACACTGACATTACAGCCATCAGGTGCAATGTGGGCTATCTTGCTCAAGGACACTTTGATTGGACTTTGGGAACTAGGCATTGAACCAGCAGCCCTCACTAGACAGACACCTTCACCACATCCAAACTTATTCTCAGACCGGCTGTTGTGGATATTAGCAGCACTGGTGTGTAAGTGTTGTGAAACAATCAGAAAATAACATCTATTTTTTCAGCTTCACTGGCTTCATACCACTGTTCCCAATACACACATACACCTATGGTGGTCATGTTGAAAAAAATAAAACACTGTTTTATAAAAAGACAGCTGATAATGTAAAGAATATGTCAACTGTAGCAAATTGACATTTAAATGAATGTGACCACTCAAAAAATGTGACCATGTCCTCAAGAAACCTATTTAATCATCTGTCTGTAAATAGTTTTAGACCTTCTAAGAAGAAAAAGAAGATTAATTTTATTGGTCCCTCAATGGGATAGTTTTAGTCTTCGTCTTCTTTTTCTTCTTCTACTAAAAGCCTGTTAAGTTTTGATAAACCACTCTTCCTCTTAGGTTCTACAAAAAGTTCTGATTAGGGCAGATTTACATTTGGGCAAAATGCAATAATAGGTTTTAAAACTGAGATGACAAGTAGAATCACCTTTGCCTTAAAATCATTGTGATGCTTGAAAGCTGCAAAGTAACTCAGTGAGAGTTTCTGTCAGCTGTCCCTGTGATCTTACTGAATTCATTGCGTTAATTCTTACTGAGTTCTCTTGTATTATTTCCAACACAACCAAAAACACTCCTCTGGCAGACTGGGGTAGTGTGCCATCATGTTTTGCAGAAACACTATTACAGAACCATCCTAAACCAAGTTACATCTCATTGATTTTCAGGTGATAGATACTGGTCAACCATCTGAGTCAGCACATTTGGAAATTGCACAGCTTCAAGTTAACATGGGTGGAATGAACAACGACAATGGCAGCAGAAGGAATTTTTCATTCTGCATCCACACAACTCTTTAAGGACAAAGTTAGCACTTAATCCACTTTTCTGAGTTAGTAAATGATATGTCAAATCTGTTCCCATCTGTAGGGTTCATTGTGCAGTAGCTTGGAGACACATGTAGACAAGGCTCAGCAGTGGCCCAGGGTTTGAATCCGACCTGCAGACCTTTGCTCTATGTCGTTCCCCATCTCTCTCTCCCCATATTCCTATCACTCTTCAGCTGTCTCTGGCTCCATGCTAGTAGATGGAACATGTCACGCTGATGTATGTTCAAGTGTTTTTTTTTTTGGTGCTTTGTACATGTTCCAGGCACATCCAGCTGGTAGGAGACCCCACTGGATGGACTATAGAGCCCATCTGGACTGGGAATGCCTTGAAATCACCCAGGTGAAACTGGAGTGCCTTGCTAAACCTGATGCCACTATTACCCGACCTCAGATAAATGGATGGATGGATATTAAAAGATCATGACTGACAGTTTAGCCTTGCTCATGATTGAGTCAGGATCTCAATAGCATGTCTTCTACCCTGATCACTACTACACAAATGATTCCAAGTGACATCACCTAGTGCAAGATGGCAGTGGCTGTAATTGGAATATTTTGGCTTCATCTTTGTACAGTGGGATAACTTAGAGATGTGTCAAGTTAGACCCATGACTAAAACAAAGAGTGATGCTGAGTTAAAGTGTCAGTGGTAGTGGAGTAGCTTTGAGAGGGGAGTTGTGGGTTTACATGCAAACTTTAAAGCTCTCAAAGCCTTGAAAATCCATCTTCTTTTCATAACACACACTACGATAACTGGAAATTATTACATTTGCAAAAGAAATTCATTAGTTGGATTGACTGTCTAAAGATATCTCAAAGACTTAATGTAATTCTTTATTAAATTTGGTGGACAGAAAAGCCTTGGGCCGTGGAACAATTGTTTTGGAATTTGAGATCAGGGATTTACATTATTTAATGATAATTGCTGTTTTGTTTTAGGCATAACTCTGAAATTAACAGAGATGGAGACTTGATTCAGAATCCTGTGGGTCTCTTTGAGAGTCAGAAAAATCTATTAAAACATAAGACTATTAGCGGTGGGAATGTGTTTTTAGATGTAAAAAGCAATAAATTGATGCAGGTTTGCACACAACCTTTTGTTTATTCTTCAAAATATATTACAGCTCACAGTTTTATCAAAAAGTTCACAGTTTGACCAACAACACTGGGTCACTGCCTTCTTGTTATGGTTCAACATACCCACATAAGAACTGTATCATCCCACATCCCACCCTGATCTCACCAAATGCTGTTTCTTTGTGACCTGAATTACTCATTTTGTTCTTCATCATTACTATTTCTCTTTCTTCAAACCCTCTCTCCCAGTGGCCCTGGCCAACCCCTTTCTGTCTGGGGCAGTAAGAAGCCAGCAGGAATGACCTTCAGTCTGTCCAGCAATTTAAAATTCAGCTCCAGGTTTTTAGTAGAACTGTTGGATTCCTTTCTTAGACCCTCACGACCTATTATTATCTGGCTGGGATTGAGCAGGGATCACTGCCTCTTATCCCTCGGATCACTGTAGCCCCCTCCAACCCCCATTTTCACAGATGCATCAGCCAGCATCTTGCCATGTACTGTGAAATATTGATTTAGGTAGGGATACAATTCAGGGACCCTCTGCAATCAATCTTTAGCTTATGGTATCATTAAGATTCCATGAATTTACTTTAGTGTTCATAATTTTATATTCCTGATTTGGTAAATTGCTATAGTTGTGTTTGCCAAGTGTTTAGTTTGGCTACTGAGTCATATTCCTTCATAACAATGTCATTTAAATATGTAGCTAATGGTGAGTTATCATTTGTCAAGTCATATGCGCTGGCCAAGGGAACTATCCCTGAAGTAAAGTTACATTTGTTTTACAACCTGAGTCGTATTTTCATAGTATGTATTTTTTAAATGTTTCATATCTGTTATGATAACATTTTCCGCACCATTGCTCTGATATGTGGACTACTCCAGAAATGGCTTTTCAATAAAGTTTATGAGGCAGACACATGAGTAAACAGTCAAGTCTGTAATTAATGTCGGCCACTTGTAAAAATGGGAAAATAAAAGCAAAAGGCAACTGGCAAAAACTGGAATTTAAACTTACTTTTAGGAACATGGTTTTGCCCACTCACAGTTTAAATTCCATTTACCTTATTTTTTTAATTTAAAATGGTCTATTTGTAACTCTTTCCAACTCAGCATTGGTAAGTCTATAGTGTCACAGCATATCAAAAAATATATCAATATAAAAAGTCCTGAGATGAGCCTGCGACTTGTCCAGGGTGTACCACTGTTCACTGCTTGAGCCCAGTTGCATTGCCACTTGCCCATCATCATACCCCAGGCATGAAAAAAAGTGAATTCCAGTGATTCAAAGCACCTGTGATACAAACACTATCAATTCCCCAGTACTCACAGTCTGGGCTAACCAACTGAGTTGACATTAGCTAACAGCACCTACAGTTTGCATCAGTTTACTTTATAAGTTACTTTTTTGTCCATCAGGAAGCTCTGTAAATCAGACAGCTGGAGGACATCTGGAAAGGAAAACCAAAAAACATTTTTCTCTATAAAATATGATCCAGTTTCAGCAAAATCCGTGAATCAGTTGGTGGTGTGTGGCTCAGTGCCATAAAGTGTCACATACTACTTGGTGGTGATCATATCCAGAGCACAACGTTAATAGTGCAGAAACAGATATAGAGAGCACAGAGTGGCAATGACAAAGACACCATTCACCTAATCACACATCAATGTTGCATCCAAAGTATTTAAAACTTGACAACACGGTGATTCATATACTTATTACTTTGATATTGTGTTTTTTTTTTCTACTGTCGAGTCATTGCAATTGACCTGAAATAGAAAAATCAAAATCCTACTATTATGTTTGGTTTGGCTGTTATCAGATGACACAGTTATATTAAATTCATCCACAGAGAAAATCCTAAATGGAACATTGATATTTATAAGTTGACAAACACAGCTCTTGGTTGTTCTGAATTGTTTAAACTTCATGTCGCTAACATCACAGAGTCAAAATCCCACTCAGTGTGTTGGCACAGAATGGCCAACCTACTGCTCTAATTTCGACATCTGTAGCCACCTTCGGTTGAATCACATCCCTCAGTTCCCAGTGCAGAGAAATAATTGATACTAAGATAGAGCATGTGAGGTAACACTACGATGGGATGCAAATGTGGGCCACATCCGGCTGTGGTTTTTCTCTGATGTGTCTTGTAAATTCAGTTTCATGTCAGTGCTATCCTATAATTTCTTCCAGCTGTCTTCACCGTATAGAATCCTCCTTTGCAGTCAAACATTTATGTCGGTGGGTCCGGGAGTTACTGGGGGCGATTAGCCAATGAGAGAAGATCCTTTTTATTCTTCATTATTATTCTCTTGTAGATGTCGACTTGCATTTATTGAACTCCCCATTCATCAATAATGACTCCCTCTGTCGACATCTGTTAAGACTTTACCTCCCAGTGTTTCAGTCTGGGTTCAGCAGAGCGCTTGGCTTAACCACATTCGTATCCCACTGCAAGTGTATAAAGATCACAGGCTGCTTGTATCAGATGGGGCTGGAAGACGGCGATTATTAATGCATATCTGACTAGACGAGGATTTACGCGCTGGTGAACCCACATACCCATAGGCATATGTACACCTGCAAGTACAATCACACACTAGGGGTGTTACTTTTGTCTGAAAACTGCTGCAGTTGGAACATGGGGAAAAATTAATTATCTGTAATTATCTGTCCAGATTACAAATTCACAGTGAAACAGTAATGCCTTGTAGGCTTTTCCAGTAGGGGGTATGCAGAAAGTTTACATCTAGTAAATTAGGAAATTGTTGCCCTTTTCTTTATGCAGCATCACATCATATCATTTAAACTGTAATTATGAGCAGCCAAGTGGGAAAAGTCATCTCGTCAGCCCTCAGCTTGTAATTCTTGAGTTATCTTTCTACACTACAAACATGTCAACAAAATGTACCATGCTTTTTCTCTGGTTTCACTTGGTAACAAATAAATATATAACAAAAATAGCTTATATAGATATTTATCTTGCTAGCACAAAGTTAGCATTAGGCTATCCACGTTGGATAGACAAAAAATGTTAAATATTTATTTTAACCCAAACCATGATCTTTTTTCCAAAACTTAAACAAGTAGTTTTGGTACCTACACCTAACCAAACTGCAACCATTTCAAAACGCTAACCATATGTTCATTATTGCTACCATGGCAACGAAGGTCACTCGGTCACCTGACCTTGTCTTTTCCTGGATGTTTCAAACTCGAGGGAGAGTATATTTTCGTAGAAACTGGCTGTCGGACCAATGGACTTTTGGTTTAACGGAATATTTTTCAGACTACTGAGCTGTTTAAGTGAGTCATTTAGTTGTGCAATTTGAAACAGCGTTGAGATCGATAAGACTAAAACCAAAACATTGAGCTCAAAGATGCTAAATCTCTCTGTATAACTAAGAGGAACTGCAGAGTTGAGTTCATTGTGAAGCAACATCCACGAAGTGAGGCAGCACAAGCATAAAGTCAATGTTTGTTGTTGAGGAGTAAGATTCATGGGTTGCATCAGAACTAATTGAAAGAACAAAATGTTTTTATGATGTGCGTTTATGATCACTCAAACCTGCTTTTTTTAGAAGACAGCCCGAACAAACACACAAACACACATTTTTAGTTATCGTTTTTGTGATTAATTTGCTGTTTGATTCTAACCCACCTCTTTTAAACATAATCCCTGTATATACTTTATTAAAACTGCTTTGCCCTTCTGTCCTCTCTCTTCCAACAAGGATGAAGATAAATGTATTATTCTGATGGTATAATTGTGTTTACAGTTGGAGAACAAGTGCTGGTTATATTTGTCATTTATTTTTGATGAGGCTCTGTTTCATTTTCAGTTTTCTCATTATACCAGGCAAGGAGAGCCCCAGGACAGTTCTGTTCTTTCTGTGTCGAGCACTTGTTTCAGTAAGACAATGAGATTGTGAGAAAATGCAAGAGACACAGATTAAGAAAATAAGAGAGGAAAAGGGGAGAAAGAAATTGCCAGTAAGGCTGGGCGATAGGGTGAGAAGAACTTTATTCACGGTGTCCTCAAGTGCTGCAGGCTACAATTTCGGTCAGTCTGGAAAACAATGCAACCAGCTAATTAAACACCTACGAAGTAAACCCGATTGGGTAGCTCTGTTGTTGTGGGCCAGACATCAATCACCATAGTTTGGTCTGCCACACACTGTCTCTGACATGGGACTGGGGTTTACAATCACAACTAACCTCAAAGCTGTCACTTGGAAAGTTATGGCTCAGTAGATTGGACTGAGGTCTCACTGGACAATGTGTGTGTTCATATCCTCCCTGCTGCATAAAGTTATCTCTGTTGGTTTAAAAACAGAGATAACTACTCAATGGTAAATCCAGTTTGGTGGTTTAGATTATCTGAAATAGGGAAGTTGGGTTTGTGTTTTAGTCAAACACCCTGAGAGAAAACTGCAAAAACATTACCCAAAAACGCTCATTAAGATTAAGTGATAGGCTAAACATTATGAAACTTTTAGAAGCTTTTACATGTCAGACATTACACATATTACATTATTTCATCGTACCCTACTGTACATTTCATGTTTATATTGCACATAAGCCACTGTAATTTCTCATAGACCTGCACCTACCAAGCCCAGTTTAGTCAGCATAGAGGTCACAAATCAAGTCACTTGCTTGTGGTCACTGCAGCGGTTTTGTGGCTGAGATGTGGGTGTTCTGTTTTTGGACAAACCAAAGACATCCAGAGCATCCATCAACTTTTGGGTTTGTGAAGTTCTGGTATCTCTTTTCCTTCCAACTTTTTTTAGGAAAGTGCTTTGTTTGCAAGATCTTCTGGCTTCCCAATTTGGAAATACCATAGCAGGTGCAATGTCATTGATGTCATTGCACCAACTGTGACCACATTTGTATCCAGGTTAAAAAAAGCCCTCCTATCCTTATGTCTCTATTCTTCTTTGAATTGATATTTTCATGCATTTCTTTACTTGATCATGTTTTAAACACATCATGCATAGCTCTTTGCACTTTACCTTTGTGTATGAAATATATTTGAAAATAAACTTGCCTTGTGCATTTATAGCAGCAAGGTCAAAGCACTTGAGGTTCCTTCATCAATCTTAGCTCTTCTCAACTTGCTTTGTCATTCTGTGTGCTCCACTTTAAATCGTCTGATTCATAAATGGCACCAAAACAAATTCCTCATCATCTGTAGCCTCAGGCACATTTTCATTTCCAGACCTGCTGTCTTCAAAATCCTCCAGTATCAAAGAAACTGCTACTCTGCACTTTACCCAGCACCCTGGTGCTGCACCATCATGTTACTGTGACAGTGAGCTAATATAAGCAAACTTTTTCATCACTGTGTCTGTGTTTATTTATAGCAACAGTGACTTTGCCACTAACAATGAAAAGTACCATATAGAGAGGTAACTGCTGTTGCTGGAAAAAAAATAGTTTTAAAAATGAGAGTTAAGGAAAATCATTTCGAAAAAAGTTTAAAGACAATTTCAGTGTTGCCCTAATCATAGATGTGTGTACACGCATTTTAAGCAAACTTACTTTCAGTTTTACCTCACTTGTGGTTTATACCCTTTGCCATTTTCCAGATCTCAGTGATCTCAATTACAGTTCTATCATGGCCAATAGAAATCATAGCCTAACCTATTAAGATCTAAACTGGAACAAACCAGAGTTAGTTTAAAGTCTATCGACTGTGCCTCTAAAGTACTTACATGCTTGCAATTTTTTAAAATTATTTTTTAATAAAGATGCTGAGTTTCCGAATACTTAAACCCAGCTGGTCAAAACCCCAAGAAAACCCCTTCATTCTTCACATCAGTTTGATTGCAGGTGCAGATTTTGCATAAGGCCCCTTTATTCCCACTTGACAGATGAATTAAAGGATCAGTGCTATCATATTTTTAAGGAACACATTGCTAAGATTCCACAGCCATCAGGGAGGAAATACAAAACTATCTAAAAAAAAAAATAATCCTGACCAAAACCACAAACATCTCTCCTAGCTCTTGATCGAGCAGCCTTACTTTAGAGAAGTGGATATTGCCTTATTAAGAGTAAGTGCAGCAACACTTTGCCTTCAATACTTTTCCAATCCACTCTGCTGTTTTTGGCACCAGGACTCTGGGTGTGCGTGTATTTCACATAATCATCTCTGGAGTCCCAGAAATCACTCGTACTTAAGACCGTGTTTCTCAGGTTTCTTTAGTTTCATTTGTCTTGTTCGGATCTAAGGCTGTCCACTCTTTTGCTTACTTTGACAGATCGCCTGTTCTCCATCTCGAGTAAGTCGCTTGTGCTCTGAATTCTGTGTCGTGGAATATTTCCCACCTGGAACGCTTTCCATCTCCATCTCCATTTCACCCTCTACCTTTTGAAAGTGATGAGGTGTGTTGTTTTCTGCTTGCTTTTTTGTACCCTGACATTTGTGTTTTGCAGACTGCTAGAAAGTTTCTGCTCTCATTTTTGTTACCGTTGCTGTTACTTCTCACCTTTCTTTTTGTGTCCCTCTCGCCTCGTCTTGCAGCAGTTTTTCTTGGTTAACTTAAAGACTATAAGACAGAATATCATATCATGTATCAAAAGTGAAGCATGGCTTTGGTCCCGGCACAATAATAACCGCGATAAGAAAACACAATGTTATGCTACTATAGTTAGGTTGCTTTGCCTGGCATAATGATCAGAGGGAAACAACTAGCCTGACTGATCTGTCCATAATTAAAAATATGCCTACTAACACCATGAAAGATAAGATATTAACACACATCTCACTTGTTTAACATAGTCACAAACATGTGTAATGAATCAGTTGCGTGTAGGAGTTATTTCTTGGCAAAGAGCAGTTTCCATTAATTCACCAAGTGCTTCTGTGCAATATCTCTACTGATAACGTGACTTTCCAGATGGGGTCATGGAGTTCAGGTTTTAGTTTTAGTCTCTGGAGCATGGATATTTTAGGATAAAATGGAAACTTGGTTCCAAGATGGTGCTATACAGTCCAATGGGAATTACTGACATGGGTGACACCAAAGAAGTTATTCTTATTAATGTAACGTGTTATTCTCTGAGAGCAGCCATCTTAGATCTCCTCTAGACTCCCTGCTGCACATACAGTGTGAATGGTATCTACTGATAGTTGGGTACCAGTGCATCAAGACATTTTCCAGTTCAAACCGCCCTAAAACCACAACATTGTGAATGGGTTCAACAAAACATGTTAATTAATTCTGACCTTTAGAGATATTGGTAGTGTTTTGATTTTTGACAAAGCCAGGCTAGCTGTTTCCACCTGGGTACAGTCGTTGTGAAACACTAACTCCAGACTCCAACATGAGATGACACATGATTTCCCGTGACTCCAAAATGGTGAACCAGTCCATTTATTTGATATATAACCATAATAAAGTGTTTTTATATTCAACGAAACTTTCGTTTGACAATCTTTTGACAATTTCCACCTATCAGGCACACGGCAGCTCTTTATCTGCATCCTTTATACATTAATTTCATTTGGGGGATTTCCAAGATCTTGGCAGGTCATATCTTATGTTCTGGGAAATGCACAGTTTTTTTCTTAGAAGATCACATCAGGCCAAATGTGCTTTTGATGAAAATCTCATCCTTCAACATATTCCCCATCCCAATGGGGATGACTAGACCCCTACCATACTTCATGAGCCTTCACCAGATAAGTGAAGATGAAACCCAAAACATGTTAATATATGTGCACCTCAACATACAGTGACATGTAGCCAGTACATGATCTTAAACAAGAATATTAAACTGGAATCCTACATTAAAACTAAACATCAGTGATTATACAGTATAATCTCTCATTCTGTGGTTCCAATATGCTGTGGCACAAATATCTAAATATACTGATGAAGAATTTCTTCTTCATTTGTGTATTTTGAGGTGAAGCACTGCACACATGAATATGACAACATGTTTTCTGGCTGTTCTTGTGATGTGACAGGACTATACCATGCTAAAACCTTAAATGGGCAGTGTTTATTTATAAAGCATGGATAATGTCATCTGTAGGCGGCTGGTTATGGCCTCTATCTCTCTCTGTCTGGGTCTTCAGACTCAGAGACAGCTATGAATCCTTTGGCAGGGAGGCATGGAGGCCTTCATCAGTCATGGGTCGTTAGTTTGATCTTCCTCACCGTAATGAGGTCAGTGTCACCTCGGCCTTTCATAATTCTGTAATTACTCTTATGTCTAGGGGTTGACTCTCATTAGAATAAACCAGAAAGAGGAAGGTGTTTTGCACAGCGTGATGAATGTTTCCACTGGGATTACTGACTATGATATTTACTTAACTTGTTACTACAGTAACATGCCAGTGCTACTGCACTGAAACAACTCCTGAAGAAGCACGGTAGTGATATTACATGTCAGAGCCAATTTACTCGTCATGAGGAGCCTGTGAAAACTGCTGTGTAATGTTTTCTTTGTCATCTGAGTTATCTTGGCTTGACCTTGGACATAAAGCCTATGTTGAAAACTGAAGTTTTTTGTTGTTTTTTTTCATCTCCTGTAATTCCCTCAACTTTAAATCACTGCAGTGCCCCTGTTAGCTTTACATGGGTATGTTGTGTTAGGCTTGTCTTCTTGTTTTTTTTCTGCATATATGTGTTGATCTTGCAATCTGTAACTGGCTTGTATGTGTCAGGACCAACTGAAGTCAAATTTGCAGCTCACTTAAAACAGGCAGAACATAATGACCGGTTTCCAATCTGTAAATAAACCCAAACATGACACAGAAACATTGTAGCATGCAAGTGTGTGTGGTAGTAATCTGTGAACAGACATACGTTGTGTGTGTGTGTGTGTGTGTGCTTAAGTACAGACAAGAATATTTGTGTCTGAGACAGGGGATGTTGCCTGGTGGTAGTCTGCTGGCCCAGACTAATAAGAATCAGGAGACTGTGTCAAAAAGACAAACAGTATTCTTTGTGTCTATCTGTCTCTCATATTCAATAACTCCATACATCCATATATGACGGTTTGGCGGTTGTCATGGCGCCATGGCCCACTTCCACTTTATCATTTTTCGTAGGATCAATTTAACTGAATTTCCCCTGCTGTATTGCCAGCGTTCCCAGTTTTATATTGCATTGATTGCGGGTGTCGGTGGATGTGATGATTGAATGTCTGTAAAATGAGTAAGAAATATGCGATTGTGACAATCTTAAATGAAAATCAAATGCCTCTTACCGTTATTTAAGGAAGAATCATGAATACAGTATTTGCTGAGGGAAACTCTAACGCAAGATACTGAACTTGCACTCACATGCTGACAATATTAAGCCATAATACTGGTGATTGTTTCCTCGATAATCAGTAAATTTCTATATAACTGACTTATTATATACTCTTATTTGACACTTAAAAATGCCATATTTTTCAAAAACAAGTTATTTCAGCTTTTTGCAAAACATAAATGCCTGAGATAAAGAAGTTGTAATACAGACAAAGAAATGATAAGATAAGAAGTTTTGTAATAGGCCAGTCACCATTACATGTTTTAACTCCACCAATTGGTGAAATGTCTCAACAACACTGATATTAATTGATACAACATTTGAGACATACTTTTTTCCCCATCAGGATAAACTGTTATACCTTTATCAATCCCATAACGTTTTATCTAGTACCACCATCAGGTCAGACTTTCACTTTGTCCAATACTTTTTGGTTCATGACCAACATAAACATTTTGTGTTTGACATTTTCATGTTAAATTGAAATGTAAATACATAACTTTTCCACATTAAAATGTTTATTAATGCTAGACATGTGGTATATATAGGGAGAGAGAGAGAGAGAGAGAGAGAGAGAGAGAGAGAGAGAGAGACATCTGTCGCAATGCATTTCCCTGCTTGCTTCAAGTTGTACTAACTTCTGGGGAAACATTGGATTCATTAGAGAGTGAGGGAAGAAAGCTAGCACATGTGACTAAATGTAACATGATCAAATGTATGCCTACCTGAATAATGTCAAAAAGGACTTCCATGGTTATTTAACAATGAAGACCACGACTCTGAAGATCCTACACTACATCACAACGTCATCAAGTTATGAGGAACTTCAGTTTTTGGTCCTGTGGTGACTGGCCAGTTTGTAAACCAAGCAAAGAACAGTTGCTAAGCTAAACTACTGTCACATAGCATTACTATTGAAACAAACAAAAAAAAGTAATCTTTTACTTACACCTTTCTCTCAACAACTGTTGCCTAAAAAACTCTCAACCCCACCCTAAGTCTGATGGAGCCGATACAAGAGAAGAAGACTTGTACAGGGCAAAAAAAAAAAGACATCACACTGTAAAACACAGCCAGCCACCCAGTCTAGCGGAAAAAAAGCTAATGTTAAAAACAGTTACTGCTTTCCCTCTGACAAGCTTTTGCAGGAAACAAGTTAGGTAGCTCTGTGTTGTGACTCTACATCAGAAAAAACATGCGAGGAAAGGAAAATTCCTCTGCGGGTTATATCCTAGTTGACATGCTTGGAATAACAGCCACACTTACACACTAGGCTAACATAAAATCAGAGACAAATACACACATGCCCCGTTGACAACCACTGCACACATTCGTGAGTGTACATCCAGGACATTTATCATGTTCAATTACACAGTTACCCTCAGCTGGGATTTAGAGACAGATCTGCGCCAGGATTTTAAACCACACACCTCCCATTCAACCTTACTGTACAGCTGGACACTTTCCTGGAAACGACACATCTCAACAACCCCCCCAACCCTCCTCTTTTCTCTCTTTCTTCGCCTCTCCTTGTCTGGAAATCTAGCATGTCTACACACAAACACACACAGCACATAAAATTCGGTTCTCTCACCTACCGCTTTAATTTGAAACAGATTGTTCAGGTATGAGGAGAAAGTGGAAACTTTGCAAAAGGAGGAAAGACATCTTGCCGAATGCCTGGATAAGGCACCATTTCCCATCTCTTCTTCTACAAAACAGGTTGAGTCCTCCATTATTAGATAGTTGGAAGACGTTATCTGTGCTGCGCAGCATCTTTTTAAGTCAACCGTCTCAGATGACATGTTCGTCCTGCTCTTCCTCTCACTGTGCACCTCATCTATATACACTCAAAGAAAACATCTGTGGTATTTTAATAGGGTTGAGGATAGAATTATATGAGATGTCAGTCATACCTTTGAACCGAGGAATACATTCGTCAGCACTTAAAGTTCAACCAACCTCGAAGTGGATTTGCTATTTGATGCATCTTGGAATGTTTCTAATGGTTTGTTGCCAGGTTGCCTGGAAAAATCCAGGATGTCCAGTCTTATGTTGTGTCTCAATTTACATACTTCCATACTTATACTTGCTATTTTGAGTCCATAGGTGTGTTCATGCTGACAATTATGTCAAAATGTAGTGTACTGTGAGTACACAGATGGTGCACCATAACGGAAAGCTGGACACTTCTTGCCCTCAGTGGTCACCATTTTGGATGTGGAAGGGGAGGCACCACCAGCACTATAAAAATAGCAGCCGAGGAAGATGCTGAAGCTGAACTGACTGCATTAAATATTACAATATACATAAGTTGTACATATGTTTTATGTTTATATCAAATGTTGGCGATAATGCTACACTTGCTTGCAATTCGTCAACAAAAACAAATCGGTAAAATATTGAGATCGTCATTTCTGGAAAGTGCACAATGGCTGTACTTGAACTGAGACAACACTACCTAGCATACGATGCCAGGAAGTACATAAAGTACACATAAATAAAGTGGGGACGACAAGGATATTCACATCCAGGCCTATTGTACATCCACAGTCTGGCATATCAAGTCCAAAAAACATCTTATGACAATTTAAGGACAAACCAAGACTCCCCTATACAGACCTCTACAGCCTCTCTTGTGTGGCTTGGTTGTTCATCTTTGAAATCATATGGCAGCTGATTCTGATTGGGCAATTACAGCTTAACAATACGCACCACAATTACAGAGCAATATGACAAAGCCTAATCGTTTAGCTTCATTTAATCCGACAAGCTGGCAACAATGGAGAAACTCACTCAACGTCTCATTAGGGAGGGTCTCAGTTGGTTTCCCCTCTCCAGTGCTCTACTCTACCAGTCCAGGTGGGAAGAGAACAATAGCTTTCTTGATTGAGGACCTAAACCCCCAAATAGGTTGGCTGGCTGAGGAGAAAAGGGAAATGAGGATTTAATTGTGGCGTTTTGGACAAATCCAAAGGTGTAGTGGCCCGGCATGGCCACCCTCCAACTGAAGAATCTCTAGTTTGATCTCCATATACAGTTGTTGTCAATACTAAAGTGTCCTTATGCGAGAACAGCCCGAAAGATTATCAGGTAGTTGTCATGTTTAAGTGTCCTTATGCTGACAACAGATGTAAGATATTAAAATTTAGAAAGATTAGACATCACACACATATGGACTGCTTCCACCACATATTTTTAAGTCTAGACAGTCACGAGAGAGTACAACATTGAGCGTCTGAGTGAACTTTTTTGCCACATTGTTTTCTGTGCTGACTGTCTGTCGGGTCTGATGGTCTTCCTACTGCCAAAATGAAGAAACCTGGTGCTCTTAAATACATGAAAATGTTTTTTTTTCTTACATCTGATGTTTTTTAAAAGGAATGCCAGTTGTTTATTCAGTACCAATGTCACCGTCTAGACCTTGCACACTGATTCTTTCTCCATCCTTGGGAACAACAATTTAAAAATAGTATGCTATTAGCTTTGTGAAAACCCAACAACAGCCAAGACAATTCATTATTCTCTGTACAGAAATGATATTTCTGCTTCATATCAGAGAGAGTTTGAACACCAGAGCTGTCCATCACTGTGTCCATCAGAGTCCAGAGGTGGTAGGTCTATTGAAGAGAAACACACAGACACACACATAAACTTGCCACCACAGATGGGAGGGAACATACAATTGTTTGTAAATAAAGGGCACACCAATCATCGTCTGATTGCTTTGATTTGATGTTGGACTGTAGGGTCGAGTGACGAGAAGTTAAGTGGGAGTCTGCAATGAATCCGGGAGGAAAAAACAATAAGATCACTGTCACTCATAGCACTTTATACTGTGTATTTCATTCAAAATATTCCTCATGAAACATTATTGATCAGAAGGCAAAATTTTAGACTTTTTGAAGAGTGATGCCTGGCAAAAGTCTTGTTTTTAACCCTAACCCTGATCTCCTTTGATTTAGCACCTTCCGCAGAGATATGAAAGTGTACTCCTGAGTACACCATGACTTCATGGTTGGGCGTGACCACAGGTGCAACAAAGTACACTTCTGACCACTCTTAACAACAGCCATTAGTGATGCACGATGTGGTCAGAGCTGTAGAAAACTTTCAGCAACATACGGCCTTTCAGCTGGTGTTAATCTGCTCTTAAAATGTTGAACGCTGTAATTTGGTCTCTAGACTATCAACAGCATCTGACCCAGACTGGAATGGACTCTGCTGCAGTAGTTCCAGACAAATGTTCAACTCAGTCTCATTAGTCATGATGCACAAATCAGAACTATAATCATTCCAACAATCATAATGTGTGTCTTTAGAAACTGAACATCACGACACTCATTTAAACCACTTTAACATCAGATAAATACCTAATGTCAGGCTCAGGTGGAGGCTGGGAACGGGGTTCAAGTTCAAACCAAACAAGGCGGTCGGAAGTCCCCCAAAAAATAGAGGCTTGTTTGTAAGCCATACCTTTTCAATCATCAGCAATTTGCCACATATGGTAATTCAGTTCGGCAAAGAGTAACAACAGTTAAAGGTTTTGCAGGGGTTGCAGCTGTGTTTGAAGGGAATGTGTTTGCGTCTCTCATGTTCTCTCCTCAGTTTTCTGTGTAGTCCACAATCTGACCCCATTTATTCCCATTTTGCTCCCACTTCCTTTACTCTCCACTCCACTTTCTTTCTCATGTTGCTTTTCTCTGCCCACTAATATCAAATAACCATCTGTTTTTCTCTCGCTTTCATTTTCTAGGATCCTCCCGTTTAATCCTTTTTTTTTATAGTCAACACACTTTTAAATAATGTAAAAATGTATAATGTTATTAATCTAATCAAATAATCTGATATGATGTTGTGCTTCACTGGTTTATGTCCGATCTCCCTCTGTACTGTTTGCTACATTTTGACATTACTGGTGCCTTTTTAGTTCACAGTTGATAGAAAAACATAAATATTGAATCTGCAATCATATGTAATGTTAGAATTGAAGTATCAAGTGCAACAGGCCTTGTGTAGATAGCAGAGGGGCTTATTCAGAACACATGTGTCTGTGTAATTGCTGACTTAAAATTCAAACTTTAACTTCAGCTTGTTAGAAGCAATGGAGACAACAGAAATTAAAGGAACAGAGCATATTTATAAGGCAAGGAGCAGATGGGAGAGGAAAACAAGGCTGGTAAGCGGGGTTAAGCAAGTATAAACTGTAGGAAATAGCAGTAACGGGCAACACCATTTACAAAGGCTAATAATTATAATGTTTCCAAATTATCCCACACCCCCTTTTAGGATATATGATATGTGAGATATTTGTTGTTTAAATTTGATATGATCAATTTTGTTTTTCGTTTACACTTTGGCTTCCTCTGGGATTCACACTCCAAACATTCACAGATGAAATGTTGGAAATGTTTGTGCTATCGAGCTCCACTGTAGCTGCCCAGAGATAAGAAGCACCCTGAACATGATGTGGCTCAATGTCATTTATACTGGCCTGTTATTCACAAGAGTCGCAACATGGGCTGCAATGTAATCCTTTGGGGAAACTGCACATCCCGCACAGTCCTCTGAAAGAGCTTGATTTTGCAGCTGATAGGTTTGCGTTGTTGTTATAAGAGTCTAACAACATTATGGAAAACACTGTACACAGATAAATAGAGATAGATCTTTATATTAAAGAGTAAGATATTTTTGTGAATACCACCAGACTCCATTAAAAAAAAGTAATTTACCTAGCAGGAATGGTCCCCATTTAGTCATTTAAGACACAAAAACATGCAAATATGAAACATGTTTATCTTTAACGTGGTCAGAATAAAAGGTACACATCCATCAGTAGTTTTAGGGTTTGTTTATAACAAAACGGAGCGAATTTTAACAAAAGGAAGTCAGAGGAGAAAAAGGAAAAGAGAAAGAAGGAAAGGATAGAAGCAAAAAAAAAAAAAAAAAAGGCAGACCCATATTGTAACATCTGGGAACCCATGTTTGAAACAATGCACCCCCACCCCCAACACTCCTCCCTCTGGACATTAGGAGACTGATGAGTGAACAGTTAGCTGGATCAACTCAGCATGTCTGGTTCTCCGGCTAGCTCTTTAATCATTCCTTATCTCGACGACAAGACCACATTTCAGTCTCTCTCTCTCTCTCTCTCTCTCTCTCTCTCTCTCTCTCTCTCTCTCTCTCTCTCTCACATCACTCTCACCCCCCTCCACCTGAATGTTGCTCCTGGTGGTGCTCTGTTTTGTTTTGAGGCACAAGAACAACACAGTTTGCAGTGCCATTGTGTGTTGTGTCTGGAAACAGAGGACTGCCAAAATGCCAGGGAGTGATGGATGCTGGGTAAATATAGGAGCTGGCTCCTGATTTGCTGGGTCTGAACTCAGGTCATGAGTTTGGCTCAGGCTTTAAACACTCATGACGTGAGGATATGACAAATCTGTGTCTTTTCTTTTAAAGTTGTAAACTAAACAATAATAAAACACTGACCACAGATAGCATTAGGTAATGAAACAGCAAATGTGTTGACTTATATTAAGAGGGACACCACTGTAAAAAAATAAGCCAAATATCCGGGATATGGACGCTGCCATCTGTGTTGGTGTCATCGCTCAGAGCCAGAGTCTGCACAGTGATTGGGTTGGAGTGGAGGTATTGAGATCCCATAAACTGGCTAACTTAACAAACAATAACTTGAAATCTTTTTTATAGCATCAAATCAAAAATGAACATGTCCCATCCGCCCCTAACATGGACGGCAAGCGTAGGGTGGGCTAGAGGTGGGCTGAAGTGAGCTGTTGTGCTCAAACAAGCCACCTGTAATGACACCCACCTGTCAATCAAAGCGACCATGCTTAATTATGCATACATTTAAGCCTTCAGAGTTGAGTTCTGTAAAATGTTTTCTCGGTACAGTTGACCATGAACGCGATAATTTGCTATAGAGACCAAACGTTTTTTTGTACCAGTCTGTAAACATGTTTGTTTCTGCTGTGAAGTTGGACATTTATGTGGGGTCTTATGGAGACTGACTCACTTTTGGAGCAAACCCAAGTGCCATTGAGGAACTTCAGTTTTTGCACTCTGGCTTGGGCTTCACTTAACAGTCGAGGTTTGCACCTTGCCTATACTGCAGCCAGCCACAAGGAGGCAATAAAAAATAACTTAGCTTTACTTTCGCGGTTTCACTGTCATGTCGTCTATATATATCCAGTCAGTTTTTCTTCATAACAAAAACACAGAGGTTTATGTGCATTGCAGGATTTAATCCATCCACCACGCCCAAGTTGATGGGAAAAACATGACTTTTTTTCTTGAAAACAAAACGCCTTAACATAAACTTCAAGTATTGTTACATTACCCGAGGCATACGTGTTTATATTCTTGAGAGAGAAAAACGAGGATATCATGATAGTTTTAAAAATGAACAGATCTTCCCATTTCCACAACAACAGCTTCAGAGGTGTTTTCCCAAATCAGATCTTTAATACAGACTGTCTGCACCGTTATTGCAAGTGATCAGATCGGATTTGTGGTGTCCAGACTCACCAGCCTATCCGCATGTGTTGCTGTGGTAACGGCATAGGCGCCAAACTACTAAACTGGTGACGCAGCTTTCCCATGCAGAAGCAGTTTGTGTACAGAAGCTCATCCAAAAAGTGCCAGCAGATTATAATATAAATTTCAGCGTCTGCTCTACTCGTAGCAGTATGACTCTAATACTCTGCTTAATACACATGACACACGGATTTGGCGTCAACATTTTGTGCTGCAGTTTGAGTGACTCAAAAGACACTTTTTTTCAGACTGAAAAACTGCATATATAGTACTATAGATATCACAATAATATCGTATCACAAATTCTTTTGGCTGCATGATCGTAATAAAATTCCTGGGGCTGGCAGTCTGCACAGTTTCTCCCTAGTTTTCCATTATATGTTAAGCTAAGTTAACCACATCATGACTACAATTTAAGTTCCCATTAAGTCAAAATTGATTTTTCAAGTAACTAATTTTGCATCTAATCAAACACTTTCTCCTTATGATACAGTGCTTCCTGTTGGATACCGTATTGTGAGGGCGGCTACATGCATCTGTGGCAGGGCCTCACAGATTACTGTACAAATATGCAACTTTATTAGAATAAACTTTTTGTAATTTGATTTCACACTTTAATGATGGAAGGTTGATATGCAGCAAACTGTTTACTGCCAGACGGGCCATCGCAGGTTTCTTCAGTTGTGTTTTGATCCCAGGTGGCGCTGTGTTCACTGGAAAGTAGATGCTGACACTAGATCATTGCATTACTTGCAGTGCATAGAGGTGAGGGTGTAACGCAAATGTAGAAAACAAAATGTACTGTATCCACAATGAGCAGAGGACCTGAATGCACCTGAAAAATAAATTTAATTTTGGATTATCAGTTGTTTTTTGTACGTAGCATCACTGGCAGGTCTTTCTCAGTCACAAAAAAACTTGATTAATTCAGAGCAGAACTGCTCACTCTCCTCCATTGTCAACCTTCATCCCCAATTACAACATACCAGGAGAGCTTTTGATGCAGGCATCCCTTGAAGAACTGTCAATATCAATACAACAATAATCCCTTTGAATTTCAATACTTCATTATTGCACAGCATCCAGACCACATTGATTATCTCATTTGCTTCGCACAGTCTTCGTCCCCCATTTTCATGCATACTTTTTGTCGAGATTGCCTTTGAACATGTTTCATGGAATTCAATCTCTCCTTTCACTTTCTCCCCCTCTCTCACTTTCCATCAGTGTCTCTTTTTCCCTCGGGAGCGATGTCATGAGTTTAATTGCCGCCAGGTGACGAGGAGCTAGGAAAAACAGAATTAACCTTGTCAGCCCAAAGCCATCCCTCTCTCCTCTTCTCTTCCTCCCTCGATCCAATACATCAATTAAAGTTAAGCTGCAGTGGCCCTTGGGTTTCAACAGGCTCAGAGTCAGGTAACACAAGAAAGGGGGAGAGACATGAGGGTACAGTTAGAGAGGGGAACAAGTGGGATTTACGAGAGGAAAGAGGAGAGCAAGGGGTGGATTGAGAGGGGAAGACAGAGAAACAAGACAAGAGCAAGAAAGATAGACAGGCAGACCGGTAGATAGACTGGAGGAGGGATAAAGTGGGGATTCAGCTGTTGCAGGATTAAGAAGAGAGAATGGCACCACAAAGGCAGACACAGCAGCAGGAAGAAGAGAGTGAAGAGGGCAAAGAACAGGAAAGTGATGGAAGGAGATATGTAAGTGAAAGAAAAAAAAGTAGAAGGTATAGAACAGGGAAAAAGAGGATGCAAAGAATAGAGAAGTAAGAAGAGGGTCAGAAACCCAAAGGAGAGAAGATAACTGTCATCCTTTCCACAGATCAGAGTGACAGTTATCACTACCTCGGAGGTCACAGCAGGTTTCCATCCACTGTTTTTTATGTGCTTTGTCAGTCTGCACATAAAAAGAAAACTGTGAGGAAAACACTAGAAATATAAAAAAAAGCAGTAAATCCAGCAAATGTTTGTCTTTGATTTTTGTTTTTTATGGTTTGCTGAGATGAAAAGTTGGCATATTAGAAGAAAAAATAGTATTGAAGACTAGATGGGTGTATGCTCTACAATACCCAGTTCGAGGCCAGCGGACATCCCTGTTGCAAGACCCCACTCTCCAGTATCAGGTAGCAGATAAAAACACTGCAATGTTTGAGGCCTAATGGTGTAGCCACGGATGTCCAGATAGTGATATCAGAGCCAAGACTTTCTTTCTGTGCGCCAGTCATTGTTGAGAGATGACGTCTACCACTCGACGAGCCAATGATACCAGTGATTGCATTTCAACACAATTCTGCCTCTTTCGCTCTCGACATAAGACTGTTTACCTGCAGGCAACTGAAGCTGGCTCAAATGTGATTGGCAAGAGTACTCAGGATACAAAACTGAAAACAAACAGAATGGATAATGGCCAAGACTTCCTATCCTGTGCACTCATTGTTTACAGTCTGGTTACAACTTGAGGTGCAAGAATGAAATTGGTGTTCAGAGACAATGTTATTTGCAAAATAAAAAAGCTAATAGAAAGCTAGATCGCTGTCCGACGGTATCATCGCTTTCTAAGATTGCATTTTGGACAATAGCTGTACTGGACATTAAACTAAAGCCGGCTCAAACATTATTGGTCAAGACCACTACTCGGAAACCAGAATGCTTCCACTCCATGTCTGATTCATGTGCAAATATCTGCCAGAGATAACTGGATACCTACCAAATAACTGTCAGGAACAGTACATGTGGAATAATTCTGATAAAGTTTAAAATTGTTAAATATTTATTCCCTTTTTTTATGACAGGGGTATTTTGCTGTCATGGTTCACATAAAGACCAGCTGTGTGACCTTGTCCAGTCTAGATGAACTGTTTACTGTTGCGTTACATGACAACTGAAAAATGACTATTAGTGGGAAAAAAAAGAAAGAAAAGAGTTGCATTATGAGAAGCAAACCCTCCTTCGCAATATGAGCGTTGGTTGATGAACCGTATGTCTTCATTTCAGAATAATGGAGATAACTGTTTGTGTTCGGTTCACCTGTCCTCACAGTAGTGGTCTTTGTGGTGATCACTAGACCATGACGCCCAGGCCTGTGGCAACCCTGACAGTGCGATAATGGAGCTCCAAACCCTGCAAACACACTGTCCCTTTCTCTTTCTCTCTTCACACACACACACACACACTTGTACACAAAAGACCTCAGAGCTTTTAGTGCCTCTCAGTTACAACCCTGTCACCATCTACAATGG